>NC_083762.1:47507422-48107422 GCF_963514075.1 Conger conger
TTCCTGTTGGCGCGGCGTGACATAAAAATTGTACTCCTCCCCATGACCGTCCTGTTTGAGCTATCAAAAATATCCTGGCAATTTAGCATCATGACTATCCTGAGACCATTCTGACCACAGGTGGTGTGAATGCGATGAACCCCCTAGGAAGAGTACTTAAAAGTGTAGTACGTGTAAAACTCAGAAAATCCAAAATGGCTGACTTCCTGTTTGGATATTTGATTAGATCCGAATGAGAAATGTGTTTGGACCGAGGAGCGCTATAAGGCCACCAAATTAGGTGCAGGTAGCTCAAAGTGCCTGCCCACAATAGAAGACAATGCGATAGGGGGCGCTGTGGAGTCCCTCGGCCACGCCCAGGTCTGAGCATCTGAGAGCTCCTGACAGCAACCACTTCTGATGTGTGTGCAAAATGTGAAGACTTTTTACGCATGGCAAGGCCCTCAAAAAAGCCCATTTGCCTGAAGAAAAAGAATAATAATAATAAATATAGCTGCAAGCAGCAATGAACGGGCCCAAGCACCATGGGCGCAACCGCCTTGGTGGCATAGTTGTGCCAATGACATGTTTCACAATATGTACACACTTTGGAAATAATCACCTTCCTGGACAACGTATAGTGTGCACAGGAATTCCCCTTTGATCAATGAAGATGTTTCTGCTGCTATTGGAATGCATCAATGATATAAGCCTCACTTCCTATTGCCAGATGGTGGCGCTATAATATTGAGCCGTGTATGGTTTATGGATTTGATTTCACTCCAATAATTAACATATTTGTACATTTTCAGCCAAATTGGAAGATGTCAAGTAAAATTTAAGCCACTTCCTGTTGCCAGATGGTGGCGGTATAATACTGAACCGTGTATGGTTCATGGATTTGATTACACTCCAATAATTAACATATTTGTCCATTTTCAGCCAAATTGGAAGATGTCAAGTAAAATTAAAGCCACTTCCTGTTGCCAGATGGTGGCGCTATGCCATTGAGCCTTTCTTGGTATATGGATGAGATTACACTCCAAAAATGAACATGTGTGACGTTTCTGCCACATCAGACAATGTAGAATGAAACAAAAATTACTTCTTGCTTGCACAGTGTAATAATATGCTCCAGTCCTGTATGGAGAGCAGAGATTAATTAATTTCAATAGATTTTACAGCGGGAGGCACAATTTACGCTTGAGAAGTCATTCGGTTATAAATATGCACTCAAAATAAAACCATTGGCGTAAAGAAACTATTCAACTTTATTGAGGCCGCACCGGGGATGGAACCGCGGACCTTGCATGTCTTAATCCACTGTCTGAACCATTAAGCTATACTGCCCTCTTATACACGTACGTTATCTATTGGCCAAAAATTGTATGTTTCCTTTCATCCTGGTTAAATAATTTATCTCCGAAGTGTCGGATAATATTGCATTAAACGTCGAGTTAACCAGCATCATTCTTTTCCATTTCACCGGTAATTATGCTGCCTGAAACGCATTTGTTCAGCCAAATCTAAAGGAGATGCCAAGTCTCTGCCCTCAATCCGGTATTTTCATATTAAGTCAAAAATTCCTAGCGAAATTGTATGTTCTCTTAATTCGTGTTTAATGACAAGCAAAATAAACTAACATATCTGGCGATTTAACTGAAAGTTTTCTATTCATGTAAACAAACGTAGCTGACCTGTTTTTTTGACTCACACAGACAGTGGACAGGCTGGCTGCTGTTAGCCAATGCGCGTCATCTCGCAACGACCTGCATGCCATACCTTTGTTGAACATAACGGTCTCATGTTAACACAGAGTTCGACCAGAGCCATCTCAAACGTTAACGTTTCTTTTTGACTTTTGACTCTTTTAAATATAAGCTACTCTCCTGCCAGTTAAAGACAGTCATTAAATGTCTTTAATATTTACTTCAGATATTCTATTCAAAAATGAAAATAGATGCAAAGAAACGTCGGGCTGGGTGTTGTCAATACATTTTGTCACGTAGGCTGCAGCTGTAAATCATACATCGTTATGCCTACTGGCTCGCTGGAAAAAAAAAAAAAACCTATCGTTGAAAAATCACTTGAAGGAAGAAAAATATAAAAGTTCCACTTTCTGCCAATAAATGGAATCCCCGTATCAGAAATGGGGGGAAGTTACAGCGACGCAGTTAGTCTGTGAGTAGAATAGATTGTGTAGACAACTTCACTGTTTCCACAAAGGTGATGTGCTTTTTAACAGGACTTGGTCAGTGTAATGATATAAATGCTAGCATTCGATTATGGTCAACGGTACCGAAAATGCCCGTTGCACCAGCCATCATAACAAATGTCCCAATATAGGATCGATTTAAACCTCTATATATTTTTATTTCACGTTGGCAGTGTAGGCTATTATGTGTATTCCGACGCGAATTACATTTAATTGGGTTACGGCATTCACTTCAATCGAATGAAGTCAAATAGAAACGGCTCGAAATCCATAATAAGGCTTCTTGGTTTTCAAGCTAAGTTTCCGAACAGCTGTTTTGTATTGAGTCCTTAAAATGCTACAACACGGTTTTTTATGAACCAAATAACATTGAACGTCATTGCAAGATATGCATTATATGTGTTAATCTTTGAAATATATGATACTTTCCTGCCAGTAAAAGCCTGTCTTTTATTTTAGTTATTCAATCCATATAATTAAGGTGGATGAGAAAAAACGTTGCTGTGGGCTGGGTGTTGTCAGTACATTTTGTCATGTAGGCTGCCGCTGTTACTCATACATCGTTATGGTTACTGGCTCGCAAAAAGAAACAAAACTTGTCATTGAGAAATCACTTGAGAAACAATACCAACTTTTGCCAGTAGATGGCAGTCGCGTATTAGAAATGGGAGAGTCATTTGCGACTTGCGTTGAAGTTTTAAGACTGGATATAATGAGTCTCCAGCGAAAATAGTGAACTATTATTGCTTAATGGACGTGATGACACTCCAACAATGAACATATGTGAAAAGTTGTAGCCTCAAAATCAGGCAATGTAGAATTTAATACCTTTATGAAATTATTTAATACATAATTGTATTAAAACATGAACTGTTTGGGCAGCATTTCAAGTAAATTTTAAGGCTGACCATAGCCATACCATTCCAAGATATTAAAAATCAGTTCATAGTTGTGTGTCAGGGCTATAATATCATGCTGACCACATTTTGTGTGAATGTGATGAACCCCCTAGGAAGAGTATTTCAAAGTTTGGTACGTGAAAAAACACCTAAAAACACACAAAATCCAAAATAGCTCACTTCCTGTTGAGAAAAGTTAAGGGATGCAAATGAGAAATGTGTGTGTCTTGAGGAGACCCTTATGCCTACCAGACGTGGTGCATTTACGTGAAAGTATGTGTCCACAATATTAGAAAAAAGCCATAGGGGGCGCTGTGTAGCCACGCCCAGATGAATGTGGATATGGATGTGATTGCACTCCAAAAGTGAATATATTTGTAAAATATCAGCCCGATCAGATGATGTAGAACGGAATTAAGCCCACTTCCTGTTTTTGGGCGTAACGTGTATATTATACGCCTCGCCATTGCCAAACCGTTTGAGATATCAAAAATCATTTCGTCATTTAGGGTCGGAACTATTCTAAGATCATGATGACTACATTTGGTGTGAATGTGATG
Source organism: Conger conger (assembly GCF_963514075.1). NCBI lineage: Eukaryota > Metazoa > Chordata > Actinopteri > Anguilliformes > Congridae > Conger > Conger conger. The sequence goes on from NC_083762.1 coordinate 47,511,076, forward strand.
AATACCTTAGCAGGAACGCATACAAACATGATAAAAACCTCACGTCCGTTGCCAGATGGTGGCGCTATAACATTGATTTCTTCTTGGTATTTGGATGTGATTACACTCTAACAGTGAACATATTTGTAAAATATCAGCCAGATCAGACAATGTAGACCATGAATTTATGGCAACTTCCTGTTGGCGCGGCGTGACATGAAAATTGTACGCCTCGCCATGACCATACCGTTTGAGATATCAAAAATATCCTGTGGAATTAGTATCATGACTATCCTGAGACCACTTTGACCACATTTCGTGTGAATGCAATGAACCCCCTAGGAGGAGTACTTAAAAGTGTAGTACGTGTAAAATGCACAAAATTCAAAATGGCTGACTTCCTGTTTACATATTTGATTCGATGCGAATGAGAAATGTGTTTGTCCAGAGGAGCCCCACATGCGTACGAAATAAGGTGAAGGTAGCTCAAATTTCCTGTCCACAATAGAAGACAAAGCATTAGGGGGCGCTGTGGAGTCCCTTGGCCACGCCCAGGTCTGAGCATCTGATACATCCTGACAGCCAACACTTCTCATGTGTGTGCAAAATTCTGTGAGTTTCCATCCATGGCAAGCACCTCAAAAATGCAAAATACATTGAAAAAAAAGAGAATAATAATTATAGGGGGCGCTGTCTAGCCACGCCCCGATTGATATGTATATATCTGATATTGTAGTGCTACAGTGAACATATTTGTAAAATATCAGCCAGATCGGACGATGTCGAAAAAAAAGTCATTTTTTTGCACGCAATATGTGTACTGTACGACTCGCCATTTCCATACCGTTTGAGATATCAAAAATCCCTTCACAACTTAGCGTAAGGACTATCTTAAGATCATGCTGTCCGCATTTGGTGTGAATGTGCTGAATGCACTAGCAGGAATGCATACAAATATGTTAAAGACCACACTTCCTGTTGCCAGATGGTGGCGCTATAACATTGACCTGTTCTTGGGATATGGATGTGATTGTAGTCCAACAATAAACAAAGTTCTAAAATATCAGCCAGATCAGACAATGTAGACCATGAAATTATGGCCACTTCCTGTTGGCGCGGCGTGACATAAAAATTGTACTCCTCCCCATGACCGTCCCGTTTGAGCTATCAAAAATATCCTGGCAATTTAGCATCATGACTATCCTGAGACCATTCTGACCACAGGTGGTGTGAATGCGATGAACCCCCTAGGAGGAGTACTTAAAAGTGTAGTACGTGTAAAACTCAGAAAATCCAAAATGGCTGACTTCCTGTTTGGATATTTGATTAGATCCGAATGAGAAATGTGTTTGGACCGAGGAGCGCTATATGGCCACCAAATTAGGTGCAGGTAGCTCAAAGTGCCTGCCCACAATAGAAGACAATGCGATAGGGGGCGCTGTGGAGTCCCTCGGCCACGCCCAGGTCTGAGCATCTGAGAGCTTCTGACAGCAACCACTTCTGATGTGTGTGCAAAATGTCAAGACTTTTTACGCATGGCAAGGCCCTCAAAAAAGCCCATTTGCCTGAAGAAAAAGAATAATAATAATAATAATAATAAATATAGCTGCAAGCAGCAATGAACGGGCCCAAGCACCATGGGCGCAACCGCCTTGGTGGCATAGTTGTGCCAATGACATGTTTCACAATATGTACACACTTTGGAAATAATCACCTTCCTGGACAACGTATAGTGTGCACAGGAATTCCCCTTTGATCAATGAAGATGTTTCTGCTGCTATTGGAATGCATCAATGATATAAGCCTCACTTCCTATTGCCAGATGGTGGCGCTATAATATTGAGCCGTGTATGGTTTATGGATTTGATTTCACTCCAATAATTAACATATTTGTACATTTTCAGCCAAATTGGAAGATGTCACGTAAAATTTAAGCCACTTCCTGTTGCCAGATGGTGGCGGTATAATATTGAGCCGTGTATGGTTCATGGATTTGATTACACTCCAATAATTCACATATTTGTCCATTTTCAGCCAAATTGGAAGATGTCAAGTAAAATTAAAGCCACTTCCTGTTGCCAGATGGTGGCGCTATGCCATTGAGCCTTTCTTGGTATATGGATGAGATTACACTCCAAAAATGAACATGTGTGAAGTTTCTGCCACATCAGACAATGTAGAATGAAACAAAAATTACTTCTTGCTTGCACAGTGTAATAATATGCTCCAGTCCTGTATGGAGAGCAGAGATTAATTAATTTCAATAGATTTTACAGCGGGAGGCACAATTTACGCTTGAGAAGTCATTCGGTTATAAATATGCACTCAAAATAAAACCATTGGCGTAAAGAAACTATTCAACTTTATTGTGGCCGCACCGGGGATGGAACCGCGGACCTTGCATGTCTTAATCCACTGTCTGAACCATTAAGCTATACTGCCCTCTTATACACGTACGTTATCTATTGGCCAAAAGTTGTATGTTTCCTTTCATCCTGGTTAAATAATTTCTCTCCGAAGTGTCGGATAATATTGCATTAAACGTCGAGTTAGCCAGCATCATTCTTTTCCATTTCACCGGTAATTATGCTGCCTGAAACGCATTTGTTCAGCCAAATCTAAAGGAGATGCCAAGTCTCTGCCCCCAATCCGGTATTTTCATATTAAGTCAAAAATTCCTAGCGAAATTGTATGTTCTCTTAATTCGTGTTTAATGACAAGCAAAATAAACTAACATATCTGGCGATTTAACTGAAAGTTTTCTATTCATGTAAACAAATGTAGCTGACCTGTTTTTTTGACTCACACAGACAGTGGACAGGCTGGCTGCTGTTAGCCAATGCGCGTCATCTCGCAACGACCTGCATGCCATACCTTTGTTGAACATAACGGTCTCATGTTAACACAGAGTTCGACCACAGCCATCTCAAACGTTAACGTTTCTTTTTGACTTTTGACTCTTTTAAATATATGCTACTCTCCTGCCAGTTAAAGACAGTCATTAAATGTCTTTAATATTTATTTCAGATATTCTATTCAAAAATGAAAATAGATGCAAAGAAACGTCGGGCTGGGTGTTGTCAATACATTTTGTCACGTAGGCTGCAGCTGTAAATCATACATCGTTATGCCTACTGGCTCGCTAGAAAAAAAAAAAAAACCTATCGTTGAAAAATCACTTGAAGGAAGAAAAATATAAAAGTTCCACTTTCTGCCAATAAATGGAATCCCCGTATCAGAAATGGGGGGAAGTTACAGCGACGCAGTTAGTCTGTGAGTAGAACAGATTGTGTAGACAACTTCACTGTTTCCACAAAGGTGATGTGCTTTTTAACAGGACTTGGTCAGTGTAATGATATAAATGCTAGCATTCGATTATGGTCAACGGTACCGAAAATGCCCGTTGCACCAGCCATCATAACAAATGTCCCAATATAGGATCGATTTAAACCTCTATATATTTTTATTTCACGTTGACAGTGTAGGCTATTATGTGTATTCCGACGCGAATTACATTTAATTGGGTTACGGCATTCACTTCAACCGAATGAAGTCAAATAGAAACGGCTCGAATTCCTTAATAAGGCTTCTTGATTTTCAAGCTAACTTTCCGAACAGCTGTTTTGTATTGAGTCCTTAAAATGCTACAACACGGTTTTTTTTAAACCAAATAACATTGAACGTCATTGCAAGATATATGCAATACCAACTTTTGCCAGTAGATGGCAGTCGCGTATTAGAAATGGGAGAGTCATTTGCGACTTGCGTTGAAGTTTTAAGACTGGATATAATGAGACTCCAGCGAAAATAGTGAACTATTATTGCTTAATGGATGTGATGACACTCCAACAATGAACATATGTGAAAAGTGTTAGCCTCAAAATCAGGCAATGTAGAATTTAATACCTTTTTGAAATTATTTAATATATAATTTTCCTATTTGGGCAGCATTACAAGTTAATTTTAAGGCTGACCATAGCCATACCATTCTAAGATATTAAAAATCAGTTCATAGTTGTGTGTCAGGGCTATAATATCATGCTGACCACATTTTGTGTGAATGTGATGAACCCCCTAGGAAGAGTATTTCAAAGTTTGGTACGTGAAAAAACACTTAAAAACACACAAAATCCAAAATAGCTCACTTCCTGTTGGGAAAAGTTAAGGGATGCAAATGAGAAATGTGTGTGTCTTGAGGAGACCCTTATGGCTACCAGACGTGGTGCATTTACGTGAAAGTATATGTCCACAATATTAGAAAAAAGCCATAGGGGGCGCTGTGTAGCCACGCCCAGGTGAATGTGGATATGGATGTGATTGCACTCCAAAAGTGAATATATTTGTAAAATATCAGCCCGATCAGATGATGTAGAACGGAATTAAGCTCACTTCCTGTTTTTGGGCGTAATGTTTGTATTATACGCCTCGCCATTGCCAAACCGTTTGAGATATCAAAAATCCTTTCGTCATTTAGGGTCAGGACTATTCTAAGATCATGATGACTACATTTGGTGTGAATGTGATGAATACCCTAGCAGGAACGCATACAAACATGATAAAAACCTCACTTCCGTTGCCAGATGGTGGCGCTATAACATTGATTTCTTCTTGGTATTTGGATGTGATTACACTCTAACAGTGAACATATTTGTAAAATATCAGCCAGATCAGACAATGTAGACCATGAATTTATGGCTACTTCCTGTTGGCGCGGCGTGACATGAAAATTGTACGCCTCGCCATGACCATACCGTTTGAGATATCAAAAATATCCTTTGGAATTAGTATCATGACTATCCTCAGACCACTTTGACCCCATTTCGTGTGAATGCAATGAACCCCCTAGGAGGAGTACTTAAAAGTGTAGTACGTGTAAAATGCACAAAATTCAAAATGGCTGACTTTCTGTTCACATATTTGATTCGATGCGAATAAGAAATGTGTTTGTCCAGAGGAGGCCCACATGCATACCAAATTAGGTGAAGGTAGCTCAAAGTGCCTGTCCACAATAGAAGACAAAGCATTAGGGGGCGCTGTGGAGTCCCTCGGCCACGCCCAGGTCTGAGCATCTGATACATCCTGAAAGCCAACACTTCTCATCTGTGTGCAAAATTCCATGAGTTTCCATCCATGGCAAGCACCTCAAAAATGCAAAATACATTGAAAAAAAAGAGAATAATAATTATAGAGGGCGCTGTCTAGCCACGCCCCGATTGATATGTATATATTTAATATTGTACTCCAACAGTGAACATATTTATAAAATATCAGCCAGATCGGACGATGTCGAAAAAAAAATCATTTTTTTGCACGCAATATGTGTACTGTACGACTCGCCATTTCCATACCGTTTGAGATATCAAAAATCCCTTCACAGCTTATGGTCATGACTATCCTAAGATCATGCTGACCACATTTCGTGTGAATGTGATGAATGCCCTAGCAGGAAGGCATACAAATATGATAAAGACCACACTTCCTGTTGCCAGATGGTGGCGCTATAACATTGACCCGTTCTTGGGATATGGATGTGATTGTAGTCCAACAATAAACATATTTCTAAAATATCAGCCAGATCAGACGATGTCGACCATGAAATTACGGCCACTTCCTGTTGGCGCCGCGTGACATAAAAATTCTACGCCTCCCTAGGACCGTCCCGTTTCAGCTATCAAAAATATCCTGCCAATTTAGCATCATGAATATCCTGAGACCATTCTGACCACAGGTGGTGTGAATGTGATGAACCCCCTAGGAGGAGTACTTAAAAGTGCAGTACGTGTAAAACGCACAAAATCCAAAATGGCTGACTTCCTGTTTGTATATTTGATTAGATGCGAATTAGAAATGTGTTTAGGCCGAGGAGTGCTATATGCGTCCTAAATTTTGTGAAGGTAGCTCAAAGTGCCTGCCCACAATAGATGACAATGCGATAGGGGGCGCTGTGGAGTTCCTCAGCGACGCCCAGGTCTGAGCATCTGAGCGATCCTGACAGCCACCACTTCTGATGTGTGTGCAAAATTCCGTGAGTTTTCATCCATGGCAAGCACCTCAAAAATGCACAAAACATTGAAAAAAAAAGAATAATAATAATAATAATAATAATCCTTCCAATAACAATAGGGTCCTTCGCACCCTACGGTGCTTGGGCCCTAATAATAATCTTTACAATAACAATAGGGTCCTTCGCACCCTACGGTGCTTGGGCCCTAATAATAATAATAATAATAATAAATATAGCTGCAAGCAGCAATGAACGGGCCCAAGCACCATGGGCGCAACCGCCTTGGTGGCATATTTGTGCCAATGACATGTTTCACAATATGCACACACTTTGGAAATAATCACCTTCCTGGACAACGTATAGTGTGCACAGGAATTCCCCTTTGATCAATGAAGATGTTGCTGCTGCTATTGGAATGCATCAATGATATAAGCCTCACTTCCTATTGCCAGATGGTGGCGCTATAATATTGAGCTGTGTATGGTTTATGGATTTGATTTCACTCCAAAAATGAACATATTTGTACATTTTCAGCCAAATTGGAAGATGTCGAGTAAAATTAAAGCCACTTCCTGTTGCCAGATGGTGGCGCTATAATATTGAGCCGTGTATGGTTTATGGATTTGATTACACTCCAATAATTAACATATTTGTCCATTTTCAGCCAAATTGGAAGAGGTCAAGTAAAATTAAAGCCACTTCCTGTTGTCAGATGGTGGCGCTATGCCATTGAGCCTTTCATATGGATGAGATTACACTCCAAAAATGAACATGTGTGAAGTTTCTGCCATATCAGACAATGTAGAATGAAACAAAAATTACTTCTTGCTTGCACAGTGTAATAATATGCTCCAGTCCTGTATGGAGAGCAGAGATTAATTAATTTCAATAGATTTTACAGCGGGAGGCACAATTTACGCTTGAGAAGTCATTCGGTTATAAATATGCACTCAAAATAAAACCATTGGCGTAAAGAAACTATTCAACTTTATTGTGGCCGCACCGGGGATGGAACCGCGGACCTTGCATGTCTTAATCCACTGTCTGAACCATTAAGCTATACTGCCCTCTTATACACGTACGTTATCTATTGGCCAAAAGTTGTATGTTTCCTTTCATCCTGGTTAAATAATTTCTCTCCGAAGTGTCGGATAATATTGCATTAAACGTCTAGTTAGCCAGCATCATTCTTTTCCATTTCACCGGTAATTATGCTGCCTGAAACGCATTTGTTCAGCCAAATCTAAAGGAGATGCCAAGTCTCTGCCCTCAATCCGGTATTTTCATATTAAGTCAAAAATTCCTAGCGAAATTGTATGTTCTCTTAATTCGTGTTTAATGACAAGCAAAATAAACTAACATATCTGGCGATTTAACTGAAAGTTTTCTATTCATGTAAACAAACGTAGCTGACTTGTTTTTTTGACTCACACAGACAGTGGACAGGCTGGCTGCTGTGAGCCAATGCGCGTCATCTCGCAACGACCTGCATGCCATACCTTTGTTGAACATAACGGTCTCATGTTAACACAGAGTTCGACCACAGCCATCTCAAACGTTAACGTTTCTTTTTGACTTTTGACTCTTTTAAATATATGCTACTCTCCTGCCAGTTAAAGACAGTCATTAAATGTCTTTAATATTTATTTCAGATATTCTATTCAAAAATGAAAATAGATGCAAAGAAACGTCGGGCTGGGTGTTGTCAATACATTTTGTCACGTAGGCTGCAGCTGTAAATCATACATCGTTATGCCTACTGGCTCGCTAGAAAAAAAAAAAAAACCTATCGTTGAAAAATCACTTGAAGGAAGAAAAATATAAAAGTTCCACTTTCTGCCAATAAATGGAATCCCCGTATCAGAAATGGGGGGAAGTTACAGCGACGCAGTTAGTCTGTGAGTAGAATAGATTGTGTAGACAACTTCACTGTTTCCACAAAGGTGATGTGCTTTTTAACAGGACTTGGTCAGTGTAATGATATAAATGCTAGCATTCGATTATGGTCAACGGTACCGAAAATGCCCGTTGCACCAGCCATCATAACAAATGTCCCAATATAGGATCGATTTAAACCTCTATATATTTTTATTTCACGTTGACAGTGTAGGCTATTATGTGTATTCCGACGCGAATTACATTTAATTGGGTTACGGCATTCACTTCAACCGAATGAAGTCAAATAGAAACGGCTCGAATTCCTTAATAAGGCTTCTTGATTTTCAAGCTAACTTTCCGAACAGCTGTTTTGTATTGAGTCCTTAAAATGCTACAACACGGTTTTTTTTTAAACCAAATAACATTGAACGTCATTGCAAGATATATGCAATACCAACTTTTGCCAGTAGATGGCAGTCGCGTATTAGAAATGGGAGAGTCATTTGCGACTTGCGTTGAAGTTTTAAGACTGGATATAATGAGTCTCCAGCGAAAATAGTGAACTATTATTGCTTAATGGATGTGATGACACTCCAACAATGAACATATGTGAAAAGCTGTAGCCTCAAAATCAGGCAATGTAGAATTTAATACCTTTATGAAATTATTTAATACATAATTGTATTAAAACATGAACTGTTTGGGCAGCATTTCAAGTTAATTTTAAGGCTGACCATAGCCATACCATTCCAAGATATTAAAAATCAGTTCATAGTTGTGTGTCAGGGCTATAATATCATGCTGACCACATTTTGTGTGAATGTGATGAACCCCCTTAGAAGAGTATTTCAAAGTTTGGTACGTGAAAAAACACTTAAAAACACACAAAATCCAAAATAGCTCACTTCCTGTTGGGAAAAGTTAAGGGATGCAAATGAGAAATGTGTGTGTCTTGAGGAGACCCTTATGCGTACCAGACGTGGTGCATTTACGTGAAAGTATATGTCCACAATATTAGAAAAAAGCCATAGGGGGCGCTGTGTAGCCACGCCCAGATGAATGTGGATATGGATGTGATTGCACTCCAAAAGTGAATATATTTGTAAAATATCAGCCCGATCAGATGATGTAGAACGGAATTAAGCCCACTTCCTGTTTTTGGGCGTAACGTGTGTATTATACGCCTCGCCATTGCCAAACCGTTTGAGATATCAAAAATCCTTTCGTCATTTAGGGTCGGAACTATTCTAAGATCATGACGACTACATTTGGTGTGAATGTGATGAATACCTTAGCAGGAACGCATACAAACATGATAAAAACCTCACGTCCGTTGCCAGATGGTGGCGCTATAACATTGATTTCTTCTTGGTATTTGGATGTGATTACACTCTAACAGTGAACATATTTGTAAAATATCAGCCAGATCAGACAATGTAGACCATGAATTTATGGCAACTTCCTGTTGGCGCGGCGTGACATGAAAATTGTACGCCTCGCCATGACCATACCGTTTGAGATATCAAAAATATCCTATGGAATTAGTATCAGGACTATCCTGAGACCACTTTGACCACATTTCGTGTGAATGCAATGAACCCCCTAGGAGGAGTACTTAAAAGTGTAGTACGTGTAAAATGCACAAAATTCAAAATGGCTGACTTCCTGTTTACATATTTGATTCGATGCGAATGAGAAATGTGTTTGTTCAGAGGAGCCCCACATGCATACCAAATTAGGTGAAGGTAGCTCAAAGTGCCTGTCCACAATAGAAGACAAAGCATTAGGGGGCGCTGTGGAGTCCCTTGGCCACGGCCAGGTCTGAGCATCTGATACATCCTGACAGCCAACACTTCTCATGTGTGTGCAAAATTCTGTGAGTTTCCATCCATGGTAAGCACCTGAAAAATGCAAAATACATTGAAAAAAAAGAGAATAATAATTATAGGGGGCGCTGTCTAGCCACGCCCCGATTGATATGTATATATCTGATATTGTACTGCTACAGTGAACATATTTGTAAAATATCAGCCAGATCGGACGATGTCGAAAAAAAAGTCATTTTTTTGCACGCAATATGTGTACTGTACGACTCGCCATTTCCATACCGTTTGAGAAATCAAAAATCCCTTCACAACTTAGCGTAAGGACTATCTTAAGATCATGCTGACCGCATTTGGTGTGAATGTGCTGAATGCCCTAGCAGGAATGCATACAAATATGTTAAAGACCTCACTTCCTGTTGCCAGATGGTGGCGCTATAACATTGACCTGTTCTTGGGATATGGATGTGATTATAGTCCAACAATAAACGTATTTCTAAAATATCAGCCAGATCAGACGATGTAGACCATGAAATTATGGCCACTTCCTGTTGGCGCGGCGTGACATAAAAATTGTACTCCTCCCCATGACCGTCCCGTTTGAGCTATCAAAAATATCCTGGCAATTTAGCATCATGACTATCCTGAGACCATTCTGACCACAGGTGGTGTGAATGCGATGAACCCCCTAGGAGGAGTACTTAAAAGTGTAGTACGTGTAAAACTCAGAAAATCCAAAATGGCTGACTTCCTGTTTGGATATTTGATAAGATCCGAATGAGAAATGTGTTTGGACCGAGGAGCGCTATATGGCCACCAAATTAGGTGCAGGTAGCTCAAAGTGCCTGCCCACAATAGAAGACAATGCGATAGGGGGCGCTGTGGAGTCCCTCGGCGACGCCCAGGTCTGAGCATCTGAGAGCTCCTGACAGCAACCACTTCTGATGTGTGGGCAAAATGTCAAGACTTTTTACGCATGGCAAGGCCCTCAAAAAAGCCCATTTGCCTGAAGAAAAAGAATAATAATAATAATAATAATAATAATAATAATAATAATAATCCTTCCAATAACAATAGGGTCCTTCGCACCCTACGGTGCTTGGGCCCTAATAAATATAGCTGCAAGCAGCAATGAACGGGCCCAAGCACCATGGGCGCAACCGCCTTGGTGGCATAGTTGTGCCAATGACATGTTTCACAATATGTACACACTTTGGAAATAATCACCTTCCTGGACAACGTATAGTGTGCACAGGAATTCCCCTTTGATCAATGAAGATGTTTCTGCTGCTATTGGAATGCATCAATGATATAAGCCTCACTTCCTATTGCCAGATGGTGGCGCTATAATATTGAGCCGTGTATGGTTTATGGATTTGATTTCACTCCAATAATTAACATATTTGTACATTTTCAGCCAAATTGGAAGATGTCACGTAAAATTTAAGCCACTTCCTGTTGCCAGATGGTGACGGTATAATATTGAGCCGTGTATGGTTCATGGATTTGATTACACTCCAATAATTAACATATTTGTCCATTTTCAGCCAAATTGGAAGTTGCAAGTAAAATTAAAGACACTTCCTGTAGTCAGATGGTGGCGCTATGCCATTGAGCCTTTCATATGGATGAGATTACACTCCAAAAATGAACATGTGTGAAGTTTCTGCCACATCAGACAATGTAGAATGAAACAAAAATTACTTCTTGCTTGCACAGTGTAATAATATGCTCCAGTCCTGTATGGAGAGCAGAGATGAATTAATTTCAATAGATTTTACAGCGGGAGGCACAATTTACGCTTGAGAAGTCATTCGGTTATAAATATGCACTCAAAATAAAACCATTGGCGTAAAGAAACTATTCAACTTTATTGTGGCCGCACCGGGGATGGAACCGCGGACCTTGCATGTCTTAATCCACTGTCTGAACCATTAAGCTATACTGCCCTCTTATACACGTACGTTATCTATTGGCCAAAAGTTGTATGTTTCCTTTCATCCTGGTTAAATAATTTCTCTCCGAAGTGTCGGATAATATTGCATTAAACGTCGAGTTAGCCAGCATCATTCTTTTCCATTTCACCGGTAATTATGCTGCCTGAAACGCATTTGTTCAGCCAAATCTAAAGGAGATGCCAAGTCTCTGCCCTCAATCCGGTATTTTCATATTAAGTCAAAAATTCCTAGCGAAATTGTATGTTCTCTTAATTCGTGTTTAATGACAAGCAAAATAAACTAACATATCTGGCGATTTAACTTAAAGTTTTCTATTCATGTAAACAAACGTAGCTGACCTGTTTTTTTGACTCACACAGACAGTGGACAGGCTGGCTGCTGTTAGCCAATGCGCGTCATCTCGCAACGACCTGCATGCCATACCTTTGTTGAACATAACGGTCTCATGTTAACACAGAGTTCGACCAGAGCCATCTCAAACGTTAACGTTTCTTTTTGACTTTTGACTCTTTTAAATATATGCTACTCTCCTGCCAGTTAAAGACAGTCATTAAATGTCTTTAATATTTATTTCAGATATTCTATTCAAAAATGAAAATAGATGCAAAGAAACGTCGGGCTGGGTGTTGTCAATACATTTTGTCACGTAGGCTGCAGCTGTAAATCATACATCGTTATGCCTACTGGCTCGCTAGAAAAAAAACAAAAACCTATCGTTGAAAAATCAGTTGAAGGAAGAAAAATATAAAAGTTCCACTTTCTGCCAATAAATGGAATCCCCGTATCAGAAATGGGGGGAAGTTACAGCGACGCAGTTAGTCTGTGAGTAGAATAGATTGTGTAGACAACTTCACTGTTTCCACAAAGGAACCAAAAATGTGCTTTTTAACAGGACTTGGTCAGTGTAATGATATAAATGCTAGCATTCGATTATGGTCAACGGTACCGAAAATGCCCGTTGCACCAGCCATCATAACAAATGTCCCAATATAGGATCGATTTAAACCTCTATATATTTTTATTTCACGTTGACAGTGTAGGCTATTATGTGTATTCCGGCATTCGGCATTACGGCATTCACTTCAACCGAATGAAGTCAAATAGAAACGGCTCGAATTCCTTAATAAGGCTTCTTGGTTTTCAAGCTAACTTTTCGAACAGCTGTTTTGTATTGAGTCCTTAAAATGCTACAACACGGTTTTTTTTAAACCAAATAACATTGAACGTCATTGCAAGATATATGCAATACCAACTTTTGCCAGTAGATGGCAGTCGCGTATTAGAAATGGGAGAGTCATTTGCGACTTGCGTTGAAGTTTTAAGACTGGATATAATGAGTCTCCAGCGAAAATAGTGAACTATTATTGCTTAATGGATGTGATGACACTCCAACAATGAACATATGTGAAAAGTTGTAGCCTCAAAATCAGGCAATGTAGAATTTAATACCTTTTTGAAATTATTTAATACATAATTGTATTAAAACATGAACTGTTTGGGCAGCATTACAAGTTAATTTTAAGGCTGACCATAGCCATATCATTCCAAGATATTAAAAATCAGTTCATAGTTGTGTGTCAGGGCTATAATATCATGCTGACCACATTTTGTGTGAATGTGATGAACCCCCTAGGAAGAATATTTCAAAGTTTGGTACGTGAAAAAACACTTAAAAACACACAAAATCCAAAATAGCTCACTTCCTGTTGGGAAAAGTTAAGGGATGCAAATGAGAAATGTGTGTGTCTTGAGGAGACCCTTATGCCTACCAGACGTGGTGCATTTACGTGAAAGTATATGTCCACAATATTAGAAAAAAGCCATAGGGGGCGCTGTGTAGCCACGCCCAGATGAATGTGGATATGGATGTGATTGCACTCCAAAAGTGAATATATTTGTAAAATATCAGCCCGATCAGATGATGTAGAACGGAATTAAGCCCACTTCCTGTTTTTGGGCGTAACGTGTGTATTATACGCCTCGCCATTGCCAAACCGTTTGAGATATCAAAAATCCTTTCGTCTTTTAGGGTCAGGGCTATTCTAAGATCATGATGACTACATTTGGTGTGAATGTGATGAATACCCTAGCAGGAACGCATACAAACATGATAAAAACCTCACTTCCTGTTGCCAGATGGTGGCGCTATAACATTGATTTCTTCTTGGTATATGGATGTGATTACACTCTAACAGTGAACATATTTGTAAAATATCAGCCAGATCAGACAATGTAGACCATGAATTTATGGCTACTTCCTGTTGGCGCGGCGTGACATGAAAATTGTATGCCTCGCCATGACCATACCGTGTGAGATATCAAAAATATCCTTTGGAATTAGTATCATGACTATCCTGAGACTACTTTGACCACATTTCGTGTGAATACAATGAACTCCCTAGGAGGAGTACTTAAAAGTGTAGTACGTGTAAAATGCACAAAATTCAAAATGGCTGACTTCCTGTTCACATATTTGATTCAATGCAAATGAGAAATGTGTTTGTCCAGAAGAGGCCCACAGGCCTACCAAATTAGGTGAAGGTAGCTCAAAGTGCCTGTCCAAAATAGAAGACAAAGCATTAGGGGGCGCTGTGGAGTCCCTCGGCCACGCCCAGGTCTGAGCATCTGATACCTCCTGACAGCCAACACTTCTCATGTGTGTGCAAAATTCCGTGAGTTTTCATTTATGGCAAGCACCTCAAAAATGCTAAATACATTGAAAAAAAAGAGAATAATAATTATAGGGGGCGCTGTCTAGCCACGCCCCGATTGATATGTATATATTTCATATTGTACTCCAACAGTGAACATATTTGTAAAATATCAGCCAGATCGGACGATGTCGAAAAAAAAGTCATTTTTTTGCACGCAATATGTGTACTGTACGACTCGCCATTTCCATACCGTTTGAGATATCAAAAATCCCTTCGCAATTTAGTGTAAGGACTATCTTAAGATCATGCTGACCACATTTGGTGTGAATGTGATGAATGCCCTAGCAGGAAGGCATACAAATATGATAAAGACCTCACTTCCTGTTGCCAGATGGTGGCGCTATAACATTGAGCCGTTCTTGGGATATGGATGTAATTATACTCCAACAATAAATGTATTTCTAAAATATCAGCCAGATCAGACAATGTAGACCATGAAATTATGGCCACTTCCTGTCGGCGCGGCGTGACATAAAAATTCTACGCCTCCCAAGGACCGTCCCGTTTGAGCTATCAAAAATATCCTGGCAATTTAGCATCATGAATATCCTATGACCATTCTGACCACAGGTGGTCTGAATGTGATGAACCCCCTAGGAGGAGTACTTAAAAGTGCAGTACGTGTAAAACGCACAAAATCCAAAATGGCTGACTTCCTGTTTGTATATTTGATTAGATGCGAATTAGAAATGTGTTTGGTCCGAGGAGTGCTATATGCGTACTAAATTTGGTTAAGGTAGCTCAAAGTGCCTGCCCACAATAGATGACAATGCGATAGGGGGCGCTGTGGAGTCCCTCGGCCACGCCCAGGTCTGAGCATCTAAGCGATCCTGAAGGTCCTCATTTCTGATGTGTGTGCAAAATTCCCAGACTTTTTATGCATGGCAAGCACCTCAAAAAGGCCCATTTGCATATAGAAAAAAGAATAATAATAATAAATATAGCTGCAAGCAGCAATGAACGGGCCCAAGCACCATGGGCGCAACCGCCTTGGTGGCACAGTTGTGCGAATGACATTTTTCACAATATGTACACACTTTGGAAATAATCACCTTCCTGGACAACGAATAGTGTGCACAGGAATTCCCCTTTGATCAATGAAGATGTTGCTGCTGCTATTGGAATGCATCAATGATATAAGCCTCACTTCCTATTGCCAGATGGTGGCGCTATAATATTGAGCTGTGTATGGTTCATGGATTTGATTTCACTCCAAAAATGAACATATTTGTACATTTTCAGCCAAATTGGAAGATGTCGAGTTAAATTAAAGCCACTTCCTGTTGCCAGATGGTGGCACTATGCCATTGAGCCTGTCTTGGTATATTGATGAGATTACACTCCAAAAATGAACATGTGTGAAGTTTTTGCCACATCAGACAATGTAGAATGAAATAAAAATTACTTCTTGCTTGCACATTGTGATAACATGCTACAGTCCTGTATGGAGAGCAGAGATTAATTAATTTCCATAGTTTTTACACGGGGAGGCACAATTTACGCTTGAGAAGTCATTCGGCCATAAATATGCACTCAAAATGAAAACAATTGGCTTCAAGAAACTATTCAAATTCATTGTGGCTGCAGCGGGGATCGAACGGCTGAATTTGCGTGCATTAATCCACCGCCCTAACCATTACGCTATACTGCCCGCTTATACACGGGTGCCATCTATTGGCCAAATGTCTCCTTTTATCCTGGTTTAATAATTTCTCTACGAAGTGTCGGATAATATTGCACGAAACGTCTAGTTAACCAGCATCATTCTTTTCCATTTCACTGGTAATTATGCTGCCTGAAACGCATTTGTTCAGCCAAATCTAAAAGAGATGCCAACTCTCTGCCCTCAATACAGTATTTTCATATTAATTTACCATTCCTAGCGAAATTGTATGTTCTCTTAATTCGTGTTTAATGACAAGCCTAATAAACTAACATAGCTGGCGATTTAACTGAAAGTTTTCTATTCATGTAAACCAACGTAGCTGACCTGTTTTTTGACTCACACAGACAGTGGACTGGCTGGCTGCTGTTAGCCCGTGCGTGTCATCTCGCAACGACCTGCATGTGATACCTTTGTTGAACAAAACGGTCTCATGTTAACACAGCGTTCGAGCAGAGCCACCTCAGACGCTAAAGTTTCTTTTTGACTTCATGTGTTAATCTTTTAAAAATATGATACTCTCCTGCCTGTCTTTAAGTCTTTAAATGTCTTTAATATTTATTTTAGTTATTCAATTCATGTAATGAAAATAGATGCAAAGAAACGTCGGGCTGGGTGTTGTCAATACATTTTGTCACGTAGGCTGCAGCTGTAAATCATACATCGTTATGCCTACTGGCTCGCTAGAAAAAAACAAAAACCTATCGTTGAAAAATCACTTGAAGGAAGAAAAAAATGAAAGTACCACTTTCTGCCAATTAATTGAATTGCCGTATCAGAAATGGGGGGAAGTTACAGCGACGCAGTTAGTCTGTGAGTAGAACAGATTGTGTAGACAACTTCACTGTTTCCACAAAAGAACCAAAAATTTTAACAGGACTTGGTCAGTGTAATGATATAAATGCTAGCATTCGATTATGGTCAACGGTACCGAAAATGCCCGTTGCACCAGCCATCATAACAAATGTCCCAATATAGGATCGATTTAAACCTCTATATATTTTTATTTCACGTTCACAGTGTAGGCGATTGTGTGTATTCCGACGCGAATTACATCTAATTGGGTTACGGCATTCACTTCAATCGAATGAAGTCAAATAGAAACGGCTCGAATTCCTTAATAAGGCTTCTTGGTTTTCAAGCCAACTTTCCGAACAGCTGTTTTGTATTGAGTCCTTAAAATTCTACAATACGGTTTTTTAAAAATCCAAATAACATTGAACGTCAAAGCAATATATGCATTATATGTATTAATCTTTTAAATATATGATACTTTCCTGCCAGTAAAAGCCTGATTTTTATTCTACTTATTCAATCGAGTTAATTAAGATAGATGAGAAAAAACGTTGCTGTGGGCTGGGTGTTTTCAGTACATTTTGTCATGTAGGCTGCCGCTGTTACTCATACATCGTTATGGTTACTGGCTCGCAAAAAGAAACAAAACTTGTCGTTGAGAAATCACTTCATCCAAGAAAGAGAAACCATACCGAAAATTAGAAAGAATACTAACCTTTGCCACTAGATGGCAGTCGCGTATTAGAAATGGGAGAGTCAGTTGCGACTTGAGTTGAAGTTTTAAGACTGGAGATAATGAGTCTCCAGCGAAAATAGTAAACTATTATTGCTTAATGGATGTGATGACACTCCAACAATGAACATATGTGAAAAGATGTAGCCTCAAAATCAGGCAATGTAGAATTTAATACCTTTTTGAAATTATTTAATATATAATTTTCCTATTTGGGCAGCATTACAAGTTAATTTTAAGGCTGACCATAGCCATACCATTCCAAGATATTAAAAATCAGTTCATAGTTGTGTGTCAGGGCTATAATATCATGCTGACCACATTTTGTGTGAATGTGATGAACCCCCTAGGAAGAGTATTTCAAAGTTTGGTACGTGAAAAAACACTTAAAAACACACAAAATCCAAAATAGCTCACTTCCTGTTGGGAAAAGTTAAGGGATGCAAATGAGAAATGTGTGTGTCTTGAGGAGACCCTTATGCCTACCAGACGTGGTGCATTTACGTGAAAGTATATGTCCACAATATTAGAAAAAAGCCATAGGGGGCGCTGTGTAGCCACGCCCAGATGAATGTGGATATGGATGTGATTGCACTCCAAAAATGAATATATTTGTAAAATATCAGCCCGATCAGATGATGTAGAACGGAATTAAGCCCACTTCCTGTTTTTGGGCGTAACGTGTGTATTATACGCCTCGCCATTGCCAAACCGTTTGAGATATCAAAAATCCTTTCGTCATTTACGGTCAGGACTATTCTAAGATCATGATGACTACATTTGGTGTGAATGTGATGAATACCATAGCAGGAACGCATACAAACATGATAAAAACCTCACGTCCGTTGCCAGATGGTGGCGCTATAACATTGATTTTTTCTTGGTATTTGGATGTGATTACACTCTAACAGTGAACATATTTGTAAAATATCAGCCAGATCAGACAATGTAGACCATGAATTTATGGCTACTTCCTGTTGGCGCGGCGTGACATGAAAATTGTATGCCTTGCCATGACCATACCGTTTGAGATATCAAAAATATCCTTTGGAATTAGTATCATGACTATCCTGAGACCAATTTGACCACATTTCGTGTGAATGCAATGAACCCCCTAGGAGGAGTACTTAAAAGTGTAGTACGTGTAAAATGCACAAAATTCAAAATGGCTGACTTCCTGTTTACATATTTGATTCGATGCGAATGAGAAATGTGTTTGTCCAGAGGAGTCCCACATGCATACCAAATTAGGTGAAGGTAGCTCAAAGTGCCTGTCCACAATAGAAGACAAAGCATTAGGGGGCGCTGTGGAGTCCCTTGGCCACGCCCAGGTCTGAGCATCTGATACATCCTGACAGCCAACACTTCTCATGTGTGTGCAAAATTCTGTGAGTTTCCATCAATGGCAAGCACCTCAAAAATGCAAAATACATTGAAAAAAAAGAGAATAATAATTATAGGGGGCGCTGTCTAGCCACGCCCCGATTGATATGTATATATCTGATATTGTACTGCTACAATGAACATATTTGTAAAATATCAGCCAGATCGGACGATGTCGAAAAAAAAGTCATTTTTTTGCACGCAATATGTGTACTGTACGACTCGCCATTTCCATACCGTTTGAGATATCAAAAATCCCTTCACAACTTAGCGTAAGGACTATCTTACGATCATGCTGATTGCATTTGGTGTGAATGTGCTGAATGCCCTAGCAGGAAGGCATACAAATATGTTAAAGACCTCACTTCCTATTGCCAGATGGTGGCGCTATAACACTGACCTGTTCTTGGGATATGGATGTGATTACACTCCAACAATAAACAAATTTCTAAAATATCAGCCAGATCAGACAATGTAGACCATGAAATTATGGCCACTTCCTGTTGGCGTGGCGTGACATAAAAATTGTAATCCTCCCCGTGACTGTCCCGTTTGAGCTATCAAAAATATCCTGGCAATTTAGCATCATGACTATCCTGAGACCATTCTGACCACAGTTGGTGTGAATGCGATGAACCCCCTAGGAGGAGTACTTAAAAGTGTAGTACGTGTAAAACTCAGAAAATCCAAAATGGCTGACTTCCTGTTTAGATATTTGATTAGATCCGAATGAGAAATGTGTTTGGACCGAGGAGCGCTATTTCGCCACCAAATTAGGTGCAGGTAGCTCAAAGTGCCTGCCCACAATAGAAGACAATGCGATAGGGGGCGCTGTGGAGTGCCTCGGCCACGCCCAGGTCTGAGCATCTGAGAGCTCCTGACAGCAACCACTTCTGATGTGTGTGCAAAATGTCAAGACTTTTTACGCATGGCAAGGCCCTCAAAAAAGCCCATTTGCCTGATGAAAAAGAATAATAATAATAAATATAGCTGCAAGCAGCAATGAACGGGCCCAAGCACCATGGGCGCAACCGCCTTGGTGGCACAGTTGTGCCAATGACATGTTTCACAATATGTACACACTTTGGAAATAATCACCTTCCTGGACAACGTATAGTGTGCACAGGAATTCCCCTTTGATCAATGAAGATGTTGCTGCTGCTATTGGAATGCATCAATGATATAAGCCTCACTTCCTATTGCCAGATGGTGGCGCTATAATATTGAGCTGTGTATGGTTTATGGATTTGATTTCACTCCAAAAATGAACATATTTGTACATTTTCAGCCAAATTGGAAGATGTCGAGTAAAATTAAAGCCACTTCCTGTTGCCAGATGGTGGCGCGATAATATTGAGCCGTGTATGGTTCATGGATTTGATTACACTCCAATAATTAACATATTTGTACATTTTCAGCCAAATTGGAAGATGTCAAGTAAAATTAAAGCCACTTCCTGTTCCCAGATGGTGGCGCTATGCCATTGAGCCTTTCTTGGTATATGGATGAGATTACACTCCAAAAATGAACATGTGTGAAGTTTCTGCCACATCAGACAATGTAGAATGAAACAAAAATTACTTCTTGCTTGCACATTGTAATAATATGCTCCAGTCCTGTATGGAGAGCAGAGATGAATTAATTTCAATAGATTTTACAGCGGGAGGCACAATTTACGCTTGAGAAGTCATTCGGTTATAAATATGCACTCAAAATAAAACCATTGGCGTAAAGAAACTATTCAACTTTATTGTGGCCGCACCGGGGATGGAACTGCGGACCTTGCATGTCTTAATCCACTGTCTGAACCATTAAGCTATTCTGCCCTCTTATACACGTACGCCATCTATTGGCCAAAAGTTGTATGTTTCCTTTTATCTTGGTTAAATAATTTCTCTCCTAAGTGTCGGATAATATTGCATTAAACGTCTAGTTAGCCAGCATCATTCTTTTCCATTTCACCGGTAATTATGCTGCCTGAAACGCATTTGTTCAGCCAAATCTAAAGGAGATGCCAAGTCTCTGCCCTCAATCCGGTATTTTCATATTAAGTCAAAAATTCCTAGCGAAATTGTATGTTCTCTTAATTCGTGTTTAATGACAAGCAAAATAAACTAACATATCTGGCGATTTAACTGAAAGTTTTCTATTCATGTAAACAAACGTAGCTGACCTGTTTTTTTGACTCACACAGACAGTGGACAGGCTGGCTGCTGTTAGCCAATGCGCGTCATCTCGCAACGACCTGCATGCCATACCTTTGTTGAACATAACGGTCTCATGTTAACACAGAGTTCGACCACAGCCATCTCAAACGTTAACGTTTCTTTTTGACTTTTGACTCTTTTAAATATATGCTACTCTCCTGCCAGTTAAAGACAGTCATTAAATGTCTTTAATATTTATTTCAGATATTCTATTCAAAAATGAAAATAGATGCAAAGAAACGTCGGGCTGGGTGTTGTCAATACATTTTGTCACGTAGGCTGCAGCTGTAAATCATACATCGTTATGCCTACTGGCTCGCTAGAAAAAAAACAAAAACCTATCGTTGAAAAATCACTTGAAGGAAGAAAAATATAAAAGTTCCACTTTCTGCGAATAAATGGAATCCCCGTATCAGAAATGGGGGGAAGTTACAGCGACGCAGTTAGTCTCTGAGTAGAATAGATTGTGTAGACAACTTCACTGTTTCCACAAAGGTGATGTGCTTTTTAACAGGACTTGGTCAGTGTAATGATATAAATGCTAGCATTCGATTATGGTCAACGGTACCGAAAATGCCCGTTGCACCAGCCATCATAACAAATGTCCCAATATAGGATCGATTTAAACCTCTATATATTTTTATTTCACGTTGACAGTGTAGGCTATTATGTGTATTCCGACGCGAATTACATTTAATTGGGTTACGGCATTCACTTCAACCGAATGAAGTCAAATAGAAACGGCTCGAATTCCTTAATAAGTCTTCTTGGTTTTCAAGCAAACTTTCCGAACAGCTGTTTTGTATTGAGTCCTTAAAATGCTACAATACGGTTTTTTTTAAACCAAATAACATTGAACGTCATTGCAAGATATATGCAATACCAACTTTTGCCAGTAGATGGCAGTCGCGTATTAGAAATGGGAGAGTCATTTGCGACTTGCGTTGAAGTTTTAAGACTGGATATAATGAGTCTCCAGCGAAAATAGTGAACTATTATTGCTTAATGGATGTGATGACACTCCAACAATGAACATATGTGAAAAGTTGTAGCCTCAAAATCAGGCAATGTAGAATTTAATACCTTTTTGAAATTATTTAATACATAATTGTATTAAAACATGAACTGTTTGGGCAGCATTACAAGTTAATTTTAAGGCTGACCATAGCCATACCATTCCAAGATATTAAAAATCAGTTCATAGTTGTGTGTCAGGGCTATAATATCATGCTGACCACATTTTGTGTGAATGTGATGAACCCCCTAGGAAGAGTATTTCAAAGTTTGGTACGTGAAAAAACACTTAAAAACACACAAAATCCAAAATAGCTCACTTCCTGTTGGGAAAAGTTAAGGGATGCAAATGAGAAATGTGTGTGTCTTGAGGAGACCCTTATGCCTACCAGACGTGGTGCATTTACGTGAAAGTATATGTCCACAATATTAGAAAAAAGCCATAGGGGGCGCTGTGTAGCCACACCCAGATGAATGTGGATATGGATGTGATTGCACTCCAAAACTGAATATATTTGTAAAATATCAGCCCGATCAGATGATGTAGAACGGAATTAAGCCCACTTCCTGTTTTTGGGCGTAACGTGTGTTTTATACGTCTCGCCATTGCCAAACCGTTTGAGATATCAAAAATCCTTTCGTCATTTAGGGTCAGGACTATTCTAAGATCATGATGACTACATTTGGTGTGAATGTGATGAATACCCGAGCAGGAACGCATACAAACATGATAAAAACGTCACTTCCGTTGCCAGATGGTGGCGCTATAACATTGATTTCTTCTTGGTATTTGGATGTGATTACACTCTAACAGTGAACATATTTGTAAAATATCAGCCAGATCAGACAATGTAGACCATGAATTTATGGCTACTTCCTGTTGGCGCGGCGTGACATGAAAATTGTACGCCTCGCCATGACCATACCGTTTGAGCTATCAAAAATATCCTTTGGAATTAGTATCATGACTATCCTGAGACCACTTTGACCACATTTTGTGTGAATGCAATGAACCCCCTAGGAGGAGTACTTAAAAGTGTAGTACGCGTAAAATGCACAAAATTCAAAATGGCTGACTTCCTGTTCACATATTTGATTCAATGCGAATGAGAAATGTGTTTGTCCAGAGGAGCCCCACATGCCTACCAAATTAGGTGAAGGTAGCACAAAGTGCCTGTCCACAATAGAAGACAAAGCATTAGGGGGCGCTGTGGAGTCCCTCGGCCACGCCCAGGTCTGAGCATCTGATACATCCTGACAGCCAACACTTCTCATGTGTGTGCAAAATTCTGTGAGTTTTCATCCATGGCAAGCACCTCAAAAATGCAAAATACATTGAAAAAAAAGAGAATAATAATTATAGGGGGCGCTGTCTAGCCACGCCCCGATTGATATGTATATATTTCATATTGTACTCCAACAGTGAACATATTTATAAAATATCAGCCAGATCGGACGATGTCGAAAAAAAAGTCATTTTTTTGCACGCAATATGTGTACAGTACGACTCGCCATTTCCATACGGTTTGAGATATCAAAAATCCCTTCACAGCTTATGGTCATGACTATCCTAAGATCATGCTGACCACATTTCGTGTGAATGTGATGAATGCCCTAGCAGGAAGGCATACAAATATGATAAAGACCACACTTCCTGTTGCCAGATGGTGGCGCTATAACATTGACCCGTTCTTAGGATATGGATGTGATTATACTCCAACACTAAACGTATTTCTAAAATATCAGCCAGATCAGACAATGTAGACCATGAAATTACGGCCACTTCCTGTTGGCGCGGCGTGACATAAAAATTCTACGCCTCCCCAGGACCGTCCCGTTTGAGCTATCATAAATATCCTGGCAATTTAGCATCATGAAAATCCTGAGACCATTCTGACCACAGGTGGTGTGAATGTGATGAACCCCCTAGGAGGAGTACTTAAAAGTGCAGTACATGTAAAACGCACAAAATCCAAAATGGCTGACTTCCTGTTTGTATATTTGATTAGATGCAAATTATAAATGTTTTTGGTCCGAGGAGTGCTATATGCGTACTAAATTTTGTGAAGGTAGCTCAAAGTGCCTGCCCACAATAGAAGACAGTGCAATAGGGGGCGCTGTGGAGTCTCTCGGCCACGCCCAGGTCTGAGCATCTAAGCGATCCTGAAGGTCCTCATTTCTGATGTGTGTGCAAAATTCCCAGACTTTTTATGCATGGCAAGCACCTCAAAAAGGCCCATTTGCATATAGAAAAAAGAATAATAATAATAATAATAATAATCTTTACAATAACAATAGGGTCCTTCGCACCCTACGGTGCTTGGGCCCTAAATATAGCTGCAAGCAGCAATGAACGGGCCCAAGCACCATGGGGGCAACCGCCTTGGTGGCATAGTTCTGCCAATGACATGTTTCACAACATGTACACACTTTGGAAATAATCACCTTCCTGGACAACGTATAGTGTGCACAGGAATTCCCTTTTTATCAATGAAGATGTTGGCGCTGCTATTGGAACGCATCAATGATATAAGCCTCACTTCCTATTGCCAGATGGTGGCGCTATATTATTGAGCCATGTATGGTTTTTGAATTTGATTACACTCCAGAAATAAACATATTTGTACATTTTCAGCCAAATTGGAAGATGTCGAGTAAAATTAAAGCCACTTCCTGTTGCCAGATGCTGGCGCTATAATATTGAGCCGTGTATGGTTTATGGATTTGATTACACTCCAATAATTAACATATTTGTACATTTTCAGCCAAATTGGAAGATGTCAAGTAAAATTAAAGCCACTTCCTGTTGCCAGATGGTGGCGCTATGCCATTGAGCCTTTCTTGGTATATGGATGAGATTACACTCCAAAAATGAACATGTGTGACGTTTCTGCCACATCAGACAATGTAGAATGAAACAAAAATTACTTCTTGCTTGCACATTGTAATAATATGCTCCAGTCCTGTATGGAGAGCAGAGATGAATAAATTTCAATAGATTTTACAGCGGGAGGCACAATTTACGCTTGAGAAGTCATTCGGTTATAAATATGCACTCAAAATAAAACCATTGGCGTAAAGAAACTATTCAACTTTATTGTGGCCGCACCGGGGATGGAACTGCGGACCTTGCATGTCTTAATCCACTGTCTGAACCATTAAGCTATACTGCCCTCTTATACACGTACGCCATCTATTGGCCAAAAGTTGTATGTTTTCTTTTATCCTGGTTAAATAATTTCTCTCCGAAGTGTCGGATAATATTGCATTAAACGTCGAGTTAGGCAGCATCATTCTTTTCCATTTCACCGGTAATTATGCTGCCTGAAACGCATTTGTTCAGCCAAATCTAAAGGAGATGCCAAGTCTCTGCCCTCAATCCGGTATTTTCATATTAAGTCAAAAATTCCTAGCGAAATTGTATGTTCTCTTAATTCGTGTTTAATGACAAGCAAAATAAACTAACATATCTGGCGATTTAACTGAAAGTTTTCTATTCATGTAAACAAACGTAGCTGACCTGTTTTTTTGACTCACACAGACAGTGGACAGGCTGGCTGCTGTTAGGCCGTGCGCGTCATCTCGCAACGACCTGCATGCCATACCTTTGTTGAACATAACGGTCTCATGTTAACACAGAGTTCGACCAGAGCCATCTCAAACGTTAACGTTTCTTTTTGACTTTTGACTCTTTTAAATATATGCTACTCTCCTGCCAGTTAAAGACAGTCATTAAATGTCTTTAATATTTATTTCAGATATTCTATTCAAAAATGAAAATAGATGCAAAGAAACGTCGGGCTGGGTGTTGTCAATACATTTTGTCACGTAGGCTGCAGCTGTAAATCATACATCGTTATGCCTACTGGCTCGCTAGAAAAAAGAAAAAAAACCTATCGTTGAAAAATCACTTGAAGGAAGAAAAATATAAAAGTTCCACTTTCTGCCAATAAATGGAATCCCCGTATCAGAAATGGGGGGAAGTTACAGCGACACAGTTAGTCTGTGAGTAGAACAGATTGTGTAGACAACTTCACTGTTTCCACAAAGGTGATGTGCTTTTTAACAGGACTTGGTCAGTGTAATGATATAAATGCTAGCATTCGATTATGGTCAACGGTACCGAAAATGCCCGTTGCACCAGCCATCATAACAAATGTCCCAATATAGGATCGATATAAACCTCTATATATTTTTATTTCACGTTGACAGTGTAGGCTATTATGTGTATTCCGACGCGAATTACATTTAATTGGGTTACGGCATTCACTTCAACCGAATGAAGTCAAATAGAAACGGCTCGAATTCCTTAATAAGGCTTCTTGGTTTTCAAGCTAACTTTCCGAACAGCCGTTTTGTATTGAGTCCTTAAAATGCTACAACACGTTTTTTTTTAAACCAAATAACATTGAACGTCATTGCAAGAAATGCAATACCAACTTTTGCCAGTAGATGGCAGTCGCGTATTAGAAATGGGAGAGTCATTTGCGACTTGCGTTGAAGTTTTAAGACTGGATATAATGAGTCTCCAGCGAAAATAGTGAACTATTATTGCTTAATGGATGTGATGACACTCCAACAATGAACATATGTGAAAAGTTGTAGCCTCAAAATCAGGCAATGTAGAATTGAATACCTTTTTGAAATTATTTAATACATAATTGTATTAAAACATGAACTGTTTGAGTAGCATTACAAGTTAATTTTAAGGCTGACCAGAGCCATACCATTCCAAGATATTAAAAATCAGTTCATAATTTTGTGTCAGGGCTATAATATCATGCTGACCACATTTTGTGTGAATGTGATGAACCCCCTAGGAAGAGTATTTCAAAGTTTGGTATGTGAAAAAACACTTAAAAACACACAAAATCCAAAATAGCTCACTTCCTGTTGGGAAAAGTTAAGGGATGCAAATGAGAAATGTGTGTGTCTTGAGGAGACCCTTATGCCTACCAGACGTGGTGCATTTACGTGAAAGTATATGTCCACAATATTAGAAAAAAGCCATAGGGGGCGCTGTGTAGCCACGCCCAGATGAATGTGGATATGGATGTGATTGCACTCCAAAAGTGAATATATTTGTAAAATATCAGCCCGATCAGATGATGTAGAACGGAATTAAGCCCACTTCCTGTTTTTGGGCGTAACGTGTGTATTATACGCCTCGCCATTGCCAAACCGTTTGAGATATCAAAAATCCTTTCGTCATTTAGGGTCAGGACTATTCTAAGATCATGATGACTACATTTGGTGTGAATGTGATGAATACCCTAGCAGGAACGCATACAAACATGATAAAAACGTCACTTCCGTTGCCAGATGGTGGCGCTATAACATTGATTTCTTCTTGGTATTTGGATGTGATTACACTCTAACAGTGAACATATTTGTAAAATATCAGCAAGATCAGACAATGTAGACCATGAATTTATGGCTACTTCCTGTTGGCGCGGCGTGACATGAAAATTGTATGCCTCGCCATGACCATACCGTTTGAGATATCAAAAATATCCTTTGGAATTAGTATCATGACTGTCCTCAGACCAGTTTGACCCCATTTCGTGTGAATGCAATGAAGCCCCTAGGAGGAGTACTTAAAAGTGTAGTACGTGTAAAATGCACAAAATTCAAAATGGCTGACTTCCTGTTCACATATTTATTCGATACGAATGAGAAATGTGGTTGTCCAGAGGAGTCCCACATGCCTACCAAATTAGGTGAAGGTAGCTCAAAGTGCCAGTCCACAATAAAAGACAAAGCATTAGGGGGCGCTGTGGAGTCCCTCGGCCACGCCCAGGGCTGCGCATCTGACACATCCTGATAGCCAACACTTCTCATGTGTGTGCAAAATTCCATGAGTTTCCATCCATGGCAAGCACCTCAAAAATGCAAAATACATTGAAAAAAAAGAGAATAATAATTATAGGGGGCGCTGTCTAGCCACGCCCCGATTGATATGTATATATTTCATATTGTACTCCAACAGTGAACATATTTGGAAAATATCAGCCAGATCGGACGATGTCGAAAAAAAAGTCATTTTTTTGCACGCAATATGTGTACTGTACGACTCGCCATTTCCATACCGTTTGAGATATCAAAAATCCCTTCACAGCTTATGGTCATGAGTATCCTAAGATCATGCTGACTACATTTCGTGTGAATGTGATGAATGCCCTAGCAGGAAGGCATAGAAATATGATAAAGACCTCACTTCCTGTTGCCAGATGGTGGCGCTATAACATTGACCCGTTCTTGGGATATGGATGTGATTATACTCCAACAATAAACGTATTTCTAAAATATCAGCCAGATCAGACAATGCAGACCATGAAATTACGGCCACTTCCTGTTGGCGCGGCGTGACATAAAAATTCTACGCCTCCCTAGGACCGTCCCGTTTGAGCTATCAAAAATATCCTGTCAATTTAGCATCATGAATATCCTGAGACCATTCTGACCACAGGTGGTGTGAATGTGATGAACCCCCTAGGAGGAGTACTTAAAAGTGCAGTACGTGTAAAACGCACAAAATCCAAAATAGCTGACTTCCTGTTTGTATATTTGATTAGATGCGAATGAGAAATGTGTTTGGTCCGAGGAGTGCTATATGCCTATAAAATTTGGTGAAGGTAGCTCAAAGTGCCTGCCCACAATAGATGACAATGCGATAAAGGGCGCTGTGGAGTCCCTCGGCGACGCCCAGGTCTGAGCATCTAATAGGTCCTGAAGGTCCTCATTTCTGATGTGTGTGCAAAATTCGCAGACTTTTTATGCATGGCAAGCACCTCAAAAAGGCCCATTTGCATATAGAAAAAAGAATAATAATAATAATAATAATAATAATAATAATAATAATAATCTTTACAATAACAATAGGGTCCTTCGCACCCTACGGTGCTTGGGCCCTAAATATAGCTGCAAGCAGCAATGAACGGGCCCAAGCACCATGGGGGCAACCGCCTTGGTGGCATAGTTCTGCCAATGACATGTTTCACAACATGTACACACTTTGGAAATAATCACCTTCCTGGACAACGTATAGTGTGCACAGGAATTCCCTTTTTATCAATGAAGATGTTGGCGCTGCTATTGGAACGCATCAATGATATAAGCCTCACTTCCTATTGCCAGATGGTGGCGCTATATTATTGAGCCATGTATGGTTTTTGAATTTGATTACACTCCAGAAATAAACATATTTGTACATTTTCAGCCAAATTGGAAGATGTCGAGTAAAATTAAAGCCACTTCCTGTTGCCAGATGCTGGCGCTATAATATTGAGCCGTGTATGGTTTATGGATTTGATTACACTCCAATAATTAACATATTTGTACATTTTCAGCCAAATTGGAAGATGTCAAGTAAAATTAAAGCCACTTCCTGTTGCCAGATGGTGGCGCTATGCCATTGAGCCTTTCTTGGTATATTGATGAGATTACACTCCAAAAATGAACATGTGTGAAGTTTCTGCCACATCAGACAATGTAGAATGAAACAAAAATTACTTCTTGCTTGCACATTGTGATAACATGCTACAGTCCTGTATGGAGAGCAGAGATTAATTAATTTCCATAGTTTTTACACGGGGAGGCACAATTTACGCTTGAGAAGTCATTCGGCCATAAATATGCACTCAAAATGAAAACAATTGGCTTCAAGAACCTATTCAAATTCATTGTGGCTGCAGCGGGGATCGAACGGCTGAATTTGCGTGCCTTAATCCACCGCCCTAACCATTACGCTATACTGCCCGCTTATACACGGGTGCCATCTATTGGCCAAATGTCTCCTTTTATCTTGGTTTAATAATTTCTCTACGAAGTGTCGGATAATATTGCACGAAACGTCTAGTTAACCAGCATCATTCTTTTCCATTTCACTGGTAATTATGCTGCCTGAAACGCATTTGTTCAGCCAAATCTAAAAGAGATGCCAACTCTCTGCCCTCAATACAGTATTTTCATATTAATTTACCATTCCTAGCGAAATTGTATGTTCTCTTAATTCGTGTTTAATGACAAGCCTAATAAACTAACATAGCTGGCGATTTAACTGAAAGTTTTCTATTCATGTAAACCAACGTAGCTGACCTGTTTTTTGACTCACACAGACAGTGGACTGGCTGGCTGCTGTTAGCCCGTGCGTGTCATCTCGCAACGACCGGCATGTGATACCTTTGTTGAACAAAACGGTCTCATGTTAACACAGCGTTCGAGCAGAGCCACTTCAGACGCTAAAGTTTCTTTTTGACTTCATGTGTTAATCTTTTAAAAATATGATACTCTCCTGCCAGTTAAAGCCTGTCTTTAAGTCTTTAAATGTCTTTCATATTTCTTTTAGTTATTCAATTCATGTAATGAAAGTAGATGCAAAGAAACGTCGGGCTGGGTGTTGTCAATACATTTTGTCACGTAGGCTGCAGCTGTAAATCATACATCGTTATGCCTACTGGCTCGCTAGAAAAAAACTAAAACCTATCGTTGAAAAATCACTTGAAGGAAGAAAAAAATGAAAGTACCACTTTCTGCCAATAAATTGAATCGCCGTATCAGAAATGGGGGGAAGTTACAGCGACGCAGTTAGTCTGTGAGTAGAACAGATTGTGTAGACAACTTCACTGTTTCCACAAAGGAACCAAAAATGTGCTTTTTAACAGGACTTGGTCAGTGTAATGATATAAATGCTAGCATTCGATTATGGTCAACGGTACCGAAAATGCCCGTTGCACCAGCCATCATAACAAATGTCCCAATACAGGATCGATTTAAACCTCTATATATTTTTATTTCACGTTGACAGTGTAGGCTATTATGTGTATTCCGACGCGAATTACATTTAATTGGGTTACGGCATTCACTTCAATCGAATGAAGTCAAATAGAAACGGCTCGAATTCCTTAATAAGGCTTCTTGGTTTTCAAGCCAACTTTCCGAACAGCTGTTTTGTATTGAGTCCTTAAAATGCTACAATACGGTTTTTTAAAAATCCAAATAACATTGAACGTCAAAGCAATATATGCATTATATGTGTTAATCTTTTAAATATATGATACTTTCCTGCCAGTAAAAGCCTGTTTTTTATTTTAGTTATTCAATCGAGTTAATTAAGATAGATGAGAAAAAACGTTGCTGTGGGCTGGGTGTTTTCAGTACATTTTGTCATGTAGGCTGCCGCTGTTACTCATACATCGTTATGGTTACTGGCTCGCAAAAAGAAACAAAACTTGTCGTTGAGAAATCACTTTATCCAAGAAAAAGAGAAACCATTCCGAAAATTAGAAAGAATACTAACCTTTGCCACTAGATGGCAGTCGCGTATTAGAAATGGGAGAGTCAGTTGCGACTTGAGTTGAAGTTTTAAGACTGGAGATAAAGAGTCTCCAGCGAAAATAGTAAACTATTATTGCTTAATGGATGTGATGACACTCCAACAATGAACATATGTGAAAAGATGTAGCCTCAAAATCAGGCAATGTAGAATTTAATACCTTTTTGAAATTATTTAATATATAATTTTCCTATTTGGGCAGCATTACAAGTTAATTTTAAGGCTGACCATAGCCATACCATTCCAAGATATTAAAAATCAGTTCATAGTTGTGTGTCAGGGCTATAATATCATGCTGACCACATTTTGTGTGAATGTGATGAACCCCCTAGGAAGAGTATTTCAAAGTTTGGTACGTGAAAAAACACTTAAAAACACACAAAATCCAAAATAGCTCACTTCCTGTTGGGAAAAGTTAAGGGATGCAAATGAGAAATGTGTGTGTCTTGAGGAGACCCTTATGCCTACCAGACGTGGTGCATTTACGTGAAAGTATATGTCCACAATATTAGAAAAAAGCCATAGGGGGCGCTGTGTAGCCACGCCCAGATGAATGTGGATATGGATGTGATTGCACTCCAAAAGTGAATATATTTGTAAAATATCAGCCCGATCAGATGATGTAGAACGGAATTAAGCCCACTTCCTGTTTTTGGGCGTAACGTGTGTATTATACGCCTCGCCATTGCCAAACCATTTGAGATATCAAAAATCCTTTCGTCATTTAGGGTCAGGACTATTCTAAGATCATGATGACTACATTTGGTGTGAATGTGATGAATACATTAGCAGGCACGCATACAAACATGATAAAAACCTCACGTCCGTTGCCAGATGGTGGCGCTATAACATTGATTTCTTCTTGGTATTTGGATGTGATTACACTCTAACAGTGAACATATTTGTAAAATATCAGCCAGATCAGACAATGGAGACCATGAATTTATGGCAACTTCCTGTTGGCGCGGCGTGACATGAAAATTGTACGCCTCGCCATGACCATACCGTTTGAGATATCAAAAATATCCTTTGGAATTAGTATCATGACTATCCTGAGACCACTTTGACCACATTTCGTGTGAATGCAATGAACCCCCTAGGAGGAGTACTTAAAAGTGTAGTACGTGTAAAATGCACAAAATTCAAAATGGCTGACTTCCTGTTTACATATTTGATTTGATGCGAATGAGAAATGTGTTTGTCCAGAGGAGTCCCACAGGCATCCCAAATTAGGTGAAGGTAGCTCAAAGTGCCTGTCCACAATAGAAGACAAAGCATTAGGGGGCGCTGTGGAGTCCCTTAGCCACGCCCAGGTCTGAGCATCTTAAACATCCTGACAGCCAACACTTCTCATGTGTGTGCAAAATTCTGTGAGTTTCCATCCATGGCAAGCACCTCAAAAATGCAAAATACATTGAAAAAAAAGAGAATAATAATTATAGGGGGCGCTGTCTAGCCACGCCCCCATTGATATGTATATATCTGATATTGTACTGCTACAGTGAACATATTTGTAAAATATCAGCCAGATCGGACGATGTCGAAAAAAAAGTCATTTTTTTGCACGCAATATGTGTACTGTACGACTCGCCATTTCCATACCGTTTGAGATATCAAAAATCCCTTCACAACTTAGCGTAAGGACTATCTTAAGATCATGCTGACCGCATTTGGTGTGAATGTGCTGAATGCCCTAGCAGGAATGCATACAAATATGTTAAAGACCTCACTTCCTATTGCCAGATGGTGGCGCTATAACACTGACCTGTTCTTGGGATATGGATGTGATTACACTCCAACAATAAACAAATTTCTAAAATATCAGCCAGATCAGACAATGTTATCAGCCAGATCAGACAATGTAGACCATGAAATTATGGCCACTTCCTGTTGGCGTGGCGTGACATAAAAATTGTAATCCTCCCCGTGACTGTCCCGTTTGAGCTATCAAAAATATCCTGGCAATTTAGCATCATGACTATCCTGAGACCATTCTGACCACAGTTGGTGTGAATGCGATGAACCCCCTAGGAGGAGTACTTAAAAGTGTAGTACGTGTAAAACTCAGAAAATCCAAAATGGCTGACTTCCTGTTTGGATATTTGATTAGATCCGAATGAGAAATGTGTTTGGACCGAGGAGCGCTATTTGGCCACCAAATTAGGTGCAGGTAGGTCAAAGTGCCTGCCCACAATAGAAGACAATGCGATAGGGGGCGCTGTGGAGTCCCTCGGCCACGCCCAGGTCTGAGCATCTGAGAGCTCCTGACAGCAACCACTTCTGATGTGTGTGCAAAATGTCAAGACTTTTTACGCATGGCAAGGCCCTCAAAAAAGCCCATTTGCCTGAAGAAAAAGAATAATAATAATAAATATAGCTGCAAGCAGCAATGAACGGGCCCAAGCACCATGGGCGCAACCGCCTTGGTGGCACAGTTGTGCCAATGACATGTTTCACAATATGTACACACTTTGGAAATAATCACCTTCCTGGACAACGAATAGTGTGCACAGGAATTCCCCTTTGATCAATGAAGATGTTGCTGCTGCTATTGGAATGCATCAATGATATAAGCCTCACTTCCTATTGCCAGATGGTGGCGCTATAATATTGAGCTGTGTATGGTTTATGGATTTGATTTCACTCCAAAAATGAACATATTTGTACATTTTCAGCCAAATTGGAAGATGTCGAGTAAAATTAAAGCCACTTCCTGTTGCCAGATGGTGGCGCTATAGTATTGAGCCGTGTATGGTTTATGGATTTGATTACACTCCAATAATTAACATATTTGCACATTTTCAGCCAAATTGGAAGATGTCAAGTAAAATTAAAGCCACTTCCTGTTGCCAGATGGTGGCGCTATGCCATTGAGCCTTTCTTGGTATATGGATGAGATTACACTCCAAAAATGAACATGTGTGACGTTTCTGCCACATCAGACAATGTAGAATGAAACAAAAATTACTTCTTGCTTGCACATTGTAATAATATGCTCCAGTCCTGTATGGAGAGCAGAGATGAATAAATTTCAATAGATTTTACAGCGGGAGGCACAATTTACGCTTGAGAAGTCATTCGGTTATAAATATGCACTCAAAATAAAACCATTGGCGTAAAGAAACTATTCAACTTTATTGTGGCCGCACCGGGGATGGAACCGCGGACCTTGCATGTCTTAATCCACTGTCTGAACCATTAAGCTATACTGCCCTCTTATACACGTACGCCATCTATTGGCCAAAAGTTGTATGTTTCCTTTTATCCTGGTTAAATAATTTCTCTCCGAAGTGTCGGATAGTATTGCATTAAACGTCGAGTTAGCCAGCATCATTCTTTTCCATTTCACCGGTAATTATGCTGCCTGAAACGCATTTGTTCAGCCAAATCTAAAGGAGATGCCAAGTCTCTGCCCTCAATCCGGTATTTTCATATTAAGTCAAAAATTCCTAGCGAAATTGTATGTTCTCTTAATTCGTGTTTAATGACAAGCAAAAAAAACCAGCATATATGGCGATTTAACTGAAAGTTTTCTATTCATGTAAACAAACGTAGCTGACCTGTTTTTTTTACTCACACAGACAGTGGACTGGCTGGCTGCTGTTAGCCCGTGCGCGTCATCTCGCAACGACCTGCATGCCATACCTTTGTTGAACATAACGGTCTCATGTTAACACAGAGTTCGACCAGAGCCATCTCAAACGTTAACGTTTCTCTTTGACTTTTGACTCTTTTAAATATATGCTACTCTCCTGCCAGTTAAAGACAGTCATTAAATGTCTTTAATATTTATTTCAGATATTCTATTCAAAAATGAAAATAGATGCAAAGAAACGTCGGGCTGGGTGTTGTCAATACATTTTGTCACGTAGGCTGCAGCTGTAAATCATACATCGTTATGCCTACTGGCTCGCTAGAAAAAAAAAAAAAACCTATCGTTGAAAAATCACTTGAAGGAAGAAAAATATAAAAGTTCCACTTTCTGCCAATGAATGGAATCCCCGTATCAGAAATGGGGGGAAGTTACAGCGACACAGTTAGTCTGTGAGTAGAATAGATTGTGTAGACAACTTCACTGTTTCCACAAAGGTGATGTGCTTTTTAACAGGACTTGGTCAGTGTAATGATATAAATGCTAGCATTCGATTATGGTCAACGGTACCGAAAATGCCCGTTGCACCAGCCATCATAACAAATGTCCCAATATAGGATCGATTTAAAGCTCTATATATTTTTATTTCACGTTCACAGTGTAGGCTATTATGTGTATTCCGACGCGAATTACATTTAATTGGGTTACGGCATTCACTTCAACCGAATGAAGTCAAATAGAAACGGCTCGAATTCCTTAATAAGGCTTCTTGGTTTTCAAGCTAACTTTCCGAACAGCCGTTTTGTATTGAGTCCTTAAAATGCTACAACACGGTTTTTTTTAAACCAAATAACATTGAACGTCATTGCAAGATATATGCAATACCAACTTTTGCCAGTAGATGGCAGTCGCGTATTAGAAATGGGAGAGTCATTTGCGACTTGCGTTGAAGTTTTAATACTGGATATAATGAGTCTCCAGCGAAAATAGTGAACTATTATTGCTTAATGGATGTGATGACACTCCAACAATGAACATATGTGAAAAGTTGTAGCCTCAAAATCAGGCAATGTAGAATTGAATACCTTTTTGAAATTATTTAATACATAATTGTATTAAAACATGAACTGTTTGAGCAGCATTACAAGTAAATTTTAAGGCTGACCAGAGCCATACCATTCCAAGATATTAAAAATCAGTTCATTGTTGTGTGTCAGGGCTATAATATCATGCTGACCACATTTTGTGTGAATGTGATGAACCCCCTAGGAAGAGTATTTCAAAGTTTGGTACGTGAAAAAACACTTAAAAACACACAAAATCCAAAATAGCTCACTTCCTGTTGGGAAAAGTTAAGGGATGCAAATGAGAAATGTGTGTGTCTTGAGGAGACCCTTATGCCTACCAGACGTGGTGCATTTACGTGAAAGTATATGTCCACAATATTAGAAAAAAGCCATAGGGGGCGCTGTGTAGCCACGCCCAGATGAATGTGGATATGGATGTGATTGCACTCCAAAAGTGAATATATTTGTAAAATATCAGCCCGATCAGATGATGTAGAACGGAATTAAGCCCACTTCCTGTTTTTGGGCGTAACGTGTGTATTATACGCCTCGCCATTGCCAAACCGTTTGAGATATCAAAAATCCTCTCGTCATTTAGGGTCAGGACTATTCTAAGATCATGATTACTACATTTGGTGTGAATGTGATTAATACCCTAGCAGGAACGCATACAAACATGATAAAAACCTCACTTCCGTTGCCAGATGGTGGCGCTATAACATTGATTTCTTCTTGGTATTTGGATGTGATTACACTCTAACAGTGAACATATTTGTAAAATATCAGCAAGATCAGACAATGTAGACCATGAATTTATGGCTACTTCCTGTTGGCGCGGCGTGACATGAAAATTGTACGCCTCGCCATGACCATACCGTTTGAGATATCAAAAATATCCTTTGGAATTAGTATTATGACTATCGTGAGACCAGTTTGACCCCATTTCGTGTGAATGCAATGAAGCCCCTAGGAGGAGTACTTAAAAGTGTAGTACGTGTATAATGCACAAAATTCAAAATGGCTGACTTCCTGTTCACATATTTGATTCGATTCGAATGAGAAATGTGGTTGTCCAGAGGAGTCCCACATGCCTACCAAATTAGGTGAAGGTAGCTCAAAGTGCCTGTCCACAATAGAAGACAAAGCATTAGGGGGCGCTGTGGAGTCCCTCGGCCACGCCCAGGTCTGAGCATCTGACACATCCTGACAGCCAACACTTCTCATGTGTGTGCAAAATTCCATGAGTTTCCATCCATGGCAAGCACCTCAAAAATGCAAAATACATTGAAAAAAAAGAGAATAATAATTATAGGGGGCGCTGTCTAGCCACGCCCCGATTGATATGTATATATTTCATATTGTACTCCAACAGTGAACATATTTGGAAAATATCAGCCAGATCGGACGATGTCGAAAAAAAAGTCATTTTTTTGCACGCAATATGTGTACTGTACGACTCGCCATTTCCATACCGTTTGAGATATCAAAAATCCCTTCACAGCATATGGTCATGAGTATCCTAAGATCATGCTGACTACATTTCGTGTGAATGTGATGAATGCCCTAGCAGGAAGGCATAGAAATATGATAAAGACCTCACTTCCTGTTGCCAGATGGTGGCGCTATAACATTGACCCGTTCTTGGGATATGGATGTGATTATACTCCAACAATAAACGTATTTCTAAAATATCAGCCAGATCAGACAGTGCAGACCATGAAATTACGGCCACTTCCTGTTGGCGCGGCGTGACATAAAAATTCTACGCCTCCCTAAGACCGTCCCGTTTGAGCTATCAAAAATATCCTGGCAATTTAGCATCATGAATATCCTGAGACCATTCTGACCACAGGTGGTGTGAATGTGATGAATCCCCTAGGAGGAGTACTTAAAAGTGCAGTACGTGTAAAACGCACAAAATCCAAAATAGCTGACTTCCTGTTTGTATATTTGATTAGATGCGAATTTGAAATGTGTTTGGTCCGAGGAGTGCTATATGCATACAAAATTTGGTGAAGGTAGCTCAAAGTGCCTGCCCACAATAGATGACAATGCGATAGGGGGCGCTGTGGAGTCCCTCGGCGACGCCCAGGTCTGAGCATCTAATAGATCCTGAAGGTCCTCATTTCTGATGTGTGTGCAAAATTCGCAGACTTTTTATGCATGGCAAGCACCTCAAAAAGGCCCATTTGCATATAGAAAAAAGAATAATAATAATAAATATAGCTGCAAGCAGCAATGAACGGGCCCAAGCACCATGGGCGCAACCGCCTTGGTGGCACAGTTGTGCCAATGACATGTTTCACAATATGTACACACTTTGGAAATAATCAGCTCCCTGGACAACGTATAGTGTGCACAGGAATTCCCCTTTGATCAAAGAAGATGTTGCTGCTGCTATTGGAATGCATCAATTATATAAGCCTCACTTCCTATTGCCAGATGGTGGTGCTATAATATTGAGCTGTGTATGGTTTATGGATTTGATTTCACTCCAAAAATGAACATATTTGTACATTTTCAGACAAATTGGAAGATGTCGAGTAAAATTAAAGCCACTTCCTGTTGCCAGATGGTGGTGCTATAACATTGAGCAATTTTTGGTATATGGATTTAATTACACTCCAATAATAAAAATATTTCTACATTTTCAGCCACATCGGAAGATGTCGAGTGAAATTAAGGCCACTTGCTGTTGCCAGATGGTGGCGCTATGCCATTGAGCCTTTATTGGTATATGGATGAGATTACACTCCAAAAATGAACATGTGTGAAGTTTCAGCCTCATCAGACAATGTAGAATGAAATAAAAACAACTTCTTGCTTGCACATTGTGATAACATGCTACAGTCCTGTCTGGAGAGCAGAGATGAATTAATTTCCATAGATTTGACAGCGGGAGGAACAATTTATGCTTGAATAGTCATTCGGTTATAAATATGCACTCAAAATAAAACCATTGGCTTAAAGAAACTATTCAACTTTATTGTGCTTTATTGTGTTTAATCCACTGCCTGAACTATTAAATTATACTGCCCTCTTATACACGTCCGCCATCTATTGGCCAAAAGTTGTATGTTTCTTTTTATCTTGGTTAAATAATTTCTCTACGAAGTGTCTGATAATATTGCATTAAACGTCTCGTTAGCCAGCATCATTCTTTTCCATTTCACCGGTAATTATGCTGCCTGAAACGCATTTGTTCAGCCAAATCTAAAGGAGATGCCAAGTCTCTGCCCTCAATCCGGTATTTTCATATTAAGTCAAAAATTCCTTGCGAAATTGTATGTTCTCTTAATTCGTGTTTAATGACAAGCAAAATAAACTAACATAGCTGGCGATTTAACTGAAAGTTTTCTATTCTTGTAAACCAACGTAGCTGACCTGTTTTTTGACTCACACAGACAGTGGACAGGCTGGCTGCTGTTAGCCCATGCCTGTCATCTCGCAAGGACCTGCATGCGATACCTTTGTTGAACATAACGGTCTCATGTTAACACAGAGTTCGACCAGAGCCACCTCAGACGCTCACGTTTCTTTTTGACTTCATGTCTTACTCTTTTAAATATATGATACTCTCCTGCCAGTTAAAGACAGTCATTAAATGTCTTTAATATTTATTTCAGATATTCAATTCATATAATGAAAATTGATGCAAAGAAACGTCGGGCTGGGTGTTGTCAATACATTTTGTCACGTAGGCTGCAGCTGTAAATCATACATCGTTATGCCTACTGCTGCTAGAAAAAAACAAAAACCTATCGTTGAAAAATCACTTGAAGGAATAAAAAAAATAAAAAAACCACTTTCTACCAATAAATGGAATCCCCGTATCAGAAATGGGGGGAAGTTACAGCGACGCAGTTAGTCTGTGAGTAGAATAGATTGTGTAGACAACTTCACTGTTTCCACAAATGAACCAAAAATGTGCTTTTTAACAGGACTTGGTCAGTGTAATGATATAAATGCTAGCATTCGGTTATGGTTAACGGTACCGAAAATGCCCGTTGCACCAGCCATCATAACAAATGTCCCAATATAGGATCGATTTAAACCTCTATATATTTTTATTTCACGTTGACAGTGTAGGCTATTATGTGTATTCCGACGCGAATTACATTTAATTGGGTTACGACATTCACTTCAATCGAATGAAGTCAAATAGAAACGGCTCGAATTCCTGAATAAGGCTTCTTGGTTTTCAAGCTAACTTTCCGAACAGCTGTTTTGTATTGAGAACTTAAAATGCTACAATACATTTTTTTTAAAACCTAATAACATTGAACGTCAATGCAAGATATGCATTATATGTGTTAATCTTTTAAATATATGATACTTTCCTGCCAGTTAAAGCCTGTCTTTAAGTCTTTAAATGTCTTTAATATTTATTTCAGTTATTCAATTCATATAATGAAAATAGATGCAAAGAAACGTCGGGCTGGGTGTTGTCAATACATTTTGTCACGTAGGGTGCAGCTGTAAATCATACATCGGTATGCCTATTGGTTCGCTAGAAAAAAACAAAAACCTATCGTTGAAAAATCACTTGAAGGACGAAAAAAATCAAAGTACCACTTTTTTGCAGATAAATGGAATCCCCGTATCAGAAATGGCGGGGAGTTACAGCGACGCAGTTAGTCTGTGAGTTGAATAGATTGTGTAGACAAATTCACTGTTTCCACAAATGAACCAAAAATGTGCTTTTTAACAGGAATTGGTCAGTGTAATGATATAAATGCTAGCATTCGATTATGGTCAACGGTACTGAAAATGCCCGTTGCCCCAGCCATCATAACAGATGTCCCAATACAGGATCGATTTAAACCTCTATATATTTTTATTTCACGTTGACAGTGTAGGCTATTATGTGTATTCCGACGCGAATGACATTTAATTGGGTTACGACATTCACTTCAATCGAATGAAGTCAAATAGAAACGGCTCGAATTCCTTTATAAGGCTTCTTGGTTTTCAAGCCAACTTTCCGAACAGCTGTTTTGTTTTGAGTCCTTAAAATGCTACACTACTTTTTTTTTTAAACCAAATAACATTGAACGTCAATGCAAGATATGCATTATATGTGTTAATCTTTTAAATATATAATTCTTTCCTGCCAGTAAAAGCCTGTCTTTTATGTTAGTTATTCAATCCATATAATTAAGGTAGATGAGAAAAAACGTTGCTGTGGGCTGGGTGTTGTCAGTACATTTTGTCACGTAGGCTGCCGCTGTTACTCATACATCGTTATGGTTACTGGCTCGCAAAAAGAAACAATCACTTTATCCAAGAAAAAGAGAAACAATACCAACTTTTGGCAGTAGATGGCAGTCGCGTATTAGAAATGGGAGAGTCAGTTGCGACTTGCGTTGAAGTTTTAAGACTGGATATAATGGGTCTCCAGCGAAAATAGTGAACTATTAATGCTTAATGCATGTGATGACACTCCAACAATGAACATATGTGAAAAGATGTAGCCTCAAAATCAGGCAATGTAGAATTTAATACCTTTTTGAAATTATTTAATATATCATTTTCCTATTTGGGCAGCATTAAAAGTTAATTTTAAGGCTGACCATAGCCATACCATTCCAAGATATTAAAAATCAGTTCATAGTTGTGTGTCAGGGCTATAATATCATGCTGACCACATTTTGTGTGAATGTGATGAACCCCCTAGGAAGAGTATTTCAAACTTTGGTACGTGAAAAAACACTTAAAAACACACAAAATCTAAAATAGCTCACTTCCTGTTGGGAAAAGTTAAGGGATGCAAATGAGAAATGTGTGTGTCTTGAGGAGACCCTTATGCCTACCAGACGTGGTGCATTTATGTGAAAGTATATGTCCACAATATTAGAAAAAAGCCATAGGGGGTGCTGTGTAGCCACGCCCAGATGAATGTGGATATGGATGTGATTGCACTCCAAAAGTGAATATATTTGTAAAATATCAGCCCGATCAGATGATGTAGAACGGAAATAAGCCCACTTCCTGTTTTTGGGCGTAAAGTGTGTATTATACGC
This sequence comes from Conger conger, assembly GCF_963514075.1. NCBI lineage: Eukaryota > Metazoa > Chordata > Actinopteri > Anguilliformes > Congridae > Conger > Conger conger. The sequence goes on from NC_083762.1 coordinate 47,553,243, forward strand.
CTCGCCATTGCCAAACCGTTTGAGATATCAAAAATCCTTTTGTCATTTAGGGTCAGGACTATTCTAAGATCATGATGACTACATTTGGTGTGAATGTGATGAATACCCTAGCAGGAACGCATACAAACATGATAAAAACCTCACTTCCTGTTGCCAGATGGTGGCGCTATAACATTGATTTCTTCTTGGTATATGGATGTGATTACACTCTAACAGTGAACATATTTGTAAAATATCAGCCAGATCAGACAATGTTGACCATGAATTTATGGCTACTTCCTGTTGGCGCGGCGTGACATGAAAATTGTATGCCTCGCCATGACCATACCGTTTGAGATATCAAAAATATCCTTTGGAATTAGTATCATGACTATCCTGAGACCACTTTGACCACATTTCGTGTGAATGCAATGAACTCCCTAGGAGGAGTACTTAAAAGTGTAGTACGTGTAAAATGCACAAAATTCAAAATGGCTGACTTCCTGTTCACATATATGATTTGATGCGAATGAGAAATGTGTTTGTGCAGAGGAGGCCCAGAGGCATTCCAAATTAGGTGAAGGTAGCTCAAAGTGCCTGTCCAAAATAGAAGACAAAGCATTAGGGGACGCTGTGGAGTCCCTCGGCCACGCCCAGGTCTGAGCATCTGATACATCCTGACAGCCAACACTTCTCATGTGTGTGCAAAATTCCGTGAGTTTTCATCCATGGCAAGCACCTCAAAAATGCTAAATGCATTGAAAAAAAAGAGAATAATAATTATAGGGGGCGCTGTCTAGCCACGCCCCGATTGATATGTATATATTTCATATTGTACTCCAACAGTGAACATATTTGTAAAATATCAGCCAGATCGGACGATGTCGAAAAAAAAGTCATTTTTTTGCACGCAATATGTGTACTGTACGACTCGCCATTTCCATACCGTTTGAGATATCAAAAATCCCTTCACAGCTTATGGTCATGACTATCTTAAGATCATGCTGACTACATTTCGTGTGAATGTGATGAATGCCCTAGCAGGAAGGCATACAAATATGATAAAGACCTCACTTCCTGTTGCCAGATGGTGGCGCTATAACATTGAGCCGTTCTTGGGATATGGATGTAATTATACTCCAACAATAAATGTATTTCTAAAATATCAGCCAGATCAGACAATGTGGACCATGAAATTATGCCCACTTCCTGTCGGCGCGGCGTGACATAAAAATTCTACGCCTCCCAAGGACCGTCCCGTTTGAGCTATCAAAAATATCCTGGCAATTTAGCATCATGCATATCCTATGACCATTCTGACTACAGGTGGTGTGAATGTGATGAACCCCCTAGGAGGAGTACTTAAAAGTGCAGTACGTGTAAAACGCACAAAATCCAAAATGGCTGACTTCCTGTTTGTATATTTGATTAGATGCGAATTAGAAATGTGTTTGTTCCGAGGAGTGCTATATGCGTACTAAATTTGGTTAAGGTAGCTCAAAGTGCCTGCCCACAATAGATGACAATGCGATAGGGGGCGCTGTGGAGTCCCTCGGCCACGCCCAGGTCTGAGCATCTAAGCGATCCTGAAGGTCCTCATTTCTGATGTGTGTGCAAAATTCCCAGACTTTTTATGCATGGCAAGCACCTCAAAAAGGCCCATTTGCATATAGAAAAAAGAATAATAATAATAATAATAATAATCTTTACAATAACAATAGGGTCCTTCGCACCCTACGGTGCTTGGGCCCTAATAATAATAATAATAATAAATATAGCTGCAAGCAGCAATGAACGGGCCCAAGCCCCATGGGGGCAACCGCCTTGGTGGCATAGTTCTGCCAATGACATGTTTCACAACATGTACACACTTTGGAAATAATCACCTTCCTGGACAACGTATAGTGTGCACAGGAATTTCCCTTTGATCAATGAAGATGTTGGCGCTGCTATTGGAATGCATCAATGATATCAGCCTCACTTCCTGTTGCCAGATGGTGGCGCTATATTATTGATCCGTGTATGTTTTTTGAATTTGATTACACTCCAGAAATAAACATATTTGTACATTTTCAGCCACATCGGAAGATGTTCAGCGAAATTAAGGTCAATTCCTGTTTCCAGATGATGCTGCTATAACATTGAGTCGTTTTTGGAATATGGATTTGATTACACTCCAACACTGAGCATCTGTGTAAAGTTGCAGTCACATCAGACATTGGAGAATTTAAGTATGACCACTTCCTGTTTGTCTGGCATGATGTGTTTTTTATGTGCCTGACCATAGCTATATCATCCCAGTAAATCAAAAATCTGTTTTGTCAGGACCATCCTAGCATCATGCTGACCACATTTACCGTGAATGTCATGAACCCATTGAAAAATAATGCTTAAGAATGCAATATAAGGCTCACTTCCTGTTGCCAGCGGGTGGCGCTTTGCCATTTAGCCTTTATTGGAAAATGGATGAGATTACACTCCAAAAATGAACGTGTGAAGTTTCAGCCACATCAGACTATGTAGAATGAAATAAAAATAACGTCTTGCTTGCACATTGTGATAACATGCTACAGTCCTGTATGGAGAGCAGAGATTAATTAATTTCCATAGTTTTTACACGGGGAGGCACAATTTATGCTTGAAAAGTCATTAGGCCATAAAATGCACTCAAAATGAAAACAATTGGCTTCAAGAAACTATTCAAATTCATTGTGGCTGCAGCGGGGATCGAACGGCTGAATTTGCGTGCCTTAATCCACCGCCCTAACCATTACGCTATACTGCCCGCTTATACACGGGTGCCATCTATTGGCCAAATGTCTCCTTTTATCTTGGTTTAATAATTTCTCTACGAAGTGTCGGATAATATTGCACGAAACGTCTAGTTAACCAGCATCATTCTTTTCCATTTCACTGGTAATTATGCTGCCTGAAAAGCATTTGTTCAGCCAAATCTAAAAGAGATGCCAACTCTCTGCCCTCAATACAGTATTTTCATATTAATTTACCATTCCTAGCGAAATTGTATGTTCTCTTAATTCGTGTTTAATGACAAGCCTAATAAACTAACATACCTGGCGATTTAACTGAAAGTTTTCTATTCATGTAAACCAACGTAGCTGACCTGTTTTTTTGACTCACACAGACAGTGGACTGGCTGGCTGCTGTTAGCCCGTGCGTGTCATCTCGCAACGACCTGCATGTGATACCTTTGTTGAACAAAACGGTCTCATGTTAACACAGCGTTCGAGCAGAGCCACCTCAGACGCTAAAGTTTCTTTTTGACTTCATGTGTTAATCTTTTAAAAATATGATACTCTCCTGCCAGTTAAAGCCTGTCTTTAAGTCTTTAAATGTCTTTAATATTTATTTTAGTTATTCAATTCATGTAATGAAAATAGATGCAAAGAAACGTCGGGCTGGGTGTTGTCAATACATTTTGTCACGTAGGCTGCAGCTGTAAATCATACATCGTTATGCCTACTGGCTCGCTAGAAAAAAACAAAAACCTATCGTTGAAAAATCACTTGAAGGAAGAAAAAAATAAAAGTACCACTTTCTGCCAATAAATTGAATCGCCGTATCAGAAATGGGGGGAAGTTACAGCGACGCAGTTAGTCTGTGAGTAGAACAGATTGTGTAGACAACTTCACTGTTTCCACAAAGGAACCAAAAATGTGCTTTTTAACAGGACTTGGTCAGTGTAATGATATAAATGCTAGCATTCGATTATGGTCAACGGTACCGAAAATGCCCGTTGCACCAGCCATCAAAACAAATGTCCCAATACAGGATCGATTTAAACCTCTATATATTTTTATTTCACGTTGACAGTGTAGGCTATTATGTGTATTCCGACGCGAATTACATTTAATTGGGTTACGGCATTCACTTCAATCGAATGAAGTCAAATAGAAACGGCTCGAATTCCTTAATAAGGCTTCTTGGTTTTCAAGCCAACTTTCCGAACAGCTGTTTTGTATTGAGTCCTTAAAATGCTACAATACGGTTTTTTAAAAATCCAAATAACATTGAACGTCAAAGCAATATATGCATTATATGTATTAATCTTTTAAATATATGATACTTTCCTGCCAGTAAAAGCCTGTTTTTTATTTTAGTTATTCAATCGAGTTAATTAAGATAGATGAGAAAAAACGTTGCTGTGGGCTGGGTGTTTTCAGTACATTTTGTCATATAGGCTGCCGCTGTTACTCATACATCGTTATGGTTACTGGCTCGCAAAAAGAAACAAAACTTGTCCTTGAGAAATCACTTTATCCAAGAAAGAGAAACCATACCGAAAATTAGAAAGAATACTAACCTTTGCCACTAGATGGCAGTCGCGTATTAGAAATGGGAGAGTCAGTTGCGACTTGAGTTGAAGTTTTAAGACTGGAGATAATGAGTCTCCAGCGAAAATAGTAAACTATTATTGCTTAATGGATGTGATGACACTCCAACAATGAACATATGTGAAAAGATGTAGCCTCAAAATCAGGCAATGTAGAATTTAATACCTTTTTGAAATTATTTAATATATAATTTTCCTATTTGGGCAGCATTACAAGTTAATTTTAAGGCTGACCATAGCCATACCATTCCAAGATATTAAAAATCAGTTCATAGTTGTGTGTCAGGGCTATAATATCATGCTGACCACATTTTGTGTGAATGTGATGAACCCCCTAGGAAGAGTATTTCAAAGTTTGGTACGTGAAAAAACACTTAAAAACACACAAAATCCAAAATAGCTCACTTCCTGTTGGGAAAAGTTAAGGGATGCAAATGAGAAATGTGTGTGTCTTGAGGAGACCCTCATGCCTACCAGACGTGGTGCATTTACGTGAAAGTATATGTCCACAATATTAGAAAAAAGCCATAGGGGGCGCTGTGTAGCCACGCCCAGATGAATGTGGATATGGATGTGATTGCACTCCAAAAGTGAATATATTTGTAAAATATCAGCCCGATCAGATGATGTAGAACGGAATTAAGCCCACTTCCTGTTTTTGGGCGTAACGTGTGTATTATACGCCTCGCCATTGCCAAACCGTTTGAGATATCAAAAATCCTTTCGTCATTTAGGGTCAGGAGTATTCTAAGATCATGATGACTACATTTGGTGTGAATGTGATGAATACCTTAGCAGGAACGCATACAAATATGATAAAAACCTCACGTCCGTTGCCAGATGGTGGCGCTATAACATTGATTTTTTCTTGGTATTTGGATGTGATTACACTCTAACAGTGAACATATTTGTAAAATATCAGCCAGATCAGACAATGGAGACCATGAATTTATGGCAACTTCCTGTTGGCGCGGCGTGACATGAAAATTGTACGCCTCGCCATGACCATACTGTTTGAGATATCAAAAATATCCTTTGGAATTAGTATCATGAATATCCTGAGACCACTTTGACCACATTTCGTGTGAATGCAATGAACCCCCTAGGAGGAGTACTTAAAAGTGTAGTACGTGTAAAATGCACAAAATTCAAAATGGCTGACTTCCTGTTTACATATTTGATTCGATGCGAATGAGAAATGTGTTTGTCCAGAGAAGCCCCACAGGCATACCAAATTAGGTGAAGGTAGCTCAAAGTGCCTGTCCACAATAGAAGACAAAGCATTAGGGGGCGCTGTGGAGTCCCTTGGCCACGCCCAGGTCTGAGCATCTGATACATCCTGACAGGCAACACTTCTCATGTGTGTGCAAAATTCTGTGAGTTTCCATCCATGGCAAGAACCTCAAAAATGCAAAATACATTGAAAAAAAAGAGAATAAAAATTATAGGGGGCGCTGTCTAGCCACGCCCCGATTGATATGTATATATCTGATATTGTACTGCTACAGTGAACATATTTGTAAAATATCAGCCAGATCGGACGATGTCGAAAAAAAAGTCATTTTTTTGCACGCAATATGTGTACTGTACGACTCGCCATTTCCATACCGTTTGAGATATCAAAAATCCCTTCACAACTTAGCGTAAGGACTATCTTAAGATCATGCTGACCGCATTTGGTGTGAATGTGCTGAATGCCCTAGCAGGAATGCATACAAATATGTTAAAGACCTCACTTCCTGTTGCCAGATGGTGGCGCTATAACATTGACCTGTTCTTGGGATATGGATGTGATTACACTCCAACAATAAACAAATTTCTAAAATATCAGCCAGATCAGACAATGTAGACCATGAAATTATGGCCACTTCCTGTTGGCGCGGCGTGACATAAAAATTGTACTCCTCCCCATGACCGTCCCGTTTGAACTATCAAAAATATCCTGGCAATTTAGCATCATGACTATCCTGAGACCATTCTGACCACCGTGGGTGTGAATGCGATGAACCCCCTAGGAGGAGTACTTAAAAGTGTAGTACGTGTAAAACTCAGAAAATCCAAAATGGCTGACTTCCTGTTTGGATATTTGATTAGATCCGAATGAGAAATGTGTTTGGACCGAGGAGCGCTATATGGCCACCAAATTAGGTGCAGGTAGCTGAAAGTGCCTGCCCACAATAGAAGACAATGCGATAGGGGGCGCTGTGGAGTCCCTCGGCCACGCCCAGGTCTGAGCATCTGAGAGCTCCTGACAGCAACCACTTCTGATGTGTGTGCAAAATGTCAAGACTTTTTACGCATGGCAAGGCCCTCAAAAAAGCCCATTTGCCTGAAGAAAAAGAATAATAATAATAATAAATATAGCTGCAAGCAGCAATGAACGGGCCCAAGCCCCATGGGGGCAACCGCCTTGGTGGCATAGTTGTGCCAATGACATGTTTCACAACATGTACACACTTTGGAAATAATCACCTTCCTGGACAACGTATAGTGTGCACAGGAATTTCCCTTTGATCAATGAAGATGTTGGCGCTGCTATTGGAATGCATCAATGATATAAGCCTCACTTCCTGTTGCCAGATGGTGGCGCTATATTATTGATCCGTGTATGTTTTTTCAATTTGATTACACTCCAGAAATAAACATATTTGTATATTTTCAGCCACATCGGAAGATGTTCAGCGAAATTAAGGTCAATTCCTGTTTCCAGATGATGCTGCTATAACATTGAGTCGTTTTTGGAATATGGATTTGATTACACTCCAACACTGAGCATCTGTGTAAAGTTGCAGTCACATCAGACATTGGAGAATTTAAGTATGACCACTTCCTGTTTGTCTGGCATGATGTGTTTTTTATGTGCCTGACCATAGCTATATCATCCCAGTAAATCAAAAATCTGTTTTGTCAGGACCATCCTAGCATCATGCTGACCACATTTACCGTGAATGTCATGAACCCATTGAAAAATAATGCTTAAGAATGCAATATAAGGCTCACTTCCTGTTGCCAGCGGGTGGCGCTTTGCCATTTAGCCTTTATTGGAAAATGGATGAGATTACACTCCAAAAATGAACGTGTGAAGTTTCAGCCACATCAGACAATGTAGAATGAAATAAAAATAACGTCTTGCTTGCACATTGTGATAACATGCTACAGTCCTGTATGGCGAGCAGAGATTAATTAATTTCCATAGTTTTTACACGGGGAGGCACAATTTATGCTTGAAAAGTCATTAGGCCATAAATATGCACTCAAAATGAAAACAATTGGCTTCAAGAAACTATTCAAATTCATTGTGGCTGCAGCGGGGATCGAACGGCTGAATTTGCGTGCCTTAATCCACCGCCCTAACCATTACGCTATACTGCCCGCTTATACACGGGTGCCATCTATTGGCCAAATGTCTCCTTTTATCTTGGTTTAATAATTTCTCTACGAAGTGTCGGATAATATTGCACGAAACGTCTAGTTAACCTGCATCATTCTTTTCCATTTCACCGGTAATTATGCTGCCTGAAACGCATTTGTTCAGCCAAATCTAAAAGAGATGCCAACTCTCTGCCCTCAATACAGTATTTTCATATTAATTTACCATTCCTAGCGAAATTGTATGTTCTCTTAATTCGTGTTTAATGACAAGCCTAATAAACTAACATAGCTGGCGATTTAACTGAAAGTTTTCTATTCATGTAAACCAACGTAGCTGACCTGTTTTTTGACTCACACAGACAGTGGACTGGCTGGCTGCTGTTAGCCCGTGCGTGTCATCTCGCAACGACCTGCATGTGATACCTTTGTTGAACAAAACGGTCTCATGTTAACACAGCGTTCGAGCAGAGCCACCTCAGACGCTAAAGTTTCTTTTTGACTTCATGTGTTAATCTTTTAAAAATATGATACTCTCCTGCCAGTTAAAGCCTGTCTTTAAGTCTTTAAATGTCTTTAATATTTATTTTAGTTATTCAATTCATGTAATGAAAATAGATGCAAAGAAACGTCGGGCTGGGTGTTGTCAATACATTTTGTCACGTAGGCTGCAGCTGTAAATCATACATCGTTATGCCTACTGGCTCGCTAGAAAAAAACAAAAACCTATCGTTGAAAAATCACTTGAAGGAAGAAAAAAATGAAAGTACCACTTTCGGCCAATAAATTGAATCGCCGTATCAGAAATGGGGGGAAGTTACAGCGACGCAGTTAGTCTGTGAGTAGAACAGATTGTGTAGACAACTTCACTGTTTCCACAAAGGAACCAAAAATGTCAGGACTTGGTCAGTGTAATGATATAAATGCTAGCATTCGATTATGGTCAACGGTACCGAAAATGCCCGTTGCACCAGCCATCATAACAAATGTCCCAATACAGGATCGATTTAAACCTCTATATATTTTTATTTCACGTTGACAGTGTAGGCTATTATGTGTATTTCGACGCGAATTACATTTAATTGGGTTACGGCATTCACTTCAATCGAATGAAGTCAAATAGAAACGGCTCGAATTCCTTAATAAGGCTTCTTGGTTTTCAAGCCAACTTTCCGAACAGCTGTTTTGTATTGAGTCCTTAAAATGCTACAATACGGTTTTTTTAAAATCCAAATAACATTGAATGTCAAAGCAATATATGCATTATATGTGTTAATCTTTTAAATATATGATACTTTCCTGCCAGTAAAAGCCTGTTTTTTATTTTAGTTATTCAATTGAGTTATTAAGATAGATGAGAAAAAACGTTGCTGTGGGCTGGGTGTTGTCAGTACATTTTGTCACGTAGGCTGCCGCTGTTACTCATACATCGTTATGGTTACTGGCTCGCAAAAAGAAACAAAACTTGTCGTTGAGAAATCACTTTATCCAAGAAAAAGAGAAACAATACCGAAAATTAGAAAGAATACTAACCTTTGCCACTAGATGGCAGTCGCGTATTAGAAATGGGAGAGTCAGTTGCGACTTGAGTTGAAGTTTTAAGACTGGAGATAATGAGTCTCCAGCGAAAATAGTAAACTATTATTGCTTAATGGATGTGATGACACTCCAACAATGAACATATGTGAAAAGATGTAGCCTCAAAATCAGGCAATGTAGAATTTAATACCTTTTTGAAATTATTTAATATATAATTTTCCTATTTGGGCAGCATTACAAGTTAATTTTAAGGCTGACCATAGCCATACCATTCCAAGATATTAAAAATCAGTTCATAGTTGTGTGTCAGGGCTATAATATCATGCTGACCACATTTTGTGTGAATGTGATGAACCCCCTAGGAAGAGTATTTCAAAGTTTGGTACGTGAAAAAACACTTAAAAACACACAAAATCCAAAATTGCTCACTTCCTGTCTGGAAAAGTTAAGGGATGCAAATGAGAAATGTGTGTGTCTTGAGGAGACCCTTATGCCTACCACACGTGGTGCATTTATGTGAAAGTATATGTCCACAATATTAGAAAAAAGCCATAGGGGGCGCTGTGTAGCCACGCCCAGATGAATGTGGATATGGATGTGATTGCACTCCAAAAGTGAATATATTTGTAAAATATCAGCCCGATCAGATGATGTAGAACGGAATTAAGCCCACTTCCTGTTTTTGGGCGTAACGTGTGTATTATACGCCTCGCCATTGCCAAACCGTTTGAGATATCAAAAATCCTTTCGTCATTTAGGGTCAGGACTATTCTAAGATCATGATGACTACATTTGGTGTGAATGTGATGAATACCTTAGCAGGAACGCATACAAACATGATAAAAACCTTACGTCCGTTGCCAGATGGTGGCGCTATAACATTGATTTCTTCTTGGTATTTGGATGTGATTACACTCTAACAGTGAACATATTTGTAAAATATCAGCCAGATCAGACAATGTAGACCATGAATTTATGGCAACTTCCTGTTGGCGCGGCGTGACATGAAAATTGTACGCCTCGCCATGACCATACCGTTTGAGATATCAAAAATATCCTTTGGAATTAGTATCATGACTATCCTGAGACCACTTTGACCACATTTCGTGTGAATGCAATGAACCCCCTAGGAGGAGTACTTAAAAGTGTAGTACGTGTAAAATGCACAAAATTCAAAATGGCTGACTTCCTGTTTACATATTTGATTCGATGCGAATGAGAAATATGTTTGTCCAGAGGAGTCCCACATGCATACCAAATTAGGTGAAGGTAGCTCAAAGTGCCTGTCCACAATAGAAGACAAAGCATTAGGGGGCGCTGTGGAGTCCCTTGGCCACGCCCAGGTCTGAGCATCTGATACATCCTGACAGCCAACACTTCTCATGTGTGTGCAAAATTCTGTGAGTTTCCATCCATGGCAAGCACCTAAAAAATGCAAAATACATTGAAAAAAAAGAGAATAATAATTATAGGGGGCGCTGTCTAGCCACGCCCCGATTGATATGTATATATCTGATATTGTACTGCTACAGTGAACATATTTGTAAAATATCAGCCAGATCGGACGATGTCGAAAAAAAAGTCATTTTTTTGCACGCAATATGTGTACTGTACGACTCGCCATTTCCATACCGTTTGAGATATCAAAAATCCCTTCACAACTTAGCGTAAGGACTATCTTACGATCATGCTGACCGCATTTGGTGTGAATGTGCTGAATGCCCTAGCAGGAAGGCATACAAATATGTTAAAGACCTCACTTCCTGTTGCCAGATGGTGGCGCTATAACACTGACCTGTTCTTGGGATATGGATGTGATTACACTCTAACAGTGAACATATTTGTAAAATATCAGCCAGATCAGACAATGTAGAGCATGAATTTATGGCTACTTCCTGTTGGCGCGGCGTGACATGAAAATTGTACCTCTCACCATGACCATACCGTTTGAGATATCAAAAATATCCTTTGGAATTAGTATCATGACTATCCTGAGACCACTTTGACCACATTTCGTGTGAATGCAATGAACCCCCTAGGAGGAGTACTTAAAAGTGTAGTACGTGTAAAATGCACAAAATTCAAAATGGCTGACTTCCTGTTCACATATTTGATTCGATGCGAAAGAGAAATGTGTTTGTCCAGAAGAGCCCCACATGCCTACCAAATTAGGTGAAGGTAGCTCAAAGTGCCTGTCCACAATAGAAGACAAAGCATTAGGGGGCGCTGTGGAGTTCCTCGGCCACGCCCAGGTCTGAGCATCTGATACGTTCTGACAGCCAACACTTCTCATATGTGTGCAAAATTCCGTGAGTTTCCATTTATGGCAAGCACCTCAAAAATGCTAAATACATTGAAAAAAAAGAGAATAATAATTATAGGGGGCGCTGTCTAGCCACGCCCCGATTGATATGTATATATTTCATATTGTACTCCAACAGTGAACATATTTGTAAAATATCAGCCAGATCGGACGATGTCGAAAAAAAAGTCATTTTTTTGCACGAAATATGTGTACTGTACGACTCGCCATTTCCATACCGTTTGAGATATCAAAAATCCCTTCACAGCTTATGGTCATGACTATCCTAAGATCATGCTGACCACATTCCGTGTGAATGTGATGAATGCCCTAGCAGGAAGGCATACAAATATGATAAAGACCTCACTTCCTGTTGCCAGATGGTGGCGCTATAACATTGACCCGTTCTTGGGATATGGATGTGATTATACTCCAACACTAAACATATTTCTAAAATATCAGCCAGATCAGACGATGGAGACCATGAAATTATGACCACTTCCTGTTGGCGCGGCGTGACATAAAAATTGCACGCCTCGCCATGACCATCCCGTTTGAGCTATCAAAAATATCCTGGCAATTTAGCATCATGAATATCCTGAGACCATTCTGACCACAGTTGGTGTGAATGCGATGAACCCCCTAGGAGGAGTACGTAAAAGTGTAGTACGGGTAAAACACACAAAATCCAAAATAGCTCACTTCCTGTTCGCATATTTGCATCAATGCGAATGAGAAATGTGTTTGAATTGAGGAGCCACACATGGTTACCAAATTAGTTTCATGTAGTTCAAAGTGCCTGCCCACAATAGACAACAATGCAATGGGGGGGGGGGGTCAGCGCAATAGGGGGCGCTGTGGAGTCCCTCGGCCACAACCAGGTCTGAGCATCTGATAGATCCTGACGGCCACCACTTCTGATGTGTCTGCAAAATTTCAAGACTTTTTAGCCATGGCAAAGCCCTCAAAAATGCCCATTTGACGGAAGAGAAAGAATAATAATAATAATAATAATAATAATAATAATAATAATAATAATAATAATCCTTCCAATAACAATAGGGTCCTTCGCACCCTACGGTGCTTGGGCCCTAATAATAATAATAATCCTTCCAATAACAATAGGGTCCTTCGCACCCTACGGTGCTTGGGCCCTAATAATAATAATAATCCTTCCAATAACAATAGGGTCCTTCGCACCCTACGGTGCTTGGGCCCTAATAATAATCCTTCCAATAACAATAGGGTCCTTCGCACCCTACGGTGCTTGGGCCCTAATAATAATGATAATAATAATAAATATAGCTGCAAGCAGCAATGAACGGGCCCAAGCCCCATGGGGGCAACCGCCTTGGTGGCATAGTTCTGCCAATGACATGTTTCACAACATGTACACACTTTGGAAATAATCACCTTCCTGGACAACGTATAGTGTGCACAGGAATTTCCATTTGATCAATGAAGATGTTGGCGCTGCTATTGGAATGCATCAATGATATAAGCCTCACTTCCTGTTGCCAGATGGTGGCGCTATATTATTGATCCGTGTATGTTTTTTGAATTTGATTACACTCCAGAAATAAACATATTTGTATATTTTCAGCCACATCGGAAGATGTTCAGCGAAATTAAGGTCAATTCCTGTTTCCAGATGATGCTGCTATAACATTGAGTCGTTTTTGGAATATGGATTTGTTTACACTCCAACACTGAGCATCTGTGTAAAGTTGCAGTCACATCAGACATTGGAGAATTTAAGTATGACCACTTCCTGTTTGTCTGGCATGATGTGTTTTTTATGTGCCTGACCATAGCTATATCATCCCAGTAAATCAAAAATCTGTTTTGTCAGGACCATCCTAACATCATGCTGACCACATTTACCGTGAATGTCATGAACCCATTGAAAAATAATGCTTAAGAATGCAATATAAGGCTCACTTCCTGTTGCCAGCGGGTGGCGCTTTGCCATTTAGCCTTTATTGGAAAATGGATGAGATTACACTCCAAAAATGAACGTGTGAAGTTTCAGCCACATCAGACAATGTAGAATGAAATAAAAATAACGTCTTGCTTGCACATTGTGATAACATGCTACAGTCCTGTATGGAGAGCAGAGATTAATTAATTTCCATAGTTTTTACACGGGGAGGCACAATTTATGCTTGAAAAGTCATTAGGCCATAAACATGCACTCAAAATGAAAACAATTGGCTTCAAGAAACTATTCAAATTCATTGTGGCTGCAGCGGGGATCGAACGGCTGAGTTTGCGTGCCTTAATCCACCGCCCTAACCATTACGCTATACTGCCCGCTTATACCCGGGTGCCATCTATTGGCCAAATGTCTCCTTTTATCTTGGTTTAATAATTTCTCTACGAAGTGTCGGATAATATTGCACGAAACGTCTAGTTAACCAGCATCATTCTTTTCCATTTCACTGGTAATTATGCTGCCTGAAACGCATTTGTTCAGCCAAATCTAAAAGAGATGCCAACTCTCTGCCCTCAATACAGTATTTTCATATTAATTTACCATTCCTAGCGAAATTGTATGTTCTCTTAATTCGTGTTTAATGACAAGCCTAATAAACTAACATAGCTGGCGATTTAACTGAAAGTTTTCTATTCATGTAAACCAACGTAGCTGACCTGTTTTTTGACTCACACAGACAGTGGACTGGCTGGCTGCTGTTAGCCCGTGCGTGTCATCTCGCAACGACCTGCATGTGATACCTTTGTTGAACAAAACGGTCTCTTGTTAACACAGCGTTCGAGCAGAGCCACCTCAGACGCTAAAGTTTCTTTTTGACTTCATGTGTTAATCTTTTAAAAATATGATACTCTCCTGCCAGTTAAAGCCTGTCTTTAAGTCTTTAAATGTCTTTAATATTTATTTTAGTTATTCAATTCATGTAATGAAAATAGATGCAAAGAAACGTCGGGCTGGGTGTTGTCAATACATTTTGTCACGTAGGCTGCAGCTGTAAATCATACATCGTTATGCCTACTGGCTCGCTAGAAAAAAACAAAAACCTATCGTTGAAAAATCACTTGAAGGAAGAAAAAAATGAAAGTACCACTTTCTGCCAATAAATTGAATCGCCGTATCAGAAATGGGGGGAAGTTACAGCGACGCAGTTAGTCTGTGAGTAGAACAGATTGTGTAGACAACTTCACTGTTTCCACAAAGGAACCAAAAATGTGCTTTTTAACAGGACTTGGTCAGTGTAATGATATAAATGCTAGCATTCGATTATGGTCAACGGTACCGAAAATGCCCGTTGCACCAGCCATCATAACAAATGTCCCAATACAGGATCGATTTAAACCTCTATATATTTTTATTTCACGTTGACAGTGTAGGCTATTATGTGTATTCCGACGCGAATTACATTTAATTGGGTTACGGCATTCACTTCAATCGAATGAAGTCAAATACAAACGGCTCGAATTCCTGAAAAAGGCTTCTTGGTTTTCAAGCCAACTTTCCGAACAGCTGTTTTGTATTGAGAACTTAAAATGCTACAATACGTTTTTTTTAAAACCTAATAACATTGAACGTCAATGCAAGATATGCATTATATGTGTTAATCTTTTAAATATATGATACTTTCCTGCCAGTTAAAGCCTGTCTTTAAGTCTTTAAATGTCTTTAATATTTATTTTAGTTATCCAATTCATATAATGAAAATAGATGCAAAGAAACGTCGGGCTGGGTGTTGTCAATACATTTTGTCACGTAGGCTGCAGCTGTAAATCATACATCGTTATGCCTACTGGCTCGCTAGAAAAAAAACAAAAACCTATCGTTGAAAAATCACTTGAAGGAAGAAAAAAATAAAAGTACCACTTTCTGCCAATAAATGGAATCCCCGTATCAGAAATGGGGGGAAGTTACAGCGACGCAGTTAGTCTGTGAGTAGAATAGATTGTGTAGACAACTTCACTGTTTCCACAAAGGTGATGTGCTTTTTAACAGGACTTGGTCAGTGTAATGATATAAATGCTAGCATTCGATTATGGTCAACGGTACCGAAAATGCCCGTTGCACCAGCCATCATAACAAATGTCCCAATATAGGATCGATTTAAACCTCTATATATTTTTATTTCACGTTGACAGTGTAGGCTATTATGTGTATTCCGGCATTCGGCATTACGGCATTCACTTCAACCGAATGAAGTCAAATAGAAACCGCTCGAATTCCTTAATAAGGCTTCTTGGTTTTCAAGCTAACTTTTCGAACAGCTGTTTTGTATTGAGTCCTTAAAATGCTACAACACGGTTTTTTTTAAACCAAATAACATTGAACGTCATTGCAAGATATATGCAATACCAACTTTTGCCAGTAGATGGCAGTCGCGTATTAGTAATGGGAGAGTCATTTGCGACTTGCGTTGAAGTTTTAAGACTGGATATAATGAGTCTCCAGCGAAAATAGTGAACTATTATTGCTTAATGGATGTGATGACACTCCAACAATGAACATATGTGAAAAGTTGTAGCCTCAAAATCAGGCAATGTAGAATTTAATACCTTTTTGAAATTATTTAATACATAATTGTATTAAAACATGAACTGTTTGGGCAGCATTACAAGTTAATTTTAAGGCTGACCATAGCCATATCATTCCAAGATATTAAAAATCAGTTCATAGTTGTGTGTCAGGGCTATAATATCATGCTGACCACATTTTGTGTGAATGTGATGAACCCCCTAGGAAGAATATTTCAAAGTTTGGTACGTGAAAAAACACTTAAAAACACACAAAATCCAAAATAGCTCACTTCCTGTTGGGAAAAGTTAAGGGATGCAAATGAGAAATGTGTGTGTCTTGAGGAGACCCTTATGCCTACCAGACGTGGTGCATTTACGTGAAAGTATATGTCCACAATATTAGAAAAAAGCCATAGGGGGCGCTGTGTAGCCACGCCCAGATGAATGTGGATATGGATGTGATTGCACTCCAAAAGTGAATATATTTGTAAAATATCAGCCCGATCAGATGATGTAGAACGGAATTAAGCCCACTTCCTGTTTTTGGGCGTAACGTGTGTATTATACGCCTCGCCATTGCCAAACCGTTTGAGATATCAAAAATCCTTTCGTCATTTAGGGTCAGGACTATTCTAAGATCATGATGACTACATTTGGTGTGAATGTGATGAATACCCTAGCAGGAACGCATACAAACATGATAAAAACCTCACTTCCTGTTGCCAGATGGTGGCGCTATAACATTGATTTCTTCTTGGTATATGGATGTGATTACACTCTAACAGTGAACATATTTGTAAAATATCAGCCAGATCAGACAATGTAGACCATGAATTTATGGCTACTTCCTGTTGGCGCGGCGTGACATGAAAATTGTATGCCTCGCCATGACCATACCGTGTGAGATATCAAAAATATCCTTTGGAATTAGTATCATGACTATCCTGAGACCACTTTGACCACATTTCGTGTGAATGCAATGAACTCCCTAGGAGGAGTACTTAAAAGTGTAGTACGTGTAAAATGCACAAAATTCAAAATGGCTGACTTCCTGTTCACATATATGATTTGATGCGAATGAGCAATGTGTTTGTCCAGAGGAGGCCCACAGGCATACCAAATTAGGTGAAGGTAGCTCAAAGTGCCTGTGCAAAATAGAAGACAAAGCATTAGGGGGCGCTGTGGAGTCCCTCGGCCACGCCCAGGTCTGAGCATCTGATACATCCTGACAGCCAACACTTCTCATGTGTGTGCAAAATTCCGTGAGTTTTCATCCATGGCAAGCACCTCAAAAATGCAAAATACATTGAAAAAAAAGAGAATAATAATTATAGGGGGCGCTGTCTAGCCACGCCCCGATTGATATGTATATATTTCATATTGTACTCCAACAGTGAACATATTTGTAAAATATCAGCCAGATCGGACGATGTCGAAAAAAAAGTCCTTTTTTTGCACGCAATATGTGTACTGTACGACTCGCCATTTCCATACCGTTTGAGATATCAAAAATCCCTTCGCAATTTAGTGTAAGGACTATCTTAAGATCATGCTGACCACATTTGGTGTGAATGTGATGAATGCCCTAGCAGGAAGGCATACAAATATGATAAAAACCTCACTTCCTGTTGCCAGATGGTGGCGCTATAACATTGAGCCGTTCTTGGGATATGGATGTAATTATACTTCAACAATAAATGTATTTCTAAAATATCAGCCAGATCAGACAATGTAGACCATGAAATTACGGCCACTTCCTGTCGGCGCGGCGTGACATAAAAATTCTACGCCTCCCAAGGACCGTCCCGTTTGAGCTATCAAAAATATCCTGGCAATTTAGCATCATGAATATCCTATGACCATTCTGACCACAGGTGGTCTGAATGTGATGAACCCCTTAGGAGGAGTACTTAAAAGTGCAGTACGTGTAAAACGCACAAAATCCAAAATGGCTGACTTCCTGTTTGTATATTTGATTAGATGCGAATTAGAAATGTGTTTGGTCCGAGGAGTGCTATATGCGTACTAAATTTGGTTAAGGTAGCTCAAAGTGCCTGCCAACAATAGAAGACAATGCGATAGGGGGCGCTGTGGAGTCCCTCGGCCACGCCCAGGTCTGAGCATCTAAGCGATCCTGAAGGTCCTCATTTCTGATGTGTGTGCAAAATTCCCAGACTTTTTATGCATGGCAAGCACCTCAAAAAGGCCCATTTGCATATAGAAAAAAGAATAATAATAATAAATATAGCTGCAAGCAGCAATGAACGGGCCCAAGCACCATGGGCGCAACCGCCTTGTTGGCATAGTTGTGCCAATGACATGTTTCACAATATGTACACACTTTGGAAATAATCACCTTCCTGGACAACGTATAGTGTGCACAGGAATTCCCCTTTGATCAATGAAGATGTTGCTGCTGCTATTGGAATGCATCAATGATATAAGCCTCACTTCCTATTGCCAGATGGTGGCGCTATAATATTGAGCCGTGTATGGTTTATGGATTTGATTACACTCCAATAATTAACATATTTGTACATTTTCAGCCAAATTGGAAGATGTCAAGTAAAATTAAAGCCACTTCCTGTTCCCAGATGGTGGCGCTATGCCATTGAGCCTTTCTTGGTATATGGATGAGATTACACTCCAAAAATGAACATGTGTGAAGTTTCTGCCACATCAGACAATGTAGAATGAAACAAAAATTACTTCTTGCTTGCACAGTGTAATAATATGCTCCAGTCCTGTATGGAGAGCAGAGATTAATTAATTTCAATAGATTTTACAGCGGGAGGCACAATTTACACTTGAGAAGTCATTCGGTTATAAATATGCACTCAAAATAAAACCATTGGCGTAAAGAAACTATTCAACTTTATTGTGGCCGCACCGGGGATGGAACCGCGGACCTTGCATGTCTTAATCCACTGTCTGAACCATTAAGCTATACTGCCCTCTTATACACGTACGCCATCTATTGGCCAAAAGTTGTATGTTTCCTTTAATCCTGGTTAAATAATTTCTCTCCGAAGTGTCGGATAATATTGCATTAAACGTCGAGTTAGCCAGCATCATTCTTTTCCATTTCACCGGTAATTATGCTGCCTGAAATGCATTTGTTCAGCCAAATCTAAAGGAGATGCCAAGTCTCTGCCCTCAATCCGGTATTTTCATATTAAGTCAAAAATTCCTAGCGAAATTGTATGTTCTCTTAATTCGTGTTTAATGACAAGCAAAATAAACTTACATATCTGGCGATTTAACTGAAAGTTTTCTATTCATGTAAACAAACGTAGCTGACCTGTTTTTTGACTCACATAGACAGTGGACAGGCTGGCTGCTGTTAGCCAATGCGCGTCATCTCGCAACGACCTGCATGCCATACCTTTGTTGAACATAACGGTCTCATGTTAACACAGAGTTCGACCAGAGCCATCTCAAACGTTAACGTTTCTTTTTGACTTTTGACTCTTTTAAATATATGCTACTCTCCTGCCAGTTAAAGACAGTCATTAAATGTCTTTAATATTTATTTCAGATATTCTATTCAAAAATGAAAATAGATGCAAAGAAACGTCGGGCTGGGTGTTGTCAATACATTTTGTCACGTAGGCTGCAGCTGTAAATCATACATCGTTATGCCTACTGGCTCGCTAGAAAAAAAACAAAAACCTATCGTTGAAAAATCACTTGAAGGAAGAAAAATATAAAAGTTCCACTTCCTGCCAATAAATGGAATCCCCGTATCAGAAATGGGGGGGAAGTTACAGCGACGCAGTTAGTCTGTGAGTAGAATAGATTGTGTAGACAACTTCACTGTTTCCACAAAGGTGATGTGCTTTTTAACAGGACTTGGTCAGTGTAATGATATAAATGCTAGCATTCGATTATGGTCAACGGTACCGAAAATGCCCGTTGCACCAGCCATCATAACAAATGTCCCAATATAGGATCGATTTAAACCTCTATATATTTTTATTTCACGTTCACAGTGTAGGCTATTATGTGTATTCCGACGCGAATTACATTTAATTGGGTAACGGCATTCACTTCAATCGAATGAAGTCAAATAGAAACGGCTCGAATTCCTTAATAAGGCTTCTTGGTTTTCAAGCTAACTTTCCAAACAGCTGTTTTGTATTGAGTCCTTAAAATGCTACAACACGGTTTTTTTTAAACCAAATAACATTGAACGTCATTGCAAGATATATACAATACCAACTTTTGCCAGTAGATGGCAGTCGCGTATTAGAAATGGGAGAGTCATTTGCGACTTGCGTTGAAGTTTTAAGACTGGATATAATGAGTCTCCAGCGAAAATAGTGAACTATTATTGCTTAATGGATGTGATGACACTCCAACAATGAACATATGTGAAAAGTTGTAGCCTCAAAATCAGGCAATACCTTTTTGAAATTATTTAATACATAATTGTATTAAAACATGAACTGTTTGGGCAGCATTACAAGTTAATTTTAAGGCTGACCATAGCCATACCATTCCAAGATATTAAAAATCAGTTCATAGTTGTGTGTCAGGGCTATAATATCATGCTGACCACATTTTGTGTGAATGTGATGAACCCCCTAGGAAGAGTATTTCAAACTTTGGTACGTGAAAAAACACTTAAAAACACACAAAATCCAAAATAGCTCACTTCCTGTTGGGAAAAGTTAAGGGATGCAAATGAGAAATGTGTGTGTCTTGAGGAGACCCTTATGCCTACCAGACGTGGTGCATTTACGTGAAAGTATATGTCCACAATATTAGAAAAAAGCCATAGGGGGCGCTGTGTAGCCACGCCCAGATGAATGTGGATATGGATGTGATTGCACTCCAAAAGTGAATATATTTGTAAAATATCAGCCCGATCAGATGATGTAGAACGGAATTAAGCCCACTTCCTGTTTTTGGGCGTAACGTGTGTATTATACGCCTCGCCATTGCCAAACCGTTTGAGATATCAAAAATCCTTTCGTCATTTAGGGTCAGGACTATTTTAAGATCATGATGACTACATTTGGTGTGAATGTGATGAATACCTTAGCAGGAACGCATACAAACATGATAAAAACCTCACGTCCGTTGCCAGATGGTGGCGCTATAACATTGATTTCTTCTTGGTATTTGGATGTGATTACACTCTAACAGTGAACATATTTGTAAAATATCAGCCAGATCAGACAATGTAGACCATGAATTTATGGCAACTTCCTGTTGGCGCGGCGTGGCATGAAAATTGTACGCCTCGCCATGACCATACCGTTTGAGATATCAAAAATATCCTTTGGAATTAGTATCATGACTATCCTGAGACCAATTTGACCACATTTCGTGTGAATGCAATGAACCCCCTAGGAGGAGTACTTAAAAGTGTAGTACGTGTAAAATGCACAAAATTCAAAATGGCTGACTTCCTGTTTACATATTTGATTCGATGCGAATGAGAAATGTGTTTGTCCAGAGGAGCCCCACATGCATACCAAAATAGGTGAAGGTAGCTCAAAGTGCCTGTCCACAATAGAAGACAAAGCATTAGGGGGCGCTGTGGAGTCCCTTGGCCACGCCCAGGTCTGAGCATCTGATACATCCTGACAGCCAACACTTCTCATGTGTGTGCAAAATTCTGTGAGTTTCCATCCATGGCAAGAACCTCAAAAATGCTAAATACATTGAAAAAAAAGAGAATAATAATTATAGGGGGCGCTGTCTAGCCACGCCCTGATTGATATGTATATATCTGATATTGTACTGCTACAGTGAACATATTTGTAAAATATCAGCCAGATCGGACGATGTCGAAAAAAAAGTCATTTTTTTGCACGCAATATGTGTACTGTACGACTCGCCATTTCCATACCGTTTGAGATATCAAAAATCCCTTCACAACTTAGCGTAAGGACTATCCTAAGATCATGCTGACCGCATTTGGTGTGAATGTGCTGAATGCCCTAGCAGGAATGCATACAAATATGTTAAAGACCTCACTTCCTATTGCCAGATGGTGGCGCTATAACACTGACCTGTTCTTGGGATATGGATGTGATTACACTCCAACAATAAACGTATTTCTAAAATATCAGCCAGATCAGACAATGTAGACCATGAAATTATGGCCACTTCCTGTTGGCGTGGCGTGACATAAAAATTGTACTCCTCCCCGTGACTGTCCCGTTTGAGCTATCAAAAATATCCTGGCAATTTAGCATCATGACTATCCTGAGACCATTCTGACCACAGTTGGTGTGAATGTGATGAACCCCCTAGGAGGAGTACTTAAAAGTGTAGTACGTGTAAAACTCAGAAAATCCAAAATGGCTGACTTCCTGTTTGGATATTTGATTAGATCCGAATGAGAAATGTGTTTGGACCGAGGAGCGCTATTTGGCCACCAAATTAGGTGCAGGTAGCTCAAAGTGCCTGCCCACAATAGAAGACAATGCGATAGGGGGCGCTGTGGAGTCCCTCGGCCACGCCCAGGTCTGAGCATCTGAGAGCTCCTGACAGCAACCACTTCTGATGTGTGTGCAAAATGTCAAGACTTTTTACGCATGGCAAGGCCCTCAAAAAAGCCCATTTGCCTGAAGAAAAAGAATAATAATAATAAATATAGCTGCAAGCAGCAATGAACGGGCCCAAGCACCATGGGCGCAACCGCCTTGGTGGCATAGTTGCGCCAATGACATGTTTCACAATATGTACACACTTTGGAAATAATCACCTTCCTGGACAACGTATAGTGTGCACAGGAATTTCCCTTTGATCAATGAAGATGTTGGTGCTGCTATTGGAACGCATCAATGATATAAGCCTCACTTCCTGTTGCCAGATGGTGGCGCTATAATATTGAGCCGTGTATGGTTTTTGAATTTGATTACACTGCAATAATAAACCTATTTCTAAATACTAAGCCACATCGGAAGATGTTGAGTGAAATTAAGATCAATTCAATGTTATAGTTTCCCTATGGTGGCGCTATAACATTGAGTCATTTTTGGAATATGGATTTAATTACACTCCAACAATATACATATTTCTAAATTTTCGGCCACATCGGAAGATGTCGAGTAAAATGAAGGCCACTTCCTGTTGCCAGATGGTGGCGCCATAACATTGTGTCATTTTTGGGATATGGATGTGATTACACTCCCACAACGAACATATCTGTGTAATATCAACCAGATCAGACCATCTAGAATGAAATTACGACCACTTCCTGTTGCCGCGGCGAGACCTCAAATTGTACGCCTCGCTATAGCCGTACCGTTTGACATATCAGAAATATCCTTTCAATTTTGCATCAGGATTATCCTGAGACCATTCTCACCACATTTCGTGTGAATGTGATGAACCCCCTAGGAGGAGTATTTCAGAGTTTGGTACGTGTAAAAACACTTAAAAACACACAAAATCCAGAATAGCTCACTTCCTGTTTGGAAAAGTTAAGGGATGCAAATGAGAAATGTGTGTGTCTTGAGGAGACCCATATGCATACCATATTCGGTGAATTTACGTGAAAGTATATGTCCACAATATTAGAAAAGAACCAAAGGGGGCGCTGCGTAGCCACGCCCAGATGTATGTGGATAAGGATGTGATTGCACTCCAAAAGTGAATATATCTGTAAAATATCAGCCCAATCAGACGATGTAGAACGGAATTAAGCCCACTTCCTGTTTTCGCTCGTAACGTGTGTATTGTACGCCTCGCCATTGCCAAACCGTTTGAGATATCAAAAATCCGTTTGGCTTTTAGGGTCAGGACTATCCTAAGATCATGCTGACTACATTTGGTGTGAATGTGATGAATACCCTAGCAGGAACACATACAAATATGATAAAAACCTCACTTCCTGTTGCCAGATGGTGGCGCTATAACTTTGACTTCTTCTTGGGAGGTGGATTTGAGTATACTCACACAATTAACATATTTGTAAAATATCAGCCAGATCAGACGATGGAAACCACAAAATTATGACCACTTCCTTTTGGCGCGGCGTGACATAAAAATTGTACGCCTCGCCATGACCATACCGTTTGAGATATCAAAAATATCCTGGCAATTTAGAATCATGACTATCTTGAGACCATTCGTACCACATTTGGTGTGAATGCGATGAACCGCCTAGGAGGAGTACTTAAAAGTGTAGTACATGTGAAAACGCACAAAATTAAAAATGGCTGACTTCCTGTTCGCATATTTGCATCAATGCGAATGAGAAATGTGTTTCAATTGAGGAGCCACACATGCATACCAAATTAGGTTCATGTAGCTCAAAGTGCCTGCCCACAATAGACAACAATGCAGGGGGGGGGGGGGGTCAGCGCAATAGGGGGCGCTGTGGAGTCCCTCGGCCACACCCAGGTCTGAGCATCTGATAGATCCTGACGGCCACCACTTCTGATGTGTCTGCAAAATTTCAAGACTTTTTAGCCAGGGCAAGGCCCTCAAAAATGCCCATTTGACGGAAGAGAAAGAATAATAATAATAATAATAATAATAATAATAATAATAATAATCTTTACAATAACAATAGGGTCCTTCGCACCCTACGGTGCTTGGGCCCTAATAATAATAATAATAATAATCCTTCCAATAACAATAGGGTCCTTCGCACCCTACGGTGCTTGGGCCCTAATAATAATAATCTTTACAATAACAATAGGGTCCTTCGCACCCTACGGTGCTTGGGCCCTAATAATAATAATAATAATAATAATAATAATCCTTCCAATAACAATAGGGTCCTTCGCACCCTACGGTGCTTGGGCCCTAATAATAATAATAATAATAATAATAATAATAATAATCCTTCCAATAACAATAGGGTCCTTCGCACCCTACGGTGCTTGGGCCCTAATAATAATAATAATAATAATAATCCTTCCAATAACAATAGGGTCCTTCGCACCCTACGGTGCTTGGGCCCTAAATATAGCTGCAAGCAGCAATGAACGGGCCCAAGCCCCATGGGGGCAACCGCCTTGGTGGCATAGTTCTGCCAATGACATGTTTCACAACATGTACACACTTTGGAAATAATCACCTTCCTGGACAACGTATAGTGTGCACAGGAATTTCCCTTTGATCAATGAAGATGTTGGCGCTGCTATTGGAATGCATCAATGATATAAACCTCACTTCCTGTTGCCAGATGGTGGCGCTATATTATTGATCCGTGTATGTTTTTTGAATTTGATTACACTCCAGAAATAAACATATTTGTACATTTTCAGCCACATCGGAAGATGTTCAGCGAAATTAAGGTCAATTCCTGTTTCCAGATGATGCTGCTATAACATTGAGTCGTTTTTGGAATATGGATTTGATTACACTCCAACACTGAGCATCTGTGTAAAGTTGCAGTCACATCAGACATTGGAGAATTTAAGTATGACCACTTCCTGTTTGTCTGGCATGATGTGTTTTTTATGTGCCTGACCATAGCTATATCATCCCAGTAAATCAAAAATCTGTTTTGTCAGGACCATCCTAGCATCATGCTGACCACATTTACCGTGAATGTCATGAACCCATTGAAAAATAATGCTTAAGAATGCAATATAAGGCTCACTTCCTGTTGCCAGCGGGTGGCGCTTTGCCATTTAGCCTTTATTGGAAAATGGATGAGATTACACTCCAAAAATGAACGTGTGAAGTTTCAGCCACATCAGACAATGTAGAATGAAATTAAAATAACGTCTTGCTTGCACATTGTGATAACATGCTACAGTCCTGAACGGAGAGCAGAGATTAATTAATTTCCATAGTTTTTACACGGGGAGGCACAATTTATGCTTGAAAAGTCATTAGGCCATAAACATGCACTCAAAATGAAAACAATTGGCTTCAAGAAACTATTCAAATTCATTGTGGCTGCAGCGGGGATCGAACGGCTGAATTTGCGTGCCTTAATCCACCGCCCTAACCATTACGCTATACTGCCCGCTTATACACGGGTGCCATCTATTGGCCAAATGTCTCCTTTTATCTTCGTTTAATAATTTCTCTACGAAGTGTCGGATAATATTGCACGAAACGTCTAGTTAACCAGCATCATTCTTTTCCATTTCACTGGTAATTATGCTGCCTGAAACGCATTTGTTCAGCCAAATCTAAAAGAGATGCCAACTCTCTGCCCTCAATACAGTATTTTCATATTAATTTACCATTCCTAGCGAAATTGTATGTTCTCTTAATTCGTGTTTAATGACAAGCCTAATAAACTAACATAGCTGGCGATTTAACTGAAAGTTTTCTATTCATGTAAACCAACGTAGCTGACCTGTTTTTTGACTCACACAGACAGTGGACTGGCTGGCTGCTGTTAGCCCGTGCGTGTCATCTCGCAACAACCTGCATGTGATACCTTTGTTGAACAAAACGGTCTCATGTTAACACAGCGTTCGAGCAGAGCCACCTCAGACGCTAAAGTTTCTTTTTGACTTCATGTGTTAATCTTTTAAAAATATGATACTCTCCTGCCAGTTAAAGCCTGTCTTTAAGTCTTTAAATGTCTTTAATATTTATTTTAGTTATTCAATTCATGTAATGAAAATAGATGCAAAGAAACGTCGGGCTGGGTGTTGTCAATACATTTTGTCACGTAGGCTGCAGCTGTAAATCATACATCGTTATGCCTACTGGCTCGCTAGAAAAAAACAAAAACCTATCGTTGAAAAATCACTTGAAGGAAGAAAAAAATGAAAGTACCACTTTCTGCCAATAAATTGAATCGCCGTATCAGAAATGGGGGGAAGTTACAGCGACGCAGTTAGTCTGTGAGTAGAACAGATTGTGTAGACAACTTCACTGTTTCCAAAAAGGAACCAAAAATGTGCTTTTTAACAGGACTTGGTCAGTGTAATGATATAAATGCTAGCATTCGATTATGGTCAACGGTACCGAAAATTCCCGTTGCACCAGCCATCATAACAAATGTCCCAATATAGGATCGATTTAAACCTCTATATATTTTTATTTCACGTTGACAGTGTAGGCTATTATGTGTATTCCGGCATTCGGCATTACGGCATTCACTTCAACCGAATGAAGTCAAATAGAAACGGCTCGAATTCCTTAATAAGGCTTCTTGGTTTTCAAGCTAACTTTCCGAACAGCTGTTTTGTATTGAGTCCTTAAAATGCTACAACACGGTTTTTTTTAAACCAAATAACATTGAACGTCATTGCAAGATATATGCAATACCAACTTTTGCCAGTAGATGGCAGTCGCGTATTAGAAATGGGAGAGTCATTTGCGACTTGCGTTGAAGTTTCAAGACTGGATATAATGAGTCTCCAGCGAAAATAGTGAACTATTATTGCTTAATGGATGTGATGACACTCCAACAATGAACATATGTGAAAAGTTGTAGCCTCAAAATCAGGCAATGTAGAATTTAATACCTTTTTGAAATTATTTAATACATAATTGTATTAAAACATGAACTGTTTGGGCAGCATTACAAGTTAATTTTAAGGCTGACCATAGCCATATCATTCCAAGATATTAAAAATCAGTTCATAGTTGTGTGTCAGGGCTATAATATCATGCTGACCACATTTTGTGTGAATGTGATGAACCCCCTAGGAAGAATATTTCAAAGTTTGGTACGTGAAAAAACACTTAAAAACACACAAAATCCAAAATAGCTCACTTCCTGTTGGGAAAAGTTATGGGATGCAAATGAGAAATGTGTGTGTCTTGAGGAGACCCTTATGCCTACCAGACGTGGTGCATTTACGTGAAAGTATATGTCCACAATATTAGAAAAAAGCCATAGGGGGCGCTGTGTAGCCACGCCCAGATGAATGTGGATATGGATGTGATTGCACTCCAAAAGTGAATATATTTGTAAAATATCAGCCCGATCAGATGATGTAGAACGGAATTAAGCCCACTTCCTGTTTTTGGGCGTAACGTGTGTATTATACGCCTCGCCATTGCCAAACCGTTTGAGATATCAAAAATCCTTTCGTCATTTAGGGTCAGGAGTATTCTAAGATCATGATGACTACATTTGGTGTGAATGTGATGAATACCTTAGCAGGAACGCATACAAATATGATAAAAACCTCACGTCCGTTGCCAGATGGTGGCGCTATAACATTGATTTTTTCTTGGTATTTGGATGTGATTACACTCTAACAGTGAACATATTTGTAAAATATCAGCCAGATCAGACAATGTAGACCATGAATTTATGGCTACTTCCTGTTGGCGCGGCGTGACATGAAAATTGTACGCCTCGCCATGACCATACCGTTTGAGATATCAAAAATATCCTTTGGAATTAGTATCATGACTATCGTGAGACCACTTTGACCACATTTTGTGTGAATGCAATGAACCCCCTAGGAGGAGTACTTAAAAGTGTAGTACGTGTAAAATGCACAAAATTCAAAATGGCTGACTTCCTGTTCACATATTTGATTCGATGCGAATGAGAAATGTGTTTGTCCAGAGGAGCCCCACATGCATACCAAATTAGGTGAAGGTAGCTCAAAGTGCCTGTCCACAATAGAAGACAAAGCATTAGGGGGCGCTGTGGAGTCCCTCGGCCACGACCAGGTCTGAGCATCTGATACCTCCTGACAGCCAACACTTCTCATGTGTGTGCAAAATTCCGTGAGTTTTCATCCATGGCAAGCACCTCAAAAATGCAAAATACATTGAAAAAAAAGAGAATAATAATTATAGGGGGCGCTGTCTAGCCACGCCCCGATTGATATGTATATATTTCATATTGTACTCCAACAGTGAACATATTCATAAAATATCAGCCAGATCGGACGATGTCGAAAAAAAAGTCATTTTTTTGCACGCAATATGTGTACTGTACGACTTGCCATTTCCATACCGTTTCAGATATCAGAAATCCCTTCACAGCTTATGGTCATGACTATCCTAAGATCATGCTGACCACATTTCGTGTGAATGTGATGAATGCCCTAGCAGGAAGGCATACAAATATGATAAAGACCTCACTTCCTGTTGCCAGATGGTGGCGCTATAACATTCACCCGTTCTTGGGATATGGATGTGATTATACTCCAACAGTAAACGTATTTCTAAAATATCAGCCAGATCAGACAATGTAGACCATGAAATTACGGCCACTTCCTGTTGGCGCCGCGTGACATAAAAATTCTACGCCTCCCTAGGACCGTCCCGTTTGAGCTATCAAAAATATCCTGGCAATTTAGCATCATGAATATCCTGAGACCATTCTGACCACAGGTGGTGTGAATGTGATGAACCCCCTAGGAGGAGTACTTAAAAGTGCAGTACGTGTAAAACGCACAAAATCCAAAATGGCTGACTTCCTGTTTGCATATTTGAATAGATGTGAATTAGAAATGTGTTTGGCCTGAGGAGTGCTATATGCATGCTAAATGAGGTGCAGGTAGCTCAAAGTGCCTGCCCACAATAGAAGACAATGCGATAGGGGGCGCTGTGGAGTCTCTCGGCCACGCCCAGGTCCGAGAATCTAATCGATCCTGAAGGTCCTCATTTCTGATGTGTGTGCAAAATTCACAGACTTTTTATGCATGGCAAGCACCTCAAAAAGGCCCATTTGCATATAGAAAAAAGAATAATAATAATAAATATAGCTGCAAGCAGCAATGAACGGGCCCAAGCACCATGGGCGCAACCGCCTTGGTGGCATAGTTGTGCCAATGACATGTTTCACAACATGTACACACTTTGGAAATAATCACCTTCCTGGACAACGTATAGTGTGCACAGGAATTCCCCTTTGATCAATGAAGATGTTTCTGCTGCTATTGGAATGCATCAATGATATAAGCCTGACTTCCTATTGCCAGATGGTGGCGCTATAATATTGAGCCGTGTATGGTTTATGGATTTGATTTCACTCCAATAATTAACATATTTGTACATTTTCAGCCAAATTGGAAGATGTCACGTAAAATTTAAGCCACTTCCTGTTGCCAGATGGTGGCGGTATAATATTGAGCCGTGTATGGTTCATGGATTTGATTACACTCCAATAATTAACATATTTGTCCATTTTCAGCCAAATTGGAAGATGTCAAGTAAAATTAAAGCCACTTCCTGTTGCCAGATGGTGGCGCTATGCCATTGAGCCTTTCTTGGTATATGGATGAGATTACACTCCAAAAATGAACATGTGTGAAGTTTCTGCCACATCAGACAATGTAGAATGAAAAAAAAATTACTTCTTGCTTGCACAGTGTAATAATATGCTCCAGTCCTGTATGGAGAGCAGAGATGAATTAATTTCAATAGATTTTACAGCGGGAGGCACAATTTACGCTTGAGAAGTCATTCGGTTATAAATATGCACTCAAAATAGAACCATTGGCGTAAAGAAACTATTCATCTTTATTGTGGCCGCACCGGGGATGGAACCGCGGACATTGCATGTCTTAATCCACTGTCTGAACCATTAAGCTATACTGCCCTCTTATACACGTACGCCATCTATTGGCCAAAAGTTGTATGTTTCCTTTAATCCTGGTTAAATAATTTCTCTCCGAAGTGTCGGATAATATTGCATTAAACGTCGAGTTAGCCAGCATCATTCTTTTCCATTTCACCGGTAATTATGCTGCCTGAAACGCATTTGTTCAGCCAAATCTAAAGGAGATGCCAAGTCTCTGCCCTCAATCCGGTATTTTCATATTAAGTCAAAAATTCCTAGCGAAATTGTATGTTCTCTTAATTCGTGTTTAATGACAAGCAAAATAAACTAACATATCTGGCGATTTAACTGAAAGTTTTCTATTCATGTAAACAAACGTAGCTGACCTGTTTTTTTGACTCACACAGACAGTGGACAGGCTGGCTGCTGTTAGCCAATGCGCGTCATCTCGCAACGACCTGCATGCCATACCTTTGTTGAACATAACGGTCTCATGTTAACACAGAGTTCGACCAGAGCCATCTCAAACGTTAACGTTTCTTTTTGACTTTTGACTCTTTTAAATATATGCTACTCTCCTGCCAGTTAAAGACAGTCATTAAATGTCTTTAATATTTATTTCAGATATTCTATTCAAAAATGAAAATAGATGCAAAGAAACGTCGGGCTGGGTGTTGTCAATACATTTTGTCACGTAGGCTGCAGCTGTAAATCATACATCGTTATGCCTACTGGCTCGCTAGAAAAAAAAAAAAAACCTATCGTTGAAAAATCACTTGAAGGAAGAAAAATATAAAAGTTCCACTTTCTGCCAATAAATGGAATCCCCGTATCAGAAATGGGGGGAAGTTACAGCGACGCAGTTAGTCTGTGAGTAGAATAGATTGTGTAGACAACTTCACTGTTTCCACAAAGGTGATGTGCTTTTTAACAGGACTTGGTCAGTGTAATGATATAAATGCTAGCATTCGATTATGGTCAACGGTACCGAAAATGCCCGTTGCACCAGCCATCATAACAAATGTCCCAATATAGGATCGATTTAAACCTCTATATATTTTTATTTCACGTTGACAGTGTAGGCTATTATGTGTATTCCGACGCGAATTACATTTAATTGGGTTACGGCATTCACTTCAACCGAATGAAGTCAAATAGAAACGGCTCGAATTCCTTAATAAGGCTTCTTGATTTTCAAGCTAACTTTCCGAACAGCTGTTTTGTATTGAGTCCTTAAAATGCTACAACACGGTTTTTTTTAAACCAAATAACATTGAACGTCATTGCAAGATATATGCAATACCAACTTTTGCCAGTAGATGGCAGTCGCGTATTAGAAATGGGAGAGTCATTTGCGACTTGCGTTGAAGTTTTAAGACTGGATATAATGAGTCTCCAGCGAAAATAGTGAACTATTATTGCTTAATGGATGTGATGACACTCCAACAATGAACATATGTGAAAAGTTGTAGCCTCAAAATCAGGCAATGTAGAATTTAATACCTTTATGAAATTATTTAATACATAATTGTATTAAAACATGAACTGTTTGGGCAGCATTTCAAGTTAATTTTAAGGCTGACCATAGCCATACCATTCCAAGATATTAAAAATCAGTTAATAGTTGTGTGTCAGGGCTATAATATCATGCTGACCACATTTTGTGTGAATGTGATGAACCCCCTAGGAAGAGTATTTCAAAGTTTGGTACGTGAAAAAACACTTAAAAACACACAAAATCCAAAATAGCTCACTTCCTGTAGGGAAAACTTAAGGGATGCAAATGAGAAATGTGTGTGTCTTGAGGAGACCCTTATGCCTACCAGACGTGGTGCATTTACGTGAAAGTATATGTCCACAATATTAGAAAAAAGCCATAGGGGGCGCTGTGTAGCCACGCCCAGATGAATGTGGATATGGATGTGATTGCACTCCAAAAGTGAATATATTTGTAAAATATCAGCCCGATCAGATGATGTAGAACGGAATTAAGCCCACTTCCTGTTTTTGGGCGTAACGTGTGTATTATACGCCTCGCCATTGCCAAACCGTTTGAGATATCAAAAATCCTTTCGTCATTTCGGGTCAGGACTATTCTAAGATCATGATGACTACATTTGGTGTGAATGTGATGAATACCCTAGCAGGAACGCATACAAACATGATAAAAACCTCACTTCCGTTGCCAGATGGTGGCGCTATAACATTGATTTATTCTTGGTATATGGATGTGATTACACTCTAACAGTGAACATATTTGTAAAATATCAGCCAGATCAGACAATGTAGACCATGAATTTATGGCTACTTCCTGTTGGCGCGGCGTGACATGAAAATTGTACGCCTCGCCATGACCATACCGTTTGAGATATCAAAAATATCCTTCAGAATTAGTATCATGACTATCCTGAGACCAATTTGACCACATGTCGTGTGAATGCAATGAACCCCCTAGGAGGAGTACTTAAAAGTGTAGTACGTGTAAAATGCACAAAATTCAAAATGGCTGACTTCCTGTTCACATATTTCATTCGATGCGAATGAGAAATGTGTTTGTCCAGAGGAGGCCCACATGCACACCAAATTAGGTGAAGGTAGCTCAAAGTGCCTGTCCACAATAGAAGACAAAGCATTAGGGGGCGCTGTGGAGTCCCTCGGCCACGCCCAGGTCTGAGCATCTGATACATCCTGACAGCCAACACTTCTCATGTGTGTGCAAAATTCCGTGAGTTTTCATCCATGGCAAGCACCTCAAAAATGCAAAATTCATTGAAAAAAAAGAGAATAATAATTATAGGGGGCGCTGTCTAGCCACGCCCCGATTGATATGTATATATTTCATATTGTACTCCAACAGTGAACATATTTGTAAAATATCAGCCAGATCGGACGATGTCAAAAAAAAAGTCATTTTTTTGCACGCAATATGTGTACTGTACGACTCGCCATTTCCATACCGTTTGAGATATCAAAAATCCCTTCACAGCTTATGGTCATGACTATCCTAAGATCATGCGGACCACATTTCGTGTGAATGTGATGAATGCCCTAGCAGGAAGGCATACAAATATAATAAAGACCTCACTTCCTGTTGCCAGATGGTGGCGCTATAACATTGACCCGTTCTTGGGATATGGATGTGATTATACTCCAACACTAAACGTATTTCTAAAATATCAGCCAGATCAGACGATGGAGACCATGAAATTACGGCCACTTCCTGTTGGCGTGGCGTGACATAAAAATTCTACGCCTCCCCAGGACCGTCCCGTTTGAGCTATCAAAAATATCCTGGCAATTTAGCATCATGAATATCTTCAGACCATTCTGACCACAGGTGGTGTGAATGTGATGAACCCCCTAGGAGGAGTACTTAAAAGTGCAGTACGTGTAAAACGCACAAAATCCAAAATGGCTGACTTCCTGTTTGTATATTTGATTAGATGCGAATGAGAAATGTGTTTGGACCGAGGAGTGCTATATGCGTACTAAATTTTGTGAAGGTAGCTCAAAGTGCCTGCCCACAATAGATGACAATGCGATAGGGGGCGCTGTGGAGTCCCTCAGCCACGCCCAGGTCTGCGCATCTGAGACAACCTGACAGCCACCACTTCTGATGTGTGTGCAAAATTCTGTGAGTTTTCATCCATGGCAAGCACCTCAAAAATGCACAAAACATTGAAAAAAAAAGAATAAATATAGCTGCAAGCAGCAATGAACGGGCCCAAGCACCATGGGCGCATCCGCCTTGGTGGCATAGTTGTGCCAATGACATGTTTCACAACATGTACACACTTTGGAAATAATCACCTTCCTGGACAACGTATAGTGTGCACAGGAATTCCCCTTTGATCAATGAAGATGTTGGTGCTGCTATTGGAATGCATCAATGATATAAGCCTCACTTCCTGTTGCCAGATGCTGGCGCTATAATATTGAACCATGTATGGTTTTTGAATTTGATTACACTCCAATAATAAACCTATTTCTAAATTCTAAGCCACATCAGAAGATGTTGAGTGAAATTAAGGCCGCTTCCTGTTGCCAGCAGGTGGCGATGTGACATTGAGCATTTATTGGAACATGGATGTGATTATAATCCAACATGGAACATATCTCTAAAGCAGGGGTCACCAACACGGTGCCCGCGGGCACCAGGTCGCCCCCAAGGACCACATGAGTCGCCCGCAGGCCTGTTCTAAAAATAGCACAACTCACTAGTGAGCTGCATCTAAAATTTAATTTTATTCTGTTGCTATTTATTTTTAATCACACTTGCATTTATATAGATTTAAAAATGACAATATCTTAAAAATATGTTTACTATCCATGAAGTTGAAAAGTTTAGGTGAACTCTGACCTACTCTAGTTCAAAGGTCAGTATTGTGCACGTGACAAAAGAAACTGGTAGCGCTTAGTATGACTCAGTACCCATGAAGTAGCTCTCAGTTTCAAAAAGGTTGGTGACCCCTGCTCTAAAGCGTCAGCAAAATCAGACGATGTGAAATGAAATGAAGCCACACTTCCTGTTCCCAGGAGGTGGTACTATGCCATTGAGCCTTTATTGGGATATGGATGAGATTACATTCCAAAAATGAACATGAGTGAAGTTTCAGCCACATGAGACAATGTAGAATGAAACAAAAATAACTTCTAGCTTGAACATTGTGAGAACATGCTACAGTCCTGTATGGAGAGCAGAGATTAATTAATTTCCATAGTTTTTACACGGGGAGGCACAATTTATGCTTGAAAAGTCATTAGGCTATAGATATGTACTCAAAATAAAACCATTACCTTCAAGAAACTGTTCAATTTTATTGTGGCTGCACCGGGGATGGAACCGCTGAATTTGCGTGCCTTAATCCACCGCCCGAACCATTACGCTGCACTGCACGCTGATACACGGGTGCCATCTATTGGCCAAAAGTTGTATGTTTCCTTTTATCTTGGTTAAATAATTTCTCTCCGAAGTGTCGGATAATATTGCATGAAACGTCTAGTTAGCCAGCATCATTCTTTTCCATTTCACCGGTAATTATGCTGCCTGAAACGCATTTGTTCAGCCAAATCTAAAAGAGATGCCAACTCTCTGCCCTCAATACAGTATTTTCATATTAAGTTACCATTCCTAGCGAAATTGTATCTTCTCTTAATTCGTGTTTAATGACAATCTAATAAACTAACATAGCTGGCGATTTAACTGAAAGTTTTATATTCATGTAAACCAACGTAGTTGACCTGTTTTTTGACTCACACAAACAGTGGACAGGTTGGCTGCTGTTACCCCGTGCGTGTCATCTGGCAACGACCTGCATGCGATACCTTTGTTGAACATAACGGTCTCATGTTAACACAGCGTTCGAGCAGAGACACCTCAAAGGCTGACGTTTCTTTTTGACTTCATGTGTTCATGTTTTATATATATGATACTTTCGTGCCAGTTAAAGCCTGTCTTTAAGTCTTTAAATGTGTTTAATATTTATTTTAGTTATTCAATTCATATAATGAAAATAGATGCAAAGAAACGTCGGGCTGGGTGTTGTCATTACATTTTGTCACGTAGGCTGCAGCTGTAAATCATACATCGTTATGCATACTGGCACGCTATAAAAATAAAAAAACCTATCGTTGAAAAATCACTTGAAGGAAGAAAAAAATGAAAGTACCATTTTTTGCCAATGAATGGAATCCCCGTATCAGATATGGGGGAAGTTACAGCGACGCAGTTAGTCTGTGATTAGAGTAGACCGTGTAGACAACTTCACTGTTTCCAGAAGGGAGCTTAAAATATGCTTTTTAACGGTACTTGGTCAGTGTAATGATATAAATGCTAGCATTCGATTATGGTCAACATTACCGAAAATGCCCGTTGCACCAGCCATCATAACAAAAGTCCCAATATAGGATCGATTTAAACCTCTATATATTTTTATTTCACGTTGACAGTGTAGGCTATTATGTGTATTCCGACGCGAATTACTAATTGGGTTATGGCATTCACTTCAATCGAATGAAGTCAAATAGAAACGGCTCGAATTCCTTAATAAGGCTTCTTGGTTTTCAAACTAACTTTCCGAACAGCCGTTTTGTATTGAGTCCTTAAAATGCTACAATACGATTTTTTAACACCATTTAACGTCAATGCAATATATGCATTATATGTGTTAATCTTTTACATATATGATACTTCCCTGCCAGTAAAAGCCTGTTTTATATTTTAGTTATTCAATCGAGTTAATTAAGATAGATGAGAAAAAACGTTGCTGTGGGCTGGGTGTTTTCAGTACATTTAGTCACGTAGGCTGCCGCTGTTACTCATACATCGTTATGGTTACTGGCTCGCAAAAATTAATAAAACCTGTCGTTGAGAAATCACTTTATCCCAGAATACGAGAAACAATACCTTTTTTTTGCCAATAGATGGAAGTCGCGTATTAGAAATGGGAGAGTCAGTTGCGACTTGCGTTGAAGTTTTAAGACTGGATATAATGAGTCTCCAGCGAAAATCGTGAACTATTATTGCTTAATGGATGTGATGACACTCCAACAATGAACAGATGTGAAAAGTTGTAGCCTCAAAATCAGGCAATGTAGAATTTAATACCTTTTTGAAATGATTTAATACATAATTTTCCTGTTTGGGCAGCATTACAAGTTAATTTTAAGGCTGACCATATGCCCGTTGCACCAGCCATCATAACAAAAGTCCCAATATAGGATCAATTTAAACCTCTATATATTTTTATTTCACGTTGATAGTGTAGGCTATTATGTGTATTCCGACGCGAATTACTAATTGGGTTACGGCATTCACTTCAATCGAATGAAGTCAAATAGAAACGGCTCGAATTCCTTAATAAGGCTTCTTGGTTTTCAAACTAACTTTCCGAACAGCCGTTTTGTATTGAGTCCTTAAAATTCTACAATACGATTTTTTAACACCATTTAACGTCAATGCAATATATGCATTATATGTGTTAATCTTTTACATATATGATACTTTCCTGCCAGTAAAAGCCTGTTTTTTATTTTAGTTATTCAATCGAGTTAATTAAGGTAGATGAGAAAAAACGTTGCTGTGGGCTGGGTGTTGTCAGTACATTTAGTCACGTAGGCTGCCGCTGTTACTCATACATCGTTATGGTTACTGGCTCGCAAAAATTAATAAAACCTGTCGTTGAGAAATCACTTTATCCCAGAATACGAGAAACAATACCTTTTTTTTGCCAAGAGATGGCAGTCGCGTATTAGAAATGGGAGAGTCAGTTGCGACTTGCGTTGAAGTTTTAAGACTGGATATAATGAGTCTCCAGCGAAAATCGTGAACTATTATTGCTTAATGGATGTGATGACACTCCAACAATGAACATATGTGAAAAGTTGTAGCCTCAAAATCAGGCAATGTAGAATTTAATACCTTTTTGAAATGATTTAATACATAATTTTCCTGTTTGGGCAGCATTACAAGTTAATTTTAAGGCTGACCATAGCCATACCATTCCAAGATATTAAAAATCAGTTCATAGTTGTATGTCAGGGCTATAACATCTTGCTGACCACATTTTGTGTGAATGTGATGAACCCCCTAGGAAGAGTATTTCAAAGTTTGGTACGTGAAAAAACACTTAAAAACACACAAAATCCAAAATAGCTCACTTCCTGTTGGGAAAAGTTAAGGGATGCAAATGAGAAATGTGTGTGTCTTGAGGAGACCCTTATGCCTACCAGACGTGGTGCATTTACGTGAAAGTATATGTCCACAATATTAGAAAAAAGCCATAGGGGGCGCTGTGTAGCCACGCCCAGATGAATGTGGATATGGATGTGATTGCACTCCAAAAGTGAATATATTTGTAAAATATCAGCTCGATCAGATGATGTAGAACGGAATTAAGCCCACTTCCTGTTTTTGGGCGTAACGTGTGTATTATACGCCTCGCCATTGCCAAACCATTTGAGATATCAAAAATCCTTTCGTCATTTAGGGTCAGGACTATTCTAAGATCATGATGACTACATTTGGTGTGAATGTGATGAATACCTTAGCAGGAACGCATACAAACATGATAAAAACCTCACGTCCGTTGCCAGATGGTGGCGCTATAACATTGATTTCTTCTTGGTATTTGGATGTGATTACACTCTAACAGTGAACATATTTGTAAAATATCAGCCAGATCAGACAATGTAGACCATGAATTTATGGCAACTTCC
This sequence comes from Conger conger, assembly GCF_963514075.1. NCBI lineage: Eukaryota > Metazoa > Chordata > Actinopteri > Anguilliformes > Congridae > Conger > Conger conger. Next base: position 47,591,916 of record NC_083762.1, read on the forward strand.
TGTTGGCGCGACGTGACATGAAAATTGTACGCCTCGCCATGACCATACCGTTTGAGATATCAAAAATATCCTTTGGAATTAGTATCATGACTATCCTGAGACCACTTTGACCACATTTTGTGTGAATGCAATGAACCCCCTAGGAGGAGTACTTAAAAGTGTAGTACGTGTAAAATGCACAAAATTCAAAATGGCTGACTTCCTATTTACATATTTGATTCGATGCGAATGAGAAATGTGTTTGTCCAGAGGAGCCCCACATGCGTACCAAATTAGGTGAAGGTAGCTCAAAGTGCCTGTCCACAATAGAAGACAAAGCATTAGGGGGCGCTGTGGAGTCCCTCGGCCACGCCCAGGTCTGAGCATCTGATACATCCTGACAGCCAACACTTCTCATGTGTGTGCAAAATTCTGTGAGTTTTCATCCATGGCAAGCACCTCAAAAATGTAAAATACATTGAAAAAAAAGAGAATAATAATTACAGGGGGCGCTGTCTAGCCACGCCCCGATTGATATGTATATATTTAATATTGTACTCCAACAGTGAACATATTTGTAAAATATCAGCCAGATCGGACGATGTCGGAAAAAAAGTCATTTTTTTGCACGCAATATGTGTACTGTACGACTCGCCATTTCCATACCTTTTGAGATATCAAAAATCCCTTCACAGCTTATGGTCATGACTATCCTAAGATCATGCTGACCACATTTCGTGTGAATGTGATGAATGCCATAGCAGGAAGGCATACAAATATGATAAAGACCTCACTTCCTGTTGCCAGATGGTGGCGCTATAACATTGACCCGTTCTTGGAATATGGATGTGATTATACTCCAACAATAAACGTATTTCTGAAATATCAGCCAGATCAGACGATGTAGACCCTGAAATTACGGCCACTTCCTGTTGGCGTGGCGTGACATAAAAATTGTACTCCTCCCCATGACTGTCCCGTTTGAGCTATCAAAAATATCCTGGCAATTTAGTATCATGACTATCCTGAGACCATTCTGACCACAGTTGGTGTGAATGCGATGAACCCCCTAGGAGGAGTACTTAAAAGTGTAGTACGTGTAAAACGCACAAAATCCAAAATGGCTGACTTCCTGTTTGCATATTTGATTAGATGTGAATTAGAAATGTGTTTGGCCTGAGAAGTGCTATATGCAGGCTAAATGAGGTGCAGGTAGCTCAAAGTGCCTGCCCACAATAGAAAACAATGCGATAGGGGGCGCTGTGGAGTCCCTCAGCGACGCCCAGATCTGAGCATCTGAGAGATCCTGACAGCCACCACTTCTGATGTGTGTGCAAAATTCTGTGAGTTTTCATTCACGGCAAGCACCTCAAAAATGCACAAAACATTGAAAAAAAAAGAATAATAATAATAATAATAATAATAATAATAATAATAATAATAATTATACACGGGTGCCATCTATTGGCCAAAAGTTGTATGTTTCCTTTTATCTTGGTTAAATAATTTCTCTCCGAAGTGTCGGATAATATTGCATGAAACGTCTAGTTAGCCAGCATCATTCTTTTCCATTTCACCGGTAATTATGCTGCCTGAAACGCATTTGTTCAGCCAAATCTAAAAGAGATGCCAACTCTCTGCCCTCAATACAGTATTTTCATATTAAGTTACCATTCCTAGCGAAATTGTATGTTCTCTTAATTCGTGTTTAATGACAAGCCTAATAAACAAACATAGCTGGCGATTTAACTGAAAGTTTTCTATTCATGTAAACCAACGTAGTTGACCTGTTTTTTGACTCACACAAACAGTGGACAGGTTGGCTGCTGTTACCCCGTGCGTGTCATCTGGCAACGACCTGCATGCGATACCTTTGTTGAACATAACGGTCTCATGTTAACACAGCGTTCGAGCAGAGACACCTCAAACGCTGACGTTTCTTTTTGACTTCATGTGTTCATGTTTTAAATATATGATACTCTCGTGCCAGTTAAAGCCTGTCTTTAAGTCTTTAAATGTGTTTAATATTTATTTTAGTTATTCAATTCATATAATGAAAATAGAAGCAAAGAAACGTCGGGCTGGGTGTTGTCATTACATTTTGTCACGGAGGCTGCAGCTGTAAATCATACATCGTTATGCATACTGGCACGCTATAAAAATTAAAAAAACCTATCGTTGAAAAATCACTTGAAGGAAGAAAAAAATGAAAGTACCATTTTTTGCCAATGAATGGAATCCCCGTATCAGAAATGGGGGAAGTTACAGCGACGCAGTTAGTCTGTGATTAGAGTAGACCGTGTAGACAACTTCACTGTTTCCAGAAGGGAGCTTAAAATATGCTTTTTAACGGTACTTGGTCAGTGTAATGATATAAATGCTAGCATTCGATTATGGTCAACATTACCGAAAATGCCCGTTGCACCAGCCATCATAACAAAAGTCCCAATATAGGATCGATTTAAACCTCTATATATTTTTATTTCACGTTGACAGTGTAGGCTATTATGTGTATTCCGACGCGAATTACTAATTGGGTTACGGCATTCACTTCAATCGAATGAAATAGAAACGGCTCGAATTCCTTAATAAGGTTAATATTGAGCCGTGTATGGTTTATGGATTTGATTACACTCCAATAATTAACATATTTGTACATTTTCAGCCAAATTGGAAGATGTCAAGTAAAATTAAAGCCACTTCCTGTTGCCAGATGGTGGCCTATGCCATTGAGCCTGTCTTGGTATATTGATGAGATTACACTCCAAAAATGAACATGTGTGAAGTTTTTGCCACATCAGACAATGTAGAATGAAACAAAAATTACTTCTTGCTTGCACATTGTGATAACATGCTACAGTCCTGTATGGAGAGCAGAGATTAATTAATTTCCATAGTTTTTACACGGGGAGGCACAATTTACGCTTGAGAAGTCATTCGGCCATAAATATGCACTCAAAATGAAAACAATTGGCTTCAAGAACCTATTCAAATTCATTGTGGCTGCAGCGGGGATCGAACGGCTGAATTTGCGTGCCTTAATCCACCGCCCTAACCATTACGCTATACTGCCCGCTTAGACACGGGTGCCATCTATTGGCCAAATGTCTCCTTTTATCTTGGTTTAATAATTTCTCTACGAAGTGTCGGATAATATTGCACGAAACGTCTAGTTAACCAGCATCATTCTTTTCCATTTCACTGGTAATTATGCTGCCTGAAACGCATTTGTTCAGCCAAATCTAAAAGAGATGCCAACTCTCTGCCCTCAATACAGTATTTTCATATTAATTTACCATTCCTAGCGAAATTGTATGTTCTCTTAATTCGTGTTTAATGACAAGCCTAATAAACTAACATAGCTGGCGATTTAACTGAAAGTTTTCTATTCATGTAAACCAACGTAGCTGACCTGTTTTTTGACTCACACAGACAGTGGACTGGCTGGCTGCTGTTAGCCCGTGCGTGTCATCTCGCAACGACCTGCATGTGATACCTTTGTTGAACAAAACGGTCTCTTGTTAACACAGCGTTCGAGCAGAGCCACCTCAGACGCTAAAGTTTCTTTTTGACTTCATGTGTTAATCTTTTAAAAATATGATACTCTCCTGCCAGTTAAAGCCTGTCTTTAAGTCTTTAAATGTCTTTAATATTTATTTTAGTTATTCAATTCATGTAATGAAAATAGATGCAAAGAAACGTCGGGCTGGGTGTTGTCAATACATTTTGTCACGTAGGCTGCAGCTGTAAATCATACATCGTTATGCCTACTGGCTCGCTAGAAAAAAACAAAAACCTATCGTTGAAAAATCACTTGAAGGAAGAAAAAAATGAAAGTACCACTTTCTGCCAATAAATTGAATCGCCGTATCAGAAATGGGGGGAAGTTACAGCGACGCAGTTAGTCTGTGAGTAGAACAGATTGTGTAGACAACTTCACTGTTTCCACAAAGGAACCAAAAATGTGCTTTTTAACAGGACTTGGTCAGTGTAATGATATAAATGCTAGCATTCGATTATGGTCAACGGTACCGAAAATGCCCGTTGCACCAGCCATCATAACAAATGTCCCAATACAGGATCGATTTAAACCTCTATATATTTTTATTTCACGTTGACAGTGTAGGCTATTATGTGTATTCCGACGCGAATTACATTTAATTGGGTTACGGCATTCACTTCAATCGAATGAAGTCAAATAGAAACGGCTCGAATTCCTTAATAAGGCTTCTTGGTTTTCAAGCCAACTTTCCGAACAGCTGTTTTGTATTGAGTCCTTAAAATGCTACAATACGGTTTTTTAAAAATCCAAATAACATTGAACGTCAAAGCAATATATGCATTATATGTATTAATCTTTTAAATATATGATACTTTCCTGCCAGTAAAAGCCTGTTTTTTATTTTAGTTATTCAATCGAGTTAATTAAGATAGATGAGAAAAAACGTTGCTGTGGGCTGGGTGTTTTCAGTACATTTTGTCATGTAGGCTGCCGCTGTTACTCATACATCGTTATGGTTACTGGCTCGCAAAAAGAAACAAAACTTGTCGTTGAGAAATCACTTCATCCAAGAAAGAGAAACCATACCGAAAATTAGAAAGAATACTAACCTTTGCCACTAAATGGCAGTCGCGTATTAGAAATGGGAGAGTCAGTTGCGACTTGAGTTGAAGTTTTAAGACTGGATATAATGAGTCTCCAGCGAAAATAGTAAACTATTATTGCTTAATGGATGTGATGACACTCCAACAATGAACATATGTGAAAAGATGTAGCCTCAAAATCAGGCAATGTAGAATTTAATACCTTTTTGAAATTATTTAATATATAATTTTCCTATTTGGGCAGCATTACAAGTTAATTTTAAGGCTGACCATAGCCATACCATTCCAAGATATTAAAAATCAGTTCATAGTTGTGTGTCAGGGCTATAATATCATGCTGACCACATTTTGTGTGAATGTGATGAACCCCCTAGGAAGAGTATTTCAAAGTTTGGTACGTGAAAAAACACTTAAAAACACACAAAATCCAAAATAGCTCACTTCCTGTTGGGAAAACTTAAGGGATGCAAATGAGAAATGTGTGTGTCTTGAGGAGACCCTTATGCCTACCAGACGTGGTGCATTTACGTGAAAGTATATGTCCACAATATTAGAAAAAAGCCATAGGGGGCGCTGTGTAGCCACGCCCAGATGAATGTGGATATGGATGTGATTGCACTCCAAAAGTGAATATATTTGTAAAATATCAGCCCGATCAGATGATGTAGAACGGAATTAAGCCCACTTCCTGTTTTTGGGCGTAACGTGTGTATTATACGCCTCGCCATTGCCAAACCGTTTGAGATATCAAAAATCCTTTCGTCATTTAGGGTCAGGACTATTCTCAGATCATGATGACTACATTTGGTGTGAATGTGATGAATACTCTAGCAGGAACGCATACAAACATGATAAAAACCTCACTTCCGTTGCCAGATGGTGGCGCTATAACATTGATTTCTTCTTGGTATATGGATGTGATTAGACTCTAACAGTGAACATATTTGTAAAATATCAGCCAGATCAGACAATGTAGACCATGAATTTATGGCTACTTCCTGTTGGCGCGGCGTGACATGAAAATTGTACGCCTCGCCATGACCATACCGTTTGAGATATCAAAAATATCCTTTGGAATTAGTATCATGACTATCCTGAGACCAATTTGACCACATTTCGTGTGAATGCAATGAACCCCCTAGGAGGAGTACTTAAAAGTGTAGTACGTGTAAAATGCACAAAATTCAAAATGGCTGACTTCCTGTTTACATATTTGATTCGATGCGAAAGAGAAATGTGTTTGTCCAGAGGAGTCCCACATGCATACCAAATTAGGTGAAGGTAGCTCAAAGTGCCTGTCCACAATAGAAGACAAAGCATTAGGGGGCGCTGTGGAGTCCCTTGGCCACGCCCAGGTCTGAGCATCTGAAACATCCTGAAAGCCAACACTTCTCATGTGTGTGCAAAATTCTGTGAGTTTCCATCCATGGCAAGCACCTCAAAAATGCAAAATACATTGAAAAAAAAGAGAATAATAATTATAGGGGGCGCTGTCTAGCCACGCCCCGATTGATATGTATATATCTGATATTGTACTGCTACAATGAACATATTTGTAAAATATCAGCCAGATCGGACGATGTCGAAAAAAAAGTCATTTTTTTGCACGCAATATGTGTACTGTACGACTCGCCATTTCCATACCGTTTGAGATATCAAAAATCCCTTCACATCTCAGCGTAAGGACTATCTTACGATCATGCTGACCGCATTTGGTGTGAATGTGCTGAATGCCCTAGCAGGAAGGCATACAAATATGTTAAAGACCTCACTTCCTATTGCCAGATGGTGGCGCTATAACACTGACCTGTTCTTGGGATATGGATGTGATTACACTCCAACAATAAACAAATTTCTAAAATATCAGCCAGATCAGACAATGTAGACCATGAAATTATGGCCACTTCCTGTTGGCGTGGCGTGACATAAAAATTGTAATCCTCCCCGTGACTGTCCCGTTTGAGCTATCAAAAATATCCTGGCAATTTAGCATCATGACTATCCTGAGACCATTCTGACCACAGTTGGTGTGAATGCGATGAACCCCCTAGGAGGAGTACTTAAAAGTGTAGTACGTGTAAAACTCAGAAAATCCAAAATGGCTGACTTCCTGTTTGGATATTTGATTAGATCCGAATGAGAAATGTGTTTGGACCGAGGAGCGCTATTTGGCCACCAAATTAGGTGCAGGTAGCTCAAAGTGCCTGCCCACAATAGAAGACAATGCGATAGGGGGCGCTGTGGAGTCCCTCGGCCACGCCCAGGTCTGAGCATCTGAGAGCTCCTGACAGCAACCACTTCTGATGTGTGTGCAAAATGTCAAGACTTTTTACGCATGGCAAGGCCCTCAAAAAAGCCCATTTGCCTGATGAAAAAGAATAATAATAATAAATATAGCTGCAAGCAGCAATGAACGGGCCCAAGCACCATGGGCGCCACCGCCTTGGTGGCATAGTTGTGCCAATGACATGTTTCACAATATGCACACACTTTGGAAATAATCACCTTCCTGGACAACGTATAGTGTGCACAGGAATTGCCCTTTTCTCAATGAAGATGTTGCTGCTGCTATTGGAATGCATCAATGATATAAGCCTCACTTCCAATTGCCAGTTGGTGGCGCAATAATATTGAGCCGTGTATGGTTCATGGATTTGATTACACTCCAATAATTAACATATTTGTACATTTTCAGCCAAATTGGAAGATGTCGAGTAAATTTAAAGTCACTTCCTGTTGCCAGATGGTGGCGCTATAACATTGAGCCATTTTTGGTATATGGATTTAATTACACTCCAATAATTAACATATTTGTCCATTTTCAGCCAAATTGGAAGATGTCAAGTAAAATTAAAGCCACTTCCTTTTGCCAGATGGTGGCGCTATGCCATTGAGCCTTTCTTGGTATATGGATGAGATTACACTCCAAAAATGAACATGTGTGAAGTTTCTGCCACATCAGACAATGTAGAATGAAACAAAAATAACTTCTTGCTTGCACATTGTGATAACATGCTCCAGTCCTGTATGGAGAGCAGAGATTAATTCATTTCCATAGATTTTACAGCGGGAGGCACAATTTATGCTTGAGAAGTCATTCGGTTATAAATATGCGCTCAAAATAAAACCATTGGCTTAAAGAAACTATTCAACTTTATTGTGGCCGCACCGGGGATGGAACCGCGGACCGTGCATGTCTTACTCCACTGCGTGAACCATTAAGCTATACTGCCCTCTTATACACGTACGCCGTCTATTGGCCAAAAGTTGTATGTTTCCTTTTATCTTGGTTAAATAATTTCTCTATGAAGTGTCTGATAATATTGCATTAAACGTCGCGTTAGCCAGCATCATTCTTTTCCATTTTACCGGTAATTATGCTGCCTGAAACGCATTTGTTCAGCCATATCTAAAGGAGATGCCAAGTCTCTGCCCTCAATCCGGTATTTTCATATTAAGTCAAAAATTCCTGGCGAAATTGTATGTTCTCTTAATTCGTGTTTAATGACAAGCAAAATAAACTAACATAGCTGGCGATTTAACTGAAAGTTTTCTATTCCTGTAAACCAACGTAGCTGACCTGTTTTTTGACTCACACAGACAGTGGACAGGCTGGCTGCTGTTAGCCCATGCCTCTCATCTCGCAACGACCTGCATGAGATACCTTTGTTGAACATAACGGTCTCATGTTAACACAGAGTTCGACCAGAGCCACCTCAAACGCTCACGTTTCTTTTTGACTTCATGTCTTACTCTTTTAAATATATGATACTCTCCTGCCAGTTAAAGACAGTCATTAAATGTCTTTAATATTTATTTCAGATATTCTATTCATATAATGAAAATAGATGCAAAGAAACGTCGGGCTGGGTGTTGTCAATACATTTTGTCACGTAGGCTGCAGCTGTAAATCATACATCGTTATGCCTACTGGCTCGCTAGAAAAAAAACAAAAACCTATCGTTGAAAAATCAGTTGAAGGAAGAAAAATATAAAAGTTCCACTTTCTGCCAATAAATGGAATCCCCGTATCAGAAATGGGGGGAAGTTACAGCGACGCAGTTAGTCTGTGAGTAGAATAGATTGTGTAGACAACTTCACTGTTTCCACAAAGGAACCAAAAATGTGCTTTTTAACAGGACTTGGTCAGTGTAATGATATAAATGCTAGCATTCGATTATGGTCAACGGTACCGAAAATGCCCGTTGCACCAGCCATCATAACAAATGTCCCAATATAGGATCGATTTAAACCTCTATATATTTTTATTTCACGTTGACAGTGTAGGCTATTATGTGTATTCCGACGCGAATTACATTTAATTGGGTTACGGCATTCACTTCAATCGAATGAAGTCAAATAGAAACGGCTCGAAATCCTTAATAAGGCTTCTTGGTTTTCAAGCTAACTTTCCGAACAGCTGTTTTGTATTGAGTCCTTAAAATGCTACAACACGGTTTTTTATAAACCAAATAACATTGAACGTCATTGCAAGATATGCATTATATGTGTTAATCTTTGAAATATATGATACTTTCCTACCAGTAAAAGCCTGTCTTTTATTTTAGTTATTCAATCCATATAATTAAGGTGGATGAGAAAAAACGTTGCTGTGGGCTGGGTGTTGTCAGTACATTTTGTCACGTAGGCTGCCGCTGTTACTCATACATCGTTATGGTTACTGGCTCGCAAAAAGAAACAAAACTTGTATTTGAGAAATCACTTGAGAAACAATACCAAGTTTTGCCAGTAGATGGCAGTCGCGTATTAGAAATGGGAGAGTCATTTGCGACTTGCCTTGAAGTTTTAAGACTGGATATAATGAGTCTCCAGCGAAAATAGTGAACTATTATTGCTTAATGGATGTGATGACACTCCAACAATGAACATATATGAAAAGTTGTAGCCTCAAAATCAGGCAATGTAGAATTTAATACCTTTTTGAAATGATTTAATACATAATTGTATTAAAACATGAACTGTTTGGGCAGCATTACAAGTTAATTTTAAGGCTGACCATAGCCATACCATTCCAAGATATTAAAAATCAGTTCATAGTTGTGTGTCAGGGCTATAATATCATGCTGACCACATTTTGTGTGAATGTGATGAACCCCCTAGGAAGAGTATTTCAAAGTTTGGTACGTGAAAAAACACTTAAAAACACACAAAATCCAAAATAGCTCACTTCCTGTTGGGAAAAGTTAAGGGATGCAAATGAGAAATGTGTGTGTCTTGAGGAGACCCTTATGTCAACCAGACGTGGTGCATTTACGTGAAAGTATATGTCCACAATATTAGAAAAAAGCCATAGGGGGCGCTGTGTAGCCACGCCCAGATGAATGTGGATATGGATGTGATTGCACTCCAAAAGTGAATATATTTGTAAAATATCAGCCCGATCAGATGATGTAGAACGGAATTAAGCCCACTTCCTGTTTTTGGGCGTAACATGTGTATTATACGCCTCGCCATTGCCAAACCGTTTGAGATATCAAAAATCCTTTCGTCATTTAGGGTCAGGACTATTCTAAGATCATGATGACTACATTTGGTGTGAATGTGATGAATACCCTAGCAGGAACGCATACAAACATGATAAAAACCTCACTTCCGTTGCCAGATGGTGGCGCTATAACATTGATTTCTTCTTGGTATATGGATGTGATTACACTCTAACAGTGAACATATTTGTAAAATATCAGCCAGATCAGACAATGTAGACCATGAATTTATGGCTACTTCCTGTTGGCGCGGCGTGACATGAAAATTTTACGCCTCGCCATGACCATACCGTTTGAGATATCAAAAATATCCTTTGGAATTAGTATCATGACTATCCTGCGACCACTTTGACCACATTTCCTGTGAATGCAATGAACCCCCTAGGAGGAGTACTTAAAAGTGTAGTACGTGTAAAATGCACAAAATTCAAAATGGCTGACTTCCTGTTCACATATTTGATTTGATGCAAATGAGAAATGTGTTTGTCCAGAGGAGGCCCACATGCATACCAAATTAGGTGAAGGTAGCTCAAAGTGCCTGTCCACAATAGAAGACAAAGCATTAGGGGGCGCTGTGGAGTCCCTCGGCCACGCCCAGGTCTGAGCATCTGATCCATCCTGACAGCCAACACTTCTCATGTGTGTGCAAAATTCCGTGAGTTTTCATCCATGGCAAGCACCTCAAAAATGCAAAATACATTGAAAAAAAAGAGAATAATAATTATAGGGGGCGCTGTCTAGCCACGCCCCAATTGATATGTATATATTTCATATTGTACTCCAACAGTGAACATATTTGTAAAATATCAGCCAGATCGGACGATGTCAAAAAAAAAGTCATTTTTTTGAACGCAATATGTGTACTGTACGACTCGCCATTTCCATACCGTTTGAGATATCAAAAATCCCTTCACAGCTTATGGTCATGACTATCCTAAGATCATGCGGACCACATTTCGTGTGAATGTGATGAATGCCCTAGCAGGAAGGCATACAAATATGATAAAGACCTCACTTCCTGTTGCCAGATGGTGGCGCTATAACATTGACCCGTTCTTGGGATATGGATGTGATTATACTCCAACAATAAACGTATTTCTAAAATATCAGCCAGATCAGACAATGTAGACCATGAAATTACGGCCACTTCCTGTTGGCGCCGCGTGACATAAAAATTCTACGCCTCCCCAGGACCGTCCCGTTTGAGCTATCAAAAATATCCTGGCAATTTAGCATCATGAATAGCCTGAGACCATTCTGACCACAGGTGGTGTGAATGTGATGAACCCCCTAGGAGGAGTACTTAAAAGTGCAGTACATGTAAAACGCACAAAATCCAAAATTGCTGACTTCCTGTTTATATATTTGATTAGATGCAAATTATAAATGTTTTTGTTCCGAGGAGTGCTATATGCGTACTAAATTTTGTGAAGGTAGCTCAAAGTGCCTGCCCACAATAGATGACAATGCGATAGGGGGCGCTGTGGAGTCTCTCGGCCACGCCCAGCTTTGAACATCTAAGCAATCCTGAAGGTCCTCATTTCTGATGTGTGTGCAAAATTCCCAGACTTTTTATGCCTGGCAAGCACCTCAAAAAGGCCCATTTGCATATAGAAAAAAGAATAATAATAATAATAATAATAATAATAATAATAATAATAATAATAATCTTTACAATAACAATAGGGTCCTTCGCACCCTACGGTGCTTGGGCCCTAATAATAATAATAATAATAATAATAATAATAATAATAATAATCCTTCCAATAACAATAGGGTCCTTCGCACCCTACGGTGCTTGGGCCCTAAATATAGCTGCAAGCAGCAATGAACGGGCCCAAGCACCATGGGCGCAACCGCCTTGGTGGCACAGTTGTGCCAATGACATGCTTAACAATATGTACACACTTTGGAAATAATCACCTTCCTTGGCAATGTATAGTGTGCACAGGAATTCCCCTTTTATCAATGAAGATGTTGGTGTTGCTATTGGAATGCATCAATGACATAAGACTAACTTCCTGTTGCCAGATGGTGGCGCTATAATATTGAGCCGTGTATGGTTTTTTAATTTGATTACACTCCAATAATAAATCTATTTCAAAATTTTCAGCCACATCGGAAGATGTTGAGTGAAATTAAGGTCAATTCAATGTTCTAGTTTCCAGATGGTGGCGCTATAACATTGAGTCATTTTTGGAATATGGATTTAATTACACTCCAACAATATACATATTTCTAAATTTTCGGCCACATCGGAAGATGTCGAGTGAAATTAAAGCCACTTCCTGTTGCCAGATGGTGGCGCGATAACATTGAGTCATTTTTGGGATATGCATTAGATTATACTCCCACAACAAACATATCTGTGTAATATCAACCAGATCAGACCATCTAGAATGAAATTACGAACACTTCCTGTTGCCGCGGCGAGACCTCAAATTGTACGCCTCGCCATAGCCGTACCGTTTGACATATCAGAAATATCCTTTTAATTTAGCATCAGGATTATCCTGAGACCATTCTTACCACATTTGGTGTGAATGTGATGAACTCCCTAGAAGGAGTATTTCAGAGTTTGGTACGTGTAAAAACACTTAAAAACACACAAAATCTATAACATTGACTTCTTCTTGGGACATGGATGTGAGTATACTCACACCATGAACATATTTGTAAAATATCAGCCAGATCAGACAATGTAAACCACAAAATTATGGCCACTTCCTTTTGGCGCGGCGTGACATAAAAATTGTACGCCTCGCCATGACCATACCGTTTGAGATATCAAAAATATCCTGGCAATTTAGAATCATGACTATCTTGAGACCATTCTTACCACATTTGGTGTGAATGCGATGAATCGCCTAGGAGGAGTACTTAAAAGTGTAGTACATGTGAAAACGCACAAAATTCAAAATGGCTGACTTCCTGTTCGCATATTTGCATCAATGCGAATGAGAAATGTGTTTCAATTGAGGAGCCACACATGCATACCAAATTAGGTTCATGTAGCTCAAAGTGCCTGCCCACAATAGACAACAATGCAGGGGGGGGGGGGGTCAGTGCAATAGGGGGCGCTGTGGAGTCCCTCGGCCAAACCCCGGTCTGAGCATCTGATACATCCTGACGGCCACCACTTCTGATGTGTCTGCAAAATTTCAAGACTTTTTAGCAAGGGCAAGGCCCTCAAAAATGCCCATTTGACGGAAGAGAAAGAATAATAATAATAATAATAATAATAATAATAATAAATATAGCTGCAAGCAGCAATGAACGGGCCCAAGCACCATGGGCGCATCCGCCTTGGTGGCATAGTTGTGCCAATGACATGTTTCACAACATGTACACACTTTGGAAATAATCACCTTCCTGGACAACGTATAGTGTGCACAGGAATTCCCCTTTGATCAATGAAGATGTTGGTGCTGCTATTGGAATGCATCAATGATATAAGCCTCACTTCCTGTTGCCAGATGCTGGCGCTATAATATTGAACCATGTATGGTTTTTGAATTTGATTACACTCCAATAATAAACCTATTTCTAAATTCTAAGCCACATCAGAAGATGTTGAGTGAAATTAAGGCCGCTTCCTGTTGCCAGCAGGTGGCGATGTGACATTGAGCATTTATTGGAACATGGATGTGATTATAATCCAACATGAAACATATCTCTAAAGCAGGGGTCACCAACACGGTGCCCGCGGGCACCAGGTCGCCCCCAAGGACCACATGAGTCGCCCGCAGGCCTGTTCTAAAAATAGCACAACTCACGAGTGAGCTGCATCTAAAATTTAATTTTATTCTGTTGCTATTTTTTTTTAATCACACTTGCATTTATATAGATTTAAAAATGACAATATCTTAAAAATATGTTTACTATCCATGAAGTTGAAAAGTTTAGGTGAACTCTGACCTACTCTAGTTCAAAGGTCAGTATTGTGCACGTGACAAAACAAACTGGTAGCGCTTAGTATGACTCAGTACCCATGAAGTAGCTCTCAGTTTCAAAAAGGTTGGTGACCCCTGCTCTAAAGCGTCAGCAAAATCAGACGATGTGAAATGAAATGAAGCCACACTTCCTGTTCCCAGGAGGTGGTGCTATGCCATTGAGCCTTTATTGGGATATGGATGAGATTACATTCCAAAAATGAACATGTTTCAGCCACATGAGACAATGTAGAATGAAACAAAAATAACTTCTAGCTTGAACATTGTGATAACATGCTACAGTCCTGTATGGAGAGCAGAGATTAATTAATTTCCATAGTTTTTTCACGGGGAGGCACAATTTATGCTTGAAAAGTCATTAGGCTATAGATATGCACTCAAAATAAAACCATTACCTTCAAGAAACTGTTCAATTTTATTGTGGCTGCACCGGGGATGGAACCGCTGAATTTGCATGCCTTAATCCACCACCCGAACCATTACGCTGCACTGCACGCTGATACACGGGTGCCATCTATTGGCCAAAAGTTGTATGTTTCCTTTTATCTTGGTTAAATAATTTCTCTCCGAAGTGTCGGATAATATTGCATGAAACGTCTAGTTAGCCAGCATCATTCTTTTCCATTTCACCGGTAATTATGCTGCCTGAAACGCATTTGTTCAGCCAAATCTAAAAGAGATGCCAACTCTCTGCCCTCAATACAGTATTTTCATATTAAGTTACCATTCCTAGCGAAATTGTATGTTCTCTTAATTCGTGTTTAATGACAAGCCTAATACACTAACATAGCTGGCGATTTAACTGAAAGTTTTATATTCATGTAAACCAACGTAGTTGACCTGTTTTTTGACTCACACAAACAGTGCACAGGTTGGCTGCTGTTACCCCGTGCGTGTCATCTGGCAACGACCTGCATGCGATACCTTTGTTGAACATAACGGTCTCATGTTAACACAGCGTTCGAGCAGAGACACCTCAAACGCTGACGTTTCTTTTTGACTTCATGTGTTCATCTTTTAAATATATGATACTCTCGTGCCAGTTAAAGCCTGTCTTTAAGTCTTTAAATGTGTTTAATATTTATTTTAGTTATTCAATTCATATAATGAAAATAGATGCAAAGAAACGTCGGGCTGGGTGTTGTCATTACATTTTGTCACGGAGGCTGCAGCTGTAAATCATACATCGTTATGCATACTGGCACGCTATAAAAATAAAAAAAACCTATCGTTGAAAAATCACTTGAAGGAAGAAAAAAATGAAAGTACCATTTTTTGCCAATGAATGGAATCCCCGTATCAGAAATGGGGGAAGTTACAGCGACGCAGTTAGTCTGTGATTAGAGTAGACCGTGTAGACAACTTCACTGTTTCCAGAAGGGAGCTTAAAATATGCTTTTTAACGGTACTTGGTCAGTGTAATGATATAAATGCTAGCATTCGATTATGGTCAACATTACCGAAAATGCCCGTTGCACCAGCCATCATAACAAAAGTCCCAATATAGGATCGATTTAAACCTCTATATATTTTTATTTCACGTTGACAGTGTAGGCTATTATGTGTATTCCGACGCGAAT
Organism: Conger conger; assembly: GCF_963514075.1. Lineage (NCBI taxonomy): Eukaryota > Metazoa > Chordata > Actinopteri > Anguilliformes > Congridae > Conger > Conger conger. The sequence continues at coordinate 47,607,537 of NC_083762.1, forward strand.
TACTAATTGGGTTACGGCATTGACTTCAATCGAATGAAGTCAAATAGAAACGGCTCGAATTCCTTAATAAGGCTTCTTGGTTTTCAAACTAACTTTCCGAACAGCCGTTTTGCATTGAGTCCTTAAAATGCTACAATACGATTTTTTAACACCATTTAACGTCAATGCAAGATATGCATTATATGTGTTAATCTTTTACATATATGATACTTTCCTGCCAGTAAAAGCCTGTTTTTTATTTTAGTTATTCAATCGAGTTAATTAAGGTAGATGAGAAAAAACGTTGCTGTGGGCTGGGTGTTGTCAGGACATTTAGTCACGTAGGCTGCCGCTGTTACTCACACATCGTTATGGTTACTGGCTCGCAAAAATTAATAAAACCTGTCGTTGAGAAATCACTTTATCCCAGAATACGAGAAACAATACCTTTTTTTTGCCAATAGATGGCAGTCGCGTATTAGAAATGGGAGAGTCAGTTGCGACTTGCGTTGAAGTTTTAAGACTGGATATAATGAGTCTCCAGCGAAAATCGTGAACTATTATTGCTTAATGGATGTGATGACACTCCAACAATGAACATATGTGAAAAGTTGTAGCCTCAAAATCAGGCAATGTAGAATTTAATACCTTTTTGAAATGATTTAATACATAATTTTCCTGTTTGGGCAGCATTACAAGTTCATTTTAAGGCTGACCATAGCCATACCATTCCAAGTTATTAAAAATCAGTTCACAGTTGTGTGTCAGGGCTATAATATCATGCTGACCACATTTTGTGTGAATGTGATGAACCCCCTAGGAAGAGTATTTCAAAGTTTGGTACGTGAAAAAACACTTAAAAACACACAAAATCCAAAATAGCTCACTTCCTGTTGGGAAAAGTTAAGGGATGCAAATGAGAAATGTGTGTGTCTTGAGGAGACCCTTATGCCTACCAGACGTGGTGCATTTACGTGAAAGTATATGTCCACAATATTAGAACAGAGCCATAGGGGGCGCTGTGTAGCCACGCCCAGATGAATGTGGATATGGATGTGATTGCACTCCAAAAGTGAATATATTTGTAAAATATCAGCCCGATCAGATGATGTAGAACGGAATTAAGCCCACTTCCTGTTTTTGGGCGTAACGTGTGTATTATACGCCTCGCCATTGCCAAACCGTTTGAGATATCAAAAATCCTTTTGTCATTTAGGGTCAGGACTATTCTCAGATCATGCTGACTTCATTTGGTGTGAATGTGATGAATACCCTAGCAGGAACACATACAAATATGATAAAAACCTCACTTCCTGTTGCCAGATGGTGGCGCTATAACATTGACTTCTTCTTGGTATATGGCTGTGATTACACTCTAACAGTGAACATATTTGTAAAATATCAGCCAGATCAGACAATGTAGACCATGAATTTATGGCTACTTCCTGTTGGCGTGGCGTGACATGAAAATTGTACTCCTCGCCATGACCATACCGTTTGAGATATCAAAAATATCCTTGGGAATTAGTATCATAACTATCCTGAGACCACTTTGACCACATGTGGTGTGAATGCGATGAACCCCCTAGGAGGAGTACTTAAAAGTGTAGTACGTGTAAAACGCACAAAATTCAAAATGGCTGACTTCCTGTTCACATATTTGATTTGATGCGAATGAGAATTGTGTTTGGGCAGAGGAGCCCCACAACCCTACAAAATTAGGTGAAGGTAGCTCAAAGTGCCTGTCCACAATAGAAGACAAAGCAATAGGGGGCGCTGTGGAGTCCCTTGGCCACGCCCAGGTCTGAGCATCTGACAGTTCCTGAGAGACACCACTTCTCATGTGTGTGCAAAATTCCGTGAGTTTTCATCCATGGCAAGCACCTCAAAAATGCACAAAACATAGAAAAAAAAGATTATAATAATTATAGGGGGCGCTGTCTAGCCACGCCCCGATTGATATGTATATATTTGATATTGTATTCCAAGAGTGAACATATTTCTAAAATATCAGCCTGATCGGACGATATCGAAAAAAAGTCATTTTTTTGCACGCACTATGTCTACTCTACGACTCGCCATTTCCATACCGTTTGAGATATCAAAAATCCCTTCACAATTTATTGTAAGGACTATCTTAAGATCATGCTGATTACATTTGGTGTGAATGTGATGAATGCCCTAGCAGGAAGGCATACAAATATGATGAAGACCACACTTCCTGTTGCCAGATGGTGGCGCTATAACATTGACCCGTTCTTGGGATATGGATGTGTTTATACTCCAACAATAAACGTATTTCTAAAATATCAGCCAGATCAGACGATTTCGACCATGAAATTACGGCCACTTCCTGTTGGCGTGGCGTGACATAAAAATTGTAATCCTCCCCGTGACTGTCCCGTTTGAGCTATCAAAAATATCCTGGCAATTTAGTATCATGACTATCCTGAGACCATTCTGACCACAGTTGGTGTGAATGCGATGAACCCCCTAGGAGGAGTACTTAAAAGTGTAGAACGTGTAAAACGCACAAAATCCAAAATGGCTGACTTCCTTTTCGCATATTTGATTAGATGCGAATTTGAAATGTGTTTGGCCTGAGGAGTGCTATATGCATACTAAATATGGTGCAGGTAGCTCAAAGTGCCTGCCCACAATAGAAGACAATGCGATAGGGGGCGCTGTGGAGTCCCTCAGCGACGCCCAGGTCTGAGCATCTGAGAGATCCTGACAGCCACCACTTCTGATGTGTGTGCAAAATTCCGTGAGTTTTCATTCATGGCAAGCACCTCAAAAATGCACAAAACATTGAAAAAAAAAGAATAAATATAGCTGCAAGCAGCAATGAACGGGCCCAAGCCCCATGGGGGCAACCGCCTTGGTGGCATAGTTCTGCCAATGACATGTTTCACAACATGTACACACTTTGGAAATAATCACCTTCCTGGACAACGTATAGTGTGCACAGGAATTTCCATTTGATCAATGAAGATGTTGGCGCTGCTATTGGAATGCATCAATGATATAAGCCTCACTTCCTGTTGCCAGATGGTGGCGCTATATTATTCATCCGTGTATGTTTTTTGAATTTGATTACACTCCAGAAATAAACATATTTGTACATTTTCAGCCACATCGGAAGATGTTCAGCGAAATTAAGGTCAATTCCTGTTTCCAGGTGATGCTGCTATAACATTGAGTCGTTTTTGGAATATGGATTTGATTGCACTCCAACACTGAGCATCTGTGTAAAGTTGCAGTCACATCAGACATTGGAGAATTTAAGTATGACCACTTCCTGTTTGTCTGGCATGATGTGTTTTTTATGTGCCTGACCATAGCTATATCATCCCAGTAAATCAAAAATCTGTTTTGTCAGGACCATCCTAACATCATGCTGACCACATTTACCGTGAATGTCATGAACCCATTGAAAAATAATGCTTAAGAATGCAATATAAGGCTCACTTCCTGTTGCCAGCGGGTGGCGCTTTGCCATTTAGCCTTTATTGGAAAATGGATGAGATTACACTCCAAAAATGAACGTGTGAAGTTTCAGCCACATCAGACAATGTAGAATGAAATAAAAATAACGTCTTGCTTGCACATTGTGATAACATGCTACAGTCCTGTATGGAGAGCAGAGATTAATTAATTTCCATAGTTTTTACACGGGGAGGCACAATTTATGCTTGAAAAGTCATTAGGCCATAAATATGCACTCAAAATGAAAACAATTGGCTTCAAGAAACTATTCAAATTCATTGTGGCTGCAGCGGGGATCGAACGGCTGAATTTGCGTGCCTTAATCCACCGCCCTAACCATTACGCTATACTGCCCGCTTATACACGGGTGCCATCTATTGGCCAAATGTCTCCTTTTATCTTGGTTTAATAATTTCTCTACGAAGTGTCGGGTAATATTGCACGAAACGTCTAGTTAACCAGCATCATTCTTTTCCATTTCACTGGTAATTATGCTGCCTGAAACGCATTTGTTCAGCCAAATCTAAAAGAGATGCCAACTCTCTGCCCTCAATACAGTATTTTCATATTAATTTACCATTCCTAGCGAAATTGTATGTTCTCTTAATTCGTGTTTAATGACAAGCCTAATAAACTAACATAGCTGGCGATTTAACTGAAAGTTTTCTATTCATGTAAACCAACGTAGCTGACCTGTTTTTTGACTCACACAGACAGTGGACTGGCTGGCTGCTGTTAGCCCGTGCGTGTCATCTCGCAACGACCTGCATGTGATACCTTTGTTGAACAAAATGGTCTCATGTTAACACAGCGTTCGAGCAGAGCCACCTCAGACGCTAAAGTTTCTTTTTGACTTCATGTGTGAATCTTTTAAAAATATGATACTCTCCTGCCAGTTAAAGCCTGTCTTTAAGTCTTTAAATGTCTTTCATATTTCTTTTAGTTATTCAATTCATGTAATGAAAATAGATGCAAAGAAACGTCGGGCTGGGTGTTGTCAATACATTTTGTCACGTAGGCTGCAGCTGTAAATCATACATCGTTATGCCTACTGGCTCGCTAGAAAAAAACAAAAACCTATCGTTGAAAAATCACTTGAAGGAAGAAAAAAATGAAAGTACCACTTTCTGCCAATAAATTGAATCGCCGTATCAGAAATGGGGGGAAGTTACAGCGACGCAGTTAGTCTGTGAGTAGAACAGATTGTGTAGACAACTTCACCGTTTCCACAAAGGAACCAAAAATGTGCTTTTTAACAGGACTTGGTCAGTGTAATGATATAAATGCTAGCATTCGATTATGGTCAACGGTACCGAAAATGCCCGTTGCACCAGCCATCATAACAAATGTCCCAATACAGGATCGATTTAAACCTCTATATATTTTTATTTCACGTTGACAGTGTAGGCTATTATGTGTATTCCGACGCGAATTACATTTAATTGGCTTACGGCATTCACTTCAATCGAATGAAGTCAAATAGAAACGGCTCGAATTCCTTAATAAGGCTTCTTGGTTTTCAAGCCAACAAGCCGAACAGCTGTTTTGTATTGAGTCCTTAAAATGCTACAATACGGTTTTTTAAAAATCCAAATAACATTGAACGTTAAAGCAATATATGCATTATATGTGTTAATCTTTTAAATATATGATACTTTCCTGCCAGTAAAAGCCTGTTTTTTATTTTAGTTATTCAATCGAGTTAATTAAGATAGATGAGAAAAAACGTTGCTGTGGGCTGGGTGTTTTCAGTACATTTTGTCATGTAGGCTGCCGCTGTTACTCATACATCGTTATGGTTACTGGCTCGCAAAAAGAAACAAAACTTGTCGTTGAGAAATCACTTTATCCAAGAAAAAGAGAAACCATACCGAAAATTAGAAAGAATACTAACCTTTGCCACTAGATGGCAGTCGCGTATTAGAAATGGGAGAGTCAGTTGCGACTTGAGTTGAAGTTTTAAGACTGGAGATAATGAGTCTCCAGCGAAAATAGTGAACTATTATTGCTTAATGGATGTGATGACACTCCAACAATGAACATATGTGAAAAGATGTAGCCTCAAAATCAGGCAATGTAGAATTTAATACCTTTTTGAAATTATTTAATATATAATTTTCCTATTTGGGCAGCATTACAAGTTAATTTTAAGGCTGACCATAGCCATACCATTCCAAGATATTAAAAATCAGTTCATAGTTGTGTGTCAGGGCTATAATATCTTGCTGACCACATTTTGTGTGAATGTGATGAACCCCCTAGGAAGAGTATTTCAAAGTTTGGTATGTGAAAAAACACTTAAAAACACACAAAATCCAAAATAGCTCACTTCCTGTTGGGAAAAGTTAAGGGATGCAAATGAGAAATGTGTGTGTCTTGAGGAGACCCTTATGCCTACCAGACGTGGTGCATTTACGTGAAAGTATATGTCCACAATATTAGAAAAAAGCCATAGGGGGCGCTGTGTAGCCACGCCCAGATGAATGTGGATCTGGATGTGATTGCACTCCAAAAGTGAATATATTTGTAAAATATCAGTCCGATCAGATGATGTATAACGGAATTAAGCCCACTTCCTGTTTTTGGGCGTAACGTGTGTATTATACGCCTCGCCATTGCCAAACCGTTTGAGATATCAAAAATCCTTTCGTCAATTAGGGTCAGGACTATTCTAAGATCATGATGACTACATTTGGTGTGAATGTGATGAATACCTTAGCAGGAACGCATACAAACATGATAAAAACCTCACGTCCGTTGCCAGATGGTGGCGCTATAACATAGATTTCTTCTTGGTATTTGGATGTGATTACACTCTAACAGTGAACATAGTTGTTAAATATCAGCCAGATCAGACAATGTAGACCATGAATTTATGGCTACTTCCTGTTGGCGCGGCGTGACATGAAAATTGTACGCCTCGCCATGACCATACCGTTTGAGATATCAAAAATATCCTTTGGAATTAGTATCATGACTATCCTGAGACCACTTTGACCACATTTCGTGTGAATGCAATGAACCCCCTAGGAGGAGTACTTAAAAGTGTAGTACGTGTAAAATGCACAAAATTCAAAATGGCTGACTTCCTGTTTACATATTTGATTCGATGCGAATGAGAAATGTGTTTGTCCAGAGGAGCCCCACATGCATACCAAATTAGGTGAAGGTAGCTCAAAGTGCCTGTCCACAATAGAAGACAAAGCATTAGGGGGCGCTGTGGAGTCCCTTGGCCACGCCCAGGTCTGAGCATCTGATACATCCTGAGAGCCAACACTTCTCATGTGTGTGCAAAATTATGTGAGTTTCCATCCATGGCAAGCACCTCAAAAATGCAAAATACATTGAAAAAAAAGAGAATAATAATTATAGGGGGCGCTGTCTAGCCACGCCCCGATTGATATGTATATATCTGATATTGTACTGCTACAGTGAACATATTTGTAAAATATCAGCCAGATCGGACGATGTCGAAAAAAAAGTCATTTTTTTGCACGCAATATGTGTACTGTACGACTCGCCATTTCCATACCGTTTCAGATATCAAAAATCCCTTCACAACTTAGCGTAAGGACTATCTTAAGATCATGCTGACCGCATTTGGTGTGAATGTGCTGAATGCCCTAGCAGGAATGCATACAAATATGTTAAAGACCTCACTTCCTATTGCCAGATGGTGGCGCTATAACATTGACCTGTTCTTGGGATATGGATGTGATTCCACTCCAACAATAAACAAATTTCTAAAATATCAGCCAGATCAGACAATGTAGACCATGAAATTATGGCCACTTCCTGTTGGCGCGGCGTGACATAAAAATTGTACTCCTCCCCATGACCGTCCCGTTTGAGCTATCAAAAATATCCTGGCAATTTAGCATCATGACTATCCTGAGACCATTCTGACCACAGTTGGTGTGAATGCGATGAACCCCCTAGGAGGAGTACTTAAAAGTGTAGTACGTGTAAAACTCACAAAATCCAAAATGGCTGACTTCCTGTTTGGATATTTGATTAGATCCGAATAAGAAATGTGTTTGGACCGAGGAGCGCTATTTGGCCACCAAATTAGGTGCAGGTAGCTCAAAGTGCCTGCCCACAATAGAAGACAATGCGATAGGGGGCGCTGTGGAGTCCCTCGGCCACGCCCAGGTCTGAGCATCTGAGAGCTCCTGACAGCAACCACTTCTGATGTGTGTGCAAAATGTCAAGACTTTTTACGCATGGCAAGGCCCTCAAAAAAGCCCATTTGCCTGATGAAAAAGAATAATAATAATAAATATAGCTGCAAGCAGCAATGAACGGGCCCAAGCACGATGGGCGCAACCGCCTTGGTGGCATAGTTGTGCCAATGACATGTTTAACAATATGTTCACACTTTGGAAATAATCACCTTCCTTGGCAACGTATACTGTGCACAGGAATTCCCCTTTGATCAATGAAGATGTTGGTGTTGCTATTGGAATGCATCAATGATATAAGACTCACTTCCTGTTGCCAGATGGTGGCGCTATGATATTGAGCCGTGTATGGTTTTTGAGTTTGATTACACTCCAATAAAAAAACCTATTTCAAAATTTTCAGCCACATCGGAAGATGTTGAGTGAAATTAAGGTGAATTCAATGTTCTAGTTTCCAGATGGTGGCGCTATAACATTGAGTCGTTTTTGGAATATGGATTTAATTACACTCCAACAATATACATATTTCTAAATTTTCGGCCACATCGGAAGATGTCGAGTAAAATTAAAGCCACTTCCTGTTTCCAGATGGTGGCGCTATAACATTGAGTCATTTTTGGGATATGTATGTGATTACACTCCCACAACGAACATATCTGTGTAATATCAACCAGATCAGACCATCTAGAATGAAATTACGACCACTTCCTGTTGCCGCGGCGAGACCTCAAATTGTACGCCTCGCCATAGCCGTACCGTTTCACATATCAGAAATATCGTTTCAATTTCGCATCAGGATTATCCTGAGACCATTCTCACCACATTTGGTGTGAATGTGATGAACTCCCTAGGAGGAGTATTTCAGAGTTTGGTACGTGTAAAAACACTTAAAAACACACAAAATCCAGAATAGCTCACTTCCTGTTTGGAAAAGTTAAGGGATGCAAATGAGAAATGTGTGTGTCTTGAGGAGACCCATATGCATACCATATTCGGTGAATTTACGTGAAAGTATATGTCCACAATATTAGAAAAGAAGCATAGGGGGCGCTGCATAGCCACGCCCAGATGTATGTGGATATGGATGTGATTGCACTCCAACAGTGAATATATCTGTAAAAGTTCAGCCCAATCAGACGATGTAGAACGGAATTAAGCCCACTTCCTGTTTTCGCTCGTAACGTGTGTATTGTACGCCTCGCCATTGCCAAACCATTTGAGATATTAAAAATCCGTTTGGCTTTTAGGGTCAGGACTATCCTAAGATCATGCTGACTTCATTTGGTGTGAATGTGATGAATACCCTAGCAGGAACACATACAAATATGATAAAAACCTCACTTCCTGTTGCCAGATGGTGGCGCTATAACATTGACTTCTTCTTGGGACATGGATGTGAGTATACTCACATAATGAACATATTTGTAAAATATCAGCCAGATCAGACGATGTAAACCACAAAATTATGGCCACTTCCTTTTGGCGCGGCGTGACATAAAACTTGTACGCCTCGCCATGACCATATCGTTTGAGATATCAAAAATATCCTGGCAATTTAGAATCATGACTATCTTGAGACCATTCTTACCACATTTGGTGTGAATGCGATGAACCGCCTAGGAGGAGTACTTAAAAGTGTAGTACATGTGAAAACGCATAAAATTCAAAATGGCTGACTTCCTGTTCGCATATTTGCATCAATGCGAATGAGAAATGTGTTTCAACTGAGGAGCCACACATGCATGCCAAATTAGGTTCATGTAGCTCAAAGTGCCTGCCCACAATAGACAACAATGCGGGGGGGGGGGGGGGGCAGCGCAATAGGGGGCGCTGTGGAGTCCCTCGGCCACACCCAGGTCTGAGCATCTGATAGATCCTGACGGCCACCACTTCTGATGTGTCTGCAAAATTTCAAGACATTTTAGCCATGGCAAGGCCCTCAAAAATGCCCATTTGACGGAAGAGAAAGAATAATAATAATAATAATAATAATAATAATAATAATAATAATAATAATAATAATAATAATCCTTCCAATAACAATAGGGTCCTTCGCACCCTACGGTGCTTGGGCCCTAATAATAATAATAATAATAATAATAATAATAAATATAGCTGCAAGCAGCAATGAACGGGCCCAAGCACCATGGGCGCAACCGCCTTGGTGGCACAGTTGTGCCAATGACATGTTTCACAATATGTTCACACTTTGGAAATAATCACCTTCCTGGACAACGAATAGTGTGCACAGGAATTCCCCTTTGATCAATGAAGATGTTGCTGCTGCTATTGGAATGCATTAATGATATAAGCCTCACTTCCAGTTGCCAGATGGTGGCGCTATAATATTGAGCTGTGTATGGTTTATGGATTTGATTACACTCCAATAATTAACATATTTGTACATTTTCAGCCAAATTGGAAGATGTCAAGTAAAATTAAAGCCACTTCCGGTTGCCAGATGGTGGCGCTATGCCATTGAGCCTTTCTTGGTATATGGATGAGATTACACTCCAAAAATGAACATGTGTGAAGTTTCTGCCACATCAGACAATGTAGAATGAAACAAAAATTACTTCTTGCTTGCACATTGTAATAATATGCTCCAGTCCTGTATGGAGAGCACAGATGAATTAATTTCCATAGATTTTACAGCGGGAGGCAAAATTTACGCTTGAGAAGTCATTCGGTTATAAATATGCACTCAAAATAAAACCATTGGCGTAAAGAAACTATTCAACTTTATTGTAGCCGCACCGGGGATGGAACCGCGGACCTTGCATGTCTTAATCCACTGTCTGAACCATTAAGCTATACTGCCCTCTTATACACGTACGCCATCTATTGGCCAAAAGTTGTATGTTTCCTTTTATCTTGGTTAAATAATTTCTCTCCGAAGTGTCGGATAATATTGCATTAAACGTCGAGTTAGCCAGCATCATTCTTTTCCATTTCACCGGTAATTATGCTGCCTGAAACGCATTTGTTCAGCCAAATCTAAAGGAGGTGCCAAGTCTCTGCCCTCAATCCGGTATTTTCATATTAAGTCAAAAATTCCTAGCGAAATTGTATGTTCTCTTAATTCGTGTTTAATGACAAGCAAAATAAACTAACATATCTGGCGATTTAACTGAAAGTTTTCTATTCATGTAAATAAACGTAGCTGACCTGTTTTTTGACTCACACAGACAGTGGACAGGCTGGCTGCTGTTAGCCAATGCGCGTCATCTCGCAACGACCTGCATGCCATACCTTTGTTGAACATAACGGTCTCATGTTAACACAGAGTTCGACCAGAGCCATCTCAAACGTTAACGTTTCTTTTTGACTTTTGACTCTTTTAAATATATGGTACTCTCCTGCCAGTTAAAGACAGTCATTAAATGTCTTTAATATTTATTTCAGATATTCTATTCATATAATGAAAATAGATGCAAAGAAACGTCGGGCTGGGTGTTGTCAATACATTTTGTCACGTAGGCTGCAGCTGTAAATCATACATCGTTATGCCTACTGGCTCGCTAGAAAAAAAACAAAAACCTATCGTTGAAAAATCAGTTGAAGGAAGAAAAATATAAAAGTTCCACTTTCTGCCAATAAATGGAATCCCCGTATCAGAAATGGGGGGAAGTTACAGCGACGCAGTTAGTCTGTGAGTAGAATAGATTGTGTAGACAACTTCACTGTTTCCACAAAGGAACCAAAAATGTGCTTTTTAACAGGACTTGGTCAGTGTAATGATATAAATGCTAGCATTCGATTGTGGTCAACGGTACCGAAAATGCCCGTTGCACCAGCCATCATAACAAATGTCCCAATATAGGATCGATTTAAACCTCTATATATTTTTATTTCACGTTGACAGTGTAGGCTATTATGTGTATTCCGACGCGAATTACATTTAATTGGGTTACGGCATTCACTTCAACCGAATGAAGTCAAATAGAAACGGCTCGAAATCCTTAATAAGGCTTCTTGGTTTTCAAGCTAACTTTCCGAACAGCTGTTTTGTATTGAGTCCTTAAAATGCTACAACACGTTTTTTTATAAACCAAATAACATTGAACGTCATTGCAAGATATGCATTATATGTGTTAATCTTTGAAATATATGATACTTTCCTGCCAGTAAAAGCCTGTCTTTTATTTTAGTTATTCAATCCATATAATTAAGGTGGATGAGAAAAAACGTTGCTGTGGGCTGGGTGTTGTCAGTACATTTTGTCACGTAGGCTGCCGCTGTTACTCATACATCGTTATGGTTACTGGCTCGCAAAAAGAAACAAAACTTGTATTTGAGAAATCACTTGAGAAACAATACCAAGTTTTGCCAGTAGATGGCAGTCGCGTATTAGAAATGGGAGAGTCATTTGCGACTTGCCTTGAAGTTTTAAGACTGGATATAATGAGTCTCCAGCGAAAATAGTGAACTATTATTGCTTAATGGATGTGATGACACTCCAACAATGAACATATATGAAAAGTTGTAGCCTCAAAATCAGGCAATGTAGAATTTAATACCTTTTTGAAATTATTTAATACATAATTGTATTAAAACATGAACTGTTTGGGCAGCATTACAAGTTAATTTTAAGGCTGACCATAGCCATACCATTCCAAGATATTAAAAATCAGTTCATAGTTTTGTGTCAGGGCTATAATATCATGCTGACCACATTTTGTGTGAATGTGATGAACCCCCTAGGAAGAGTATTTCAAACTTTGGTACGTGAAAAAACACTTAAAAACACACAAAATCCAAAATAGCTCACTTCCTGTTGGGAAAAGTTAAGGGATGCAAATGAGAAATGTGTGTGTCTTGAGGAGACCCTTATGCCAACCAGACGTGGTGCATTTACGTGAAAGTATATGTCCACAATATTAGAAAAAAGCCATAGGGGGCGCTGTGTAGCCACGCCCAGATGAATGTGGATATGGATGTGATTGCACTCCAAAAGTGAATATATTTGTAAAATATCAGCCCGATCAGATGATGTAGAACGGAATTAAGCTCACTTCCTGTTTTTGGGCGTAACGTGTGTATTATACGCCTCGCCATTGCCAAACCGTTTGAGATATCAAAAATCCTTTCGTCATTTAGGGTCAGGACTATTCTAAGATCATGATGACTACATTTGGTGTGAATGTGATGAATACCCTAGCAGGAACGCATACAAACATGATTAAAACCTCACTTCCGTTGCCAGATGGTGGCGCTATAACATTGATTTCTTCTTGGTATATGGATGTGATTACACTCTAACAGTGAACATATTTGTAAAATATCAGCCAGATCAGACAATGTAGACCATGAATTTATGGCTACTTCCTGTTGGCACGGCGTGACATGAAAATTTTACGCCTCGCCATGACCATACCGTTTGAGATATCAAAAATATCCTTTGGAATTAGTATCATGACTATCCTGAGACCACTTTGACCAAATTTCCTGTGAATGCAATGAACCCCCTAGGAGGAGTACTTAAAAGTGTAGTACGTGTAAAATGCACAAAATTCAAAATGGCTGACTTCCTGTTCACATATTTGATTCGATACGAATGAGAAATGTGTTTGTCCAGAGGAGGCCCACATGCATACCAAATTAGGTGAAGGTAGCTCAAAGTGCCTGTCCACAATAGAAGACAAAGCATTAGGGGGCGCTGTGGAGTCCCTCGGCCACGCCCAGGTCTGAGCATCTGATACATCCTGACAGCCAACAATTCTCATGTGTGTGCAAAATTCCGTGAGTTTTCATCCATGGCAAGCACCTCAAAAATGCAAAATACATTGAAAAAAAAGAGAATAATAATTATAGGGGGCGCTGTCTAGCCACGCCCCGATTGATATGTATATATTTCATATTGTACTCCAACAGTGAACATATTTGTAAAATATCAGCCAGATCGGACGATGTCGAAAAAAAAGTCATTTTTTTGCACGCAATATGTGTACTGTACGACTCGCCATTTCCATACCGTTTGAGATATCAAAAATCCCTTCACAGCTTATGGTCATGACTATCCTAAGATCATGCTGACCACATTTCGTGTGAATGTGCTCAATGCCCTAGCAGGAAGGCATACAAATATGATAAAGACCTCACTTCCTGTTGCCAGATGGTGGCGCTATAACATTGACCCGTTCTTGGGATATGGATGTGATTATACTCCAACAATAAACGTATTTCTAAAATATCAGCCAGATCAGACAATGTAGACCATGAAATTACGGCCACTTCCTGTTGGCGCGGCGTGACATGAAAATTGTACGCCTCGCCATGACCATACCGTTTGAGATATCAAAAATATCCTTCGGAATCAGTATCATGACTATCCTGAGACTACTTTGACCACATTTCGTGTGAATGCAATGAACCCCCTAGGAGGAGCACTTAAAAGTGTTGTACGTGTAAAACGCACAAAATCTAAAATGGCTGACTTCCTGTTCACATATTTGATTTGATGCGAATGAAAAATGTGTTTGGCAAGAGGAGCCCCACATGCCTACCAAATTAGGTGAAGGTAGGTCAAAGTGCCTGTCCAGAATAGAAGACAAAGCAATAGGGGGCGCTGTGGAGTCCCTCGGCCACGCCCAGGTCTGACGATCTGATAGATCCTGAAAGCCGCAACTTCTCATGTGTGTGCAAAATTCTGTGAGTTTTCATCCATGGCAAGCACCTCAAAAATGCACAATACATTGAAAAAAAAGAGCACATAGTTCCATTAAAATACATTGATTTCAAGTTTGTCTTGTCCTTCTTTAGTGAAAATGTTGAAAGATAAATGTGGTAACCGTTGTATAAAAGTGTAATGGAATTTTAAGTTGTGAGTCCTGCCAGCTTGTGCCAAAACTCCTTAAGTTCCACCACTGCCATTGTTCTGGCAATAAAATGAGCGCGTTTAAAGTGTCATTTGATTGATTAGGCAAGTAGCAGGAACGAAATAATACAACTTAGCCATCCTAGGATCGAAATTCCGGAAAGACCGTCAAACACTATGAGTTATTTCAATAATAGCACGTTATCTGACAGTGTCCATATATATATATATATATATATATATATATATATATATGTGTGTGTGTGTGTGTGTGTGTGTGTGTCTGTGTGTGTATGCCTATTCGCACAATCTTGATTGAAATTATTTGTATTATATATTAGTATATATGTATGTATATCATAATTATAATGTGACCATGTAACTTCATAAAATGAAGTTTAAATGCGATCACCTTTATCTACTTTGTAATCGAAATGAACGTAATTTAACCTGTGTCCGGAGAGAATCTTTTCATGTAATTAGGGGACGGCTTAGGAGTTATAACAGTGAAGTCTAGTTCCAATTCAGTTCTTTGATGTATTGTGTTGAAGTGTAATAGCATACAGAGACAGTTTGTCGTGATGCACTGTGAAGTAAGCTTTGAAGTAAAAGGGCGATTGTTTTTGGTTTATTGTCGATAACGTCCTAAAAACTGTTCACACATGTGAATGATGTTTTGAAGAGTGTCTAGTATCTCTCTTGTTTTTTTTCTCTTTTTTTCTTACAAAGATTTTATTTTTATTTTCATTATAAATAAAATAAAGAAGAAATACCTTTTCTCTCAGGTCAGGGTATAAAATACTACAGATTTGTAGGCCTATTGTCTCCAGCTATGCCGATGTATCCACGGTTAAATGGAATGTTCATTCATCTTTTAAAATGACTCCGTGTTTGTAGATCACCTGTATCTACTTTGTAATCGAAATGAACGTTATCATAATCTTGCCTTTAGTAGCCTACCAAAGTCAAATAAAATGTCATCATTATAATGTGACCATGTAACTTCATAAAATGACGTTTCAATGCGATTTTAAAAATGCAAATACTTTACCTAACACAGCCAGTTACAACACAACTCACATATGTCCATCCATCCATCCATCGTCACCCGCTTATCCGGAGTCGGGTCGCGGGGGCAGTAGGCAAAGCCGGGTATTCCAGGCGTCCCTCTCCCCAGCAACGCATTCTAGCTCCTCCTGGGGGATCCCGAGGCGTTCCCTGGCCAGGAGAGATATATAATCTCTCCAGCGGGCTCTGGGTCTCCCTCGGGGTCTCCGCCCAGTTGGACGAGCCCGGAAAACCTCCAAAGGGAGGCGCCCGGGAGGCATCCTGATGAGATGCCCGAACCACCTCAATTGGCTCCTTTCGATGCGAAGGAGCAGCGGCTCTACTCCGAGCTCCCTCCGGATGTCCGAGCTCCTCACCCTATCTCTAAGGCTGAGCCCGGCCACCCTACGGAGGAAGCTCATTTCGGCCGCTTGTATACGCGATCTCGTTCTTTCGGTCACTACCCAAAGCTCGTGACCATAGGTGAGGGTTGGGACGTAGATCGACCAGTAAATCGAGAGCTTCGCCTTCCGGCTCAGCTCCTTCTTCACCACAACGGTCCGGTGCAACGCCCGCATTACTGCTGACGCTGCACCGATCCGCCTGTCGATCTCACGCTCCCTTCTACCCTCACTCGTGAACAAGACCCCGAGATACTTGAACTCCTTCACTTGGGGCAAAGACTCGTTCCCAACCCGGAGGGAGCAATCCACCGTTTTCCGGCAGAGAACCATGGCCTCGGACTTGGAGGTGCTGACTCTCATCCCGGCCGCTTCACACTCGGCTGCAAACCGCTCCAGTGCGTGCTGAAGGTCACGGTCCGATGAAGCCAGCAGAACCACATCATCCGCAAAAAGCAGAGATGCGATTCTGAGGTCTGAGGACGCTCTCCTCACCTCGGCTGCGCCTTGAGATCCTGTCCATGAATACCACAAACAGGACCGGTGACAAGGGGCAACCTTGGCGGAGTCCAACACCCACCGGAAACGTGCTTGACTTTGTGCCGAGAATGCGGACACAGCTCTCACTTTGGTTATACAGGGACCTGATGGCTCGTAACAACGGCCCCGGTACCCCATACTCCCGCAGTACACCCCACAGGGTTCCCCGGGGGACACGGTCGAAAGCCTTCTCCAAGTCCACAAAGCACATGTGGACTGGATGGGCAAACTCCCATGACCCCGCCAGCAACCCTGCCAAGGTAAAGAGCTGGTCCACTGTTCCACGGCCAGGACGGAAGCCACATTGCTCCTCCTGAATCCGAGGTTCGACCGTCGGTCGGAGCCTCCTTTCCAGTACCCTAGAGTAAGCTTTCCCAGGGAGGCTGAGGAGTGTGATACCCCGGTAATTGGAGCACACCCTCCGGTCCCCCTTCTTGAAAATGGGGACCACCACCCCGGTCTGCCACTCTACAGGTACTGTCCCCGATCTCCACGCGACACTGAAGAGGCGTGTCAGCCAAGACAGCCCAACAATGTCCAGAGCCTTCAGCATCTCAGGGCGAATCTCATCTACACCCGGCGACTTGCCACTGAGGAGCTTTTTGACTACCTCAGCAACTTCCGCCAGGGATATAGGTGCAGATTCCCCCGAGTCTTCAGGCTCTGCCTCTTCCACAGAGGACGTGTTGTTCGGGTTCAGGAGCTCCTCGAAGTGCTCTTTCCACCGCCCGACAATATCCCCAGTCCGGGTCAGCAGTTCTCCTCCCCTGCTGAAAACAGCCTGAGACAAGCCCTGCTTTCCCTTTCTGAGTCGTCGGATGGTTTGCCAGAACTTCCTCGAGGCCAACCGAAAGTCCTTCTCCATAGCCTCCCCGAACTCCTCCCATACCCGGGTTTTTGCTTCAGCGACTGCCGAAGCTGCAGCCCTTCTGGCCACCCGGTACCTGTCTGCTGCTTCAGGAGACCCCCGGGCCAGCCAAGCCCGAAAGGCCTCCTTCTTCAGCTTGACGGCCTCCCTCACCGCTGGTGTCCACCAGCGGGTTCTTGGGTTGCCGCCCCGACAGGCACCGATGACCTTCTGGCCACAGCTCCTGCTTGCCGCCTCTGCAATGGAGGCTTTGAACATGGCCCACTCGGACTCCATGTCCCCAGCTTCCCCCGGGATGCGTGAGAAGTTCTTCCGGAGGTGGGAGTTGAAGACCTCGCGAACAGGGGCCTCCGCCAGACGTTCCCAGTTCACCCTCACTACACGTTTGGGTTTACCGGGTCTGTCAGGCAGCCTCCCCGGCCACTTGATCCAACTCACCACCAGGTGGTGATCAGTTGACAGCTCTGCTCCTCTCTTCACCCGAGTGTCCAAGACATACGGCCGCAGGTCTGATGATACGACCACAAAGTCGATCATCGATCTTTGGCCTAAGGTGCTCTGGTACCAAGTACACTTATGAGCTACCCTATGCTCGAACATGGTGTTTGTTAACGACAATCCATGGCCAGCACAGAAGTCCAATAACAAAACACCGCTTGGGTTCAGATCAGGCAGGCCGTTCCTCCCAATCACCCCCCTCCAGGTTTCTCCGTCATTGCCCACGTGAGCGTTGAAGTCGCCCAGCAGAACTATGGAGTCTCCGGGTGGCACCCTTTCCAGGATGCCACCCAGTGACTCCAAGAAGGCCGGATACTCTGAACTGCCATTTGGTGCATACGCACAAATGACAGTCAGAGCCTTCCCCCCAGCGACACGTAGTCGCAGAGAAGCGACCCTCTCGTTCCCCGGGTGGAACTCCAACACAGTGGCGCTCAGCCGGTGGCTTGTGAGTATCCCCACACCCGCCCGGCGCCTCTCACCTTGAGCAACTCCAGAAAAGAACAGAGTCCAGCCCCTCTCCAGGAGTTTGGTTCCGGAACCAGTACTGTGCGTGGAGGTGAGCCCAACTATATCTAGTTGGTACCGCTCCGCCTCCCGCACTAGCTCCGGTTCCTTCCCCACCAGAGAGGTGACGTTCCACGTCCCCAGAACCAGTCTACGACGCCGAGGATCAGCACGCCCGGATCCCCGCCTTTGCCTACTGCCCGTTGGGCAAAGCACCCGACTCCGATGCCGACCCCTGCAGGTGGTGAGCCCACAGCCCACTCACATATGTTTCCACTATAAATGCAAGCGAAATGTATATAAAAAGTGTATAAAACAGTCACGTTGTCTGTTTTATAAACTTATATATATATATTAAAATATTCAAAAATTATATATTTTCTGAAACATCATCGTTTATATATATATATATATATATATATATATATATATATATATATATATATATATATATATATATATATATATATATATATAAATCGACTTCTGTAAAGGGACTTCTGTAAATATTTAAATCGATCCTATAGTGTGACTTTTGTGATTTATGGACGGTCCGACGGAGATTTTTGCTGCCGTTGACCATAATCAAATGCTTTCATTTATATCGTTCAAATGACACGTTAAGTCAAAAAAGTGCCGTTAAAAAGCTAATTGTATGGGTTTGTGCTATTCGTTTATGCTAACTAAATCATACTAACCACATGCAGGGACCAGTAAAAGCGAAGAACACACTAGCAGTTTAGCCATTGTAAGTTTTATCTCCACTACTGTGAAGTAAAAAAGTGGATAAATTATGTTTTCTGTGAGGAATGTATTGGCGAGCTCACGTGCAGACACATCCGTCTACATTCTAAAGCTCCACTTTGCCCTCCCTAATAATAATGTCATAGGCTAATTATAATGTGACAACATATCTTCATAAAAGAAAGTTTCAATGCTATTTTTTTTTTGGAAATAAGCATGACTTGCTATTATCTGACGTTCAGGTAATTCAGCTAAAATTTCCCTCGGGATGAATAAAGTATCTATCTATCTATCTATCTATCTATCTAATTAATGGAAATCACAGTTAGGTTGAGCGGACACTGTCCCTGGTTAGAGCCTGTAATTAGCTTTAGGAGTGATAAAACAGATGGCTCTGTTTTCGTGTCTGGATGTTTCATGTATTGTGTTCAGAGGTGTGATGGCCTCGCCTGCATAGATCTGAGGCGACAGAGTCTAGCTTGAATCTTTGTCATGGAGCTTTAGGTGTTATCTGAAGACTAGGTGTTATGGATCCGTGAGCTTGTTTGATTGTTTTGAAGTGAACTATGTATGCTAATAATATGCAAACAGAGTTGACTTGGCAATTGTGAAGTCTGTTTTCCACGTGCTTGTTTGATCTATTGTGTTGAAGTGTAATAGCATACGGAGATAGTTTGTCGGGACGTACTTTGAAGAAAGCTCTGTGTGCTAATGACACTTGGCCAAATCAGCCCTCCTAGTCGCGCCAATATCCACAATAACTTATTTTGTGTTACAAGCAATATAAATTATAAATATTACATGGTAACATGAATTGGCATTGACTAATGTATTTCTTAACATTATTTAATTATATACAAATGTATTAATTTAGCATTAAATTAAGTTTTAATTTGCACATTATATATTAGTAGTCTATAACGTCATGAAAACTGTTCACACATGTGAGTGATGTTTTGAAGAGCGTCTACTCTTGTTTTTTTTTTTTCTTAAAAAGGTTTTGTTTTTATTTTTGCTATAAATAAAATAAAGAAAAAATACCTTTTCTATCAGGCCAGGGTTTTTCTCTCAGGTCAGGTAAAGTGATACAATGAATAGGTCTATTGTCTCCAGCCCTGTAGATATACCCACGGCTAAATGGAATGTTAATTCATCTTTTAAAATGAGTCCATGTTTGTAGATCACCTGAATCTACTTTATAATATGATATAAAAATGAATGTAATGTGCGTTTAAAGTGTCATTTCATTTGGCAAGTACCACAAACTAAATAAATACATCTTAGGCAACATCCTAGGATCGAAATTCCGGAAAGACCGTCAAATCCCGGTGAAGCAAATGATGACTCTTATATTCAACCCTTTCACTACTAGGTTTAGGCTATATAAAAAACCAAAAATAATAAAAACTAAAGTTCAAAAGGTTTAAAAACGTTTCATACACAATAATAAGTATACCTGAGCTCTTTTTTTGAGTGCAGTTAATTATTTAATTATTTACAAATGTATTAATTAAGCATTACATTAAGTTTCAGTAGCCTATAACGTCATGGAAACTGTTCACACGTGTGAGTAATGTTTTGAAGAGCGTCTACTCTTGTTTTTTTTTTCTTAAAAAGGTTTTATTTTTATTTTTATTTTTATTTTATTTTCTCTCAGGTCAGGGTTTCAGGTAAAGTAATACAACGAATAGGTCTACTGTATCCAGCCATGCCGATATACCCACGGCTAAATGGAATGTTAATTCATCTTTTAAAATGTGTTTGATCGAAATCGAAATGAACGTAACTTAACGTTATCATCATTTGGCCTGTAGTAGCCTATGAAAGTAAAAGAAAATGTCAAAATTATAATGTGACCATGTAAACTCATAAAATGACGTTTCAATGCGATTTTTTGAATGTAAATACTTTAGCTAACATGGCCAGTTACAACACGACTCACATATGTTTCCACTATAAATGCAAGCAAAATATATACAAAATGTTCATAAAACAGTCACGTTGTTGACAATATAGTATGAGTGTGGCGCTGTTATAGTGACAGATAATGTGTCAGTGGGCTTTCCATAAAAAATATTTAAATCTTTATTTACAGAATGAATGCACACATAAATAATGATGAAAATATTGACTGAATCGGTGTAGGCTGAAGCTTTAGCTTAATACATTCACACATTGAACCCTTTCACTACTAGGTTTAGGCTATACAAAAAAACTAAACATAATAGAAACAAAAACGGTTCAAAACGTTACATAATAATACGCATACCTGAGCTCTTTATGATTTTGAGTGGGCGTGAGTTCATTTGTAAAGGGCGGGGAATTTTGAATGCGGATCGACAGCCATTGGCGGGAAGGGACCTTAAATTCCTTTCGAAATGCATGGATCGGCCTTGACAGCCAAGCAGAGGTAAGTGATGAGAATTGTTGCTGTTGTTGGTGAGGTTTTTTTCACGATATATTTTTGTTACGGCTGGTGTGTGTAAAGATTTTTCAATTAAAGCTAAATAAGAATTGGAAAGGGAGGGCACAATTCTGCCTTCTATTTGTATAACGAATCAACATAATTCTAAGTGTATATCATAAGACCAGTACCCTATGTTTTTGACGAGATGTTATTTTTAAATAATAGTGACCTACATAGGACATAAAAATTATGGTGATGTACAAACAGTGTGTGTTGAAACAATGGCTGTACCATGTACCATTAGGTTTTGGGTTCGCAGATATAGGCTATGTTTTTTTGTGGAGACAATTCTGTCGTTGAGCGTTTGGTGTAATGTGTGTGTAACTGAAGGCTTTCGGAACATTAAGTATTGGAGAACAGGGAGCTGAAATCGAGGCAGTTTAGATTAATTTTAGGAAATGCTAGATGGCGTGCAGCCTATAAATGTAGTTTGATGGTGTAGCGTATTTTGCTACTATTATTGATAACACTCTATACCTAGCAATATCGAAAAAAGTTATCCCCCGCTGGTTACTTTTATTGACATTTTTATCGGACGTGAAATGAGTCGTCGCCCTGCTCGGGCATTAGCCGCTAAAATAGCGTTGATACTGTGGGGATAGTCAGTGCTAGGCTAAGAGATGCATTTCATGAAATGCTAGATGGCATGCAGCCTATAAATGTAATTGATGGTGTATTGTATTTTAGTTAAGTTGAAACCATGATTCTGGTTGGGATTTGGCTTGAATTTCCAGACTACGTTTTCCTCGGCTTTCCCTAGATGGTCGCATTCCGGCTTATTTTGGTAATTCATTTCACTTTCTGGTACTTCCGACTATCTACAGTTTTTGATGAAGCGAGGGGAAATCAATATTCCCTTTATCTGGATAAATTATTCTTGGCGTATT
Source organism: Conger conger (assembly GCF_963514075.1). Lineage (NCBI taxonomy): Eukaryota > Metazoa > Chordata > Actinopteri > Anguilliformes > Congridae > Conger > Conger conger. The sequence goes on from NC_083762.1 coordinate 47,629,962, forward strand.
CGTCTTTTTCCCGTAGTGTGCGGTTTCCCAGTTTGGCAGCCGTTTTTTTTTTTTGGTGTTATAGGATAGCGAGGTGTTTCGTTTGGTCACTTTCTAAACGCATATGGTTTTCGTGATCGTCATTGTGTATCATCTGTGTCTAGCACTAAGTCACAATTCGCCACTGTCGGAGGTAACATCCGTGCCCTGCTTACGCACTATGGGTTGGGGATCTATGTCTATGAGTTTCCCATGGCGGATTACGTAGTTGGGCTACTTTTGCATAAGCCTTTTAGGCCAAGTTACTCATGCTTTTCGTTCCCTTCTTAGTGCCTGTTCGTTTATATGTATTTCACTATATATACGCGAGCGTGGAGTTGCCGTTCCTGCACGGTGTGAGGCTCAGATGGCCCGGAGTTCTATATAGGGGATTTTCGAGGCTGCTCGTGTGTCTGTTTGAATAAATGTGTATGTGTTAGTGCGTTAAGTTCACAAAGTAGTTGACATATTTGTAAGTCTCCTTAGTCAGACGAGCCTAGGTTAGCGCATGGTGAATATCTGAGGCTGCCGATTTTCCTTTAAACTCAGGTCGTGTACATGGTTGTGGCGGATCGCCCTCTCCAGTTAAGATTCTTAATAAAATAATTAAAGGTCCTAAATGTAAATGCCAACCAAATGTACTATAAATCTTATACATTACATTTCAGACAGCCGTTTTTATGTAAAAAGTAATCAATTTTTTTGTAACGTCATCACCTGTACCAGCTGTAGTCCACTTGACAAAATGTATTTAGGGTAGGTCTACAACACCCAGCCCAATGTTTATTCTCATCTACTTTAAGTATATGGATTTAATAAGTAAAAGAGATATTAAAAGAGACGTTAAAAGACATTGATCATAATCACTATTGGGCAAACTTGTCTTTAACCTTACTTCTTGAGATCATATTGATGTGCCTTTCCACAAAATGACGACATGCCTATGCTCATGCTTTTATTGGCAGGAAAGTAGGCCTATCATATAATTATGCTATTTAAAAAAAAAACAACACATACCTAATGCATATCTTGTATTGATGTAAACTTTTATTCTGTTAATAAAATATATTGTAGAATTTTAAGGCCTAGATACAAGACAGGTGTTTGGAAAGTTAGGTTGGAAACCTGGTATGTGCAAGGATATTTTAATGAAAGCCATTACCACTGTGTAATGTGTTCATGTGTAGCCTACTGGTGTTGTTCCACAAGGTTACTTAAGTACATAGGAACGGGCACAATTGTACGCAAGATATTTGTGTAATGAATCAATGTAATCAAATGAAAAACGTTTTTGTAATTTACGTTTGTGGGATTTCTTTTTTGACTAGATGCCGAAGCTGAAGAGATTTCGAATGCGGCGTACGCCAACAAAGAAAAGACAAGGTGATGTGTTTGATTCAACTGTTTGTGTGTGTGGCGATGGATGTACAGAGGCTGTGATGTGTGACACTGAGGTCAGAATTGAGGCCAATGATAGAAATTTGAGCCTAGCATGTAGTGTTGTAGCTGCTGTTAGACATCAGATTGCTAGCGTTTGCACTTGGCAAACATCAGTGTTCAAGGACGTGCGTCTGGAAGGAAACCAGTTGCTCTGTAATGTAGTGAATTCTGGAGAAAAGAGTGGTGATGAGGTCAGTTTGTGTAAGGTGAATGGACAGCACACTGTTTTTAACAGGCAATGTAAAGTTGCTGTGGAAGAACCAGTTTATGGGGATTGTAGTTTGTTGCTTGATAGCGATGATTTGTTTGAGGCATTGCAGGAAGTGTTGCTGAGCTATAATTTGTGTTTGCTAGACCTTGGAGGAGCTGTATGTCTCATCATTAAGCACAAAGATTATTTTGTGGTTGTTGATCCCAATACTCGCAATTCACTTGGATTGGCATCAAATTTGGGTACATCGGTTGTTGTGTTTAACAGTGGTTTTTATGATTTGATGTTGCACCTGACAAATTTAATCAGGTCTTTGAAAGTGCAAGTGTATGGAGTTAGTGGAGTCAGAGTTGAAGTAGCAGAAGCAGGTGTTGTTTCTAAGGGTTCTGAAGTGAATAGAAATGGTGGAGCTGGAAATAGCAGTGGAGAAAGTGATTCTGGCAATGTTGGTTATATTAGAGGATCATTTCACCAAGGTGCTATGAGGTTTAAAAATAATGGAAGGCAGTGTGTTGCAATTAGCTTGACTGCTATGGCAATACATACTGTTGAGAGTGTGTTTTCATGGGATTTTAAACGTCTAGATGAGGTTGTCATTTTGGGTGACCAGCTCTTTACATTTTTGTTTGACAATGGCTTAATTAGTGATCCTAGTGCTTTGAAGTTTTTGTGCATTCCAGATTTGCCATGTCAAATTGCTATTGCCGGGCATAGCTTTCAATTTGAATATGGAGATTTTGTTTCTGGAGATGTTGATGTGGTTGATGGTGAGTTGATAGAGTCAAATGTATGCACTCGTTTAGTTGATGGTTTGCAAACAATGTTTGCAAAATATGATATGTGTTTTTTGACAGTGAGCAGTAGTACTTGTGCCATCATTTATGGGAACAATCAATATGCAGTTGTTGATTCTCATGCACGCAGTGCTTCAGGTGTGGTAGATAGTCAAGGTTCGAGCATAGTTCTGTTTTATAAATCCCTCCAAGATGTGCATAGGCACATTCAGGATTTGGCTACATCTCTTGGGGGAAGGCAGAAGTTGTTTGAGATTACAGGTGTACGTGCAACATTGGCAGGAAGTTCAGGTGAAAGTAGACAGGGTCAAAAGCGGAAATGGCAGTGCACAGATGGTGGTGTTGTGCAGTTGAAAGGGGAGAAATGTGTTGATGCTTCACAGCAGTGTGCTGCATTGTCAGTGGTGGAGAAGGTGTTGCATACACCTAACTGTGATGAAGTTGTGTCAGATGTTATTGTTGGCAGTGATATCAGGAAAACCATGTTCCCTTTTAACCCTTTATCAATGTCTAATGCGCAGAAGATAAGTAAGGATTTGAATATGGAGTTTCACATGGAGGATGTGGTTGTGCCAACAGATGTTGGGCCTTTAGGTTCTCCTTGTGAGACTAGTAGTATTGTTGGTGATGGCAACTGTTTTTTCAGAGCAGTAGCACAAGTTGTGTGTGGTACACAAAAAACGCACAGAATAATAAGGCTTGCAGTAGTGAAGCACATAGAATTGCACAGTGTGGAATATGTGCAATGTCTAAGGAGAGAATATACGTCAGTGGTAGATTATGTGTTGAAGTCGAGAATGAAGTATGTTGGCACATGGGCAACAGAGGTGGAAATTCAGGCCACAGCAAATCTTCTTGGCATAGATATTTACACGTACGGTGATAGATGGTTAAAATATAGCTGCATAAGTACTGCGGTGTCAAAGCAAGCAATATATTTAAAACATTGTAATGGTAATCATTATGAAGTTGTGACTTGCGTGCGATATCCTGACATGCAGAATTGTTATGACTTGTGTAAAGTACAAAGGTCGTTGGATAAAGAGTGTACGGGTGTGCGTACAAGACAAACCAGCTGTTGTGGTGTTTATGGAAAGGCCAGCCCAGGAAAGCAAATTCCTAATGAAAAGCAGGCAAATGTGAAAAATGTGTGTAATTTTCCAGAATGCTATTCAAAGAGAGCTGTTAGGAAGTGGAATTTTCATATGAAATTGTATTATACAAATAACAAAGGATACCAGGTTAAGCACAAGGAGGCAGGTTTGAAGACATATTATAGAAATCATCAGAAATTGCAGTTGAGTGCCAAACTTGGAAGTATGTTGAAATATCACAAAAGTGCAGCATATAAACATAGCAAAAAAGAGGCCAGTAAAATAAAGTATCATAAAAATGCACAGCATAGGCAAGCAGTGCAAGAGGCCAGTAAGGTGAAGTATAGAAGCAATATACAGCATAGGCAAGCAGTGCAAGGGGCCAGTAAAGTGAAGTATGGAAGCAATATACAGCATAGGCAAGCAGTGCAGGAGGCCAGTAAGGTGAAGTATGGAAGCAATATACAGCATAGGCAAGCAGTGCAGGAGGCCAGTAAGGTGAAATATGGAAGCAATATACAGCATAGGCAAGCAGTGCAGGAGGCCAGTAAGGTGAAATATGGAAGCAATATACAGCATAGGCAAGCAGTGCAGGAGGCCAGTAAGGTGAAGTATGGAAGCAATATACAGCATAGGCAAGCAGTGCAGGAGGCCAGTAAGGTGAAATATGGAAGCAATATACAGCATAGGCAAGCAGTGCAGGAGGCCAGTAAGGCTAAGTATCGCAGAAATGTACAGCATAGGCTAGCAGTGCAGGAGGCCAGTAAGGTGAAGTATAGGATAAATGTACAGCATAAGCAAGCAGTGCAGGAGGCGAGTAAGGCTAAGTATGCAAGGAATGCCAAGCATAGGCAGTCAGTGAAAGAGGCCAGTAAATTGAGATATCGTGGCAGTGTATTGCACAGGGAAAATGTTAAAAACTATAATGCATCCAAAAGGCAGCAAGTTAGACAGCAACAGGGAGTTTTTGACTTTGTTATGAATGAGTTTTTGGACAAAGTGAAGTTTGGTCCAGATTTTGTTTGTAGTGTATGTCACAGATTACTTTTCAGGCATCAGGTAGTTAAGTGTAAGAGGGAGACGTATGGGAAGCAAGTTCATAAGGCACTGTTAGCTGATAAGTGCATTACAGACGAGTTTTTGCACAAGTGTGATGTTTATTGTGTAGCACCATGTCAGTGGTTGGATACGCCTAAAGGGCAGTTGTGGATCTGTCACACTTGTCATAGCAAACTTGGTCGAGGTGAAATGCCAGCTGAAAGCGATTTAGCGGTTTGTCATATTCCTGTTGAGCTCAGTTGTTTAAATAGTTTAGAGCAACATTTAATAGCATTGCACATTCCATTCATGAAGTTGTTGGCATTACCAAAAGGTGGCCAAAATGGAGTGCATGGACCAGTGACTTGTGTACCAGCTAACATTGTCCACACAACAAATGTCCTACCCCGATCAGACATGGAGGGCTCTTTGTTGCGTGTAAAATTGAAGCGCAAGTTAACTTACAAAGGCCATTATAACTACCAATTTGTAGATGCCAAACGTATTAGACAGGCTTTACTGTCTTTAAAAACTACAAATAAATATTACAGAAACGTACAATTTAATAGAGATTGGCTGAACGACTTTTGTATGGACAATGTTGAAGAGGGTACTCTCAGGGATCCCATTGTAGACGGGAAGGAAGAGATTCCTGGGAATTTAGTTGAAGATGAGCTTTTGCATGATAGACAGCAACATTGCATGTATATGGATACATGTTTGCAGCCTGTGGATATTGGGCAAGAAGTACTTGATCAGTATTTTGACAGTATTTTAAATGTTGCCCCAGCAGAAGGGAATAATCCGGTGAAGGTGCTTTTGGATAAGACCAATGAAGCCAAGTGTTTCCCTGTGTTGTTTCCACAAGGTGGTCCTACCTTTCATGATCCGCGGCAAATTCGATTGACCTTGTCACGTTATTTCAACGTTAGAATTTTGCACGCGGATGGTAGGTTTGCTCAAAATGTTGACTATATCTTTTATGCACAGTATTTGACCGAAATTGAACAAGTTGTTTCAAATGTGTCAATAGCTCTGAGGAAGGGTCAGACCGATAAAGTCAGCAATCGAATGCTGAAAGATGAGCAGTCGATTAAGAAAATTCTCCAAAGCGATGCGGGGTATCGGTTTTTGCGTCCCATTCGTGGAACTCCTCCTTTTTGGCAGGGAGTGCAAAAAGACCTATTTGCTATGATAAGGCAATTGGGCATACCGACATGGTTTTGTTCCTTTTCATCTGCAGATATGCGGTGGACAAACCTATTAAATAGTATTTTGCATCGTGAACATAGACACGAAACAGCTGAGGGTTTAGAGTGGGCAGATAGATGTGACCTTTTAAGGCGCAATCCTGTCACTGCAGCCCGCATGTTTGATTTTAGGTGGCATTGTTTTTTGAATGAGGTGCTTATGTCTTCATGTGAACCAATTGGCAAGGTGGTGGACTACTTTTACCGGGTTGAATTTCAACAGCGTGGGTCCCCTCATGTGCATTGTTTGTTTTGGATTGACAAAGCACCTCACATAGATAAAAACGGAGATGAAGAGGTCATTGACTTTGTCGATAGATATGTCACTTGTGAGTTGCCTTGTAATGATGACACCCTTTTGGATGTTGTTACATCTGTACAGCAACACAGTAAGAGGCATTCGAAGACCTGTAAAAAAAAGAATACGGTTTGTCGTTTTAATTTTCCCAGGCCGCCATCTATGCGGACGTTTATATGTCGTAAAAATAGCGATCCAGACAAAACTTGTGATTGCAAAGTAGCCGACAATGAAGCACCATGTGAGTGTGCAGAGGAGGCAGGAGATGATAGGAAATTGAGGAAAGTAACGGCACAGAAAATTTTGACAGCAGTGAAATCAGCTGTTGCAGATGAAAAGGCAACATTTGACTCTGTTGAAAGTTTGTTTGAGAGTGTAGGTATAGACCAGGAGACTTTTGAGGCAGCATATCAATGTGTTGGACGACATAGTCACATTGTATTGAAGAGGCAGGTGAATGAAGTCTGGGTAAATCAGTATAGTAAGAGTCTCCTTAAATGTTGGAATGCCAATATGGACATTCAGTTTGTTGTTGATGCATATGCATGCATTGTTTATATAATTTCTTATATATCAAAGGCAGAGAGGGAAATGGGTTTGTTGTTGAGTAATACCCAGCGAGAGGCAGCAAAGCATGGCAATCTTGATGCCAAGGCTGCATTAAAACAACTAGGCAGTGTTTACATGCATAATAGAGATGTCTGTGCACAAGAAGCAGTGTACAGATTAACTAATATGCATCTAAAGCAGAGCTCACGGAAAGTGCAGTTTGTTCCAACAGGTGATAGCATAGTAAAAATGAGTTTGCCGCTAAGTGTTTTGAAGCAAAGAGTAGCGTCAAGGGATCTCTCTCAAAATGATATGTGGATGACAAGTATTGTCGATCGGTACAAGAGCAGACCTGTTGCAGGTGTTTTCAGCGACATGTGCTTGGCAACATTTGCGTCCGAGTATCGCATTTTGAGTAGAAATGAAAGATGTAAGAGCAGAATTGAGTTAGAGAATAACTTGGGATTTGTGGCAAAGAGAACACGTACACAGCCTGCTGTTGTGCGTTATGCACGGTTCTCTGTTAGTAAAACTCCAGAAAAGTTTTATCAAAGCGTTTTGCAATTGTTTTTGCCTTATCGAGTGGACGGTGAACTGAAGCCACCAGGATTTGAAACTTTTGAGCAGTACTACAGTAATGGACATGTCTGCTGTAGTAATGGTGTTGAAGAGACTGTGAAACAAGTAGTTGATAGGAATAGGAACATGTTTGACCTGGATGCAGATGTGTTAGATACTGCTCAAAATGTTGTTTATAGTGAGGGTGTAGTTGAGGATATGTGGTGTGAGCTCTGCCCAGAACAGGAGTCAGAAAGGTTGGAATGTGAGCAAGAACGTAGGGAGCAGGTTCAGACGTGTGACACTGAACTGGAACATATTCCAGAATTGTCAGTAAGTCCACAGGTTGCTTCTTTAGAGAAGAACCACATGGTCATGTCCAGGGCTGATGGTCTGCATTTGATTAGGTCTCTAAATGAGACACAGATGTGTATTTTTTACAAAGTTAGGCAGTGGTGCTTAGGAAAAGTCAGAGGCAAAAATCCTCCACCATTTCATGTTTTCATCACTGGTGGAGCAGGGACTGGCAAGACCCATTTAATTAAAGCCATACAGTACGAGGCGATTCGACTGTTGGCACAATTGTGTGATAATCCAGAGGAGACATGCGTTTTGTTGACTGCTCCCACTGGAATTGCAGCTTACAATTTAGGTGCTGCAACTATTCATCATACATTTTGTATTGGCACAGACATTAAGTTACCCTACACACCTTTGGGTGAGGAGAAACTTAATACTCTCCGTGCCAAATTTAGTCATCTTGAAATGCTCATTATTGATGAGATTTCAATGGTAGATCATAAGTTGTTGACGTATATTCATGGTAGACTACGTCAAATTAAGCAAACGGGGGACTTTTCTCCATTTGGTAGTGTCAGTGTTGTTGCTGTTGGGGACTTTTTTCAGTTGCCTCCAGTGAAAGGCAAACCACTTTATGTGGACAACGCTGGTGTGGACTTGTGGAGTAGTAACTTCAGTGTGGTGGAGTTGACTACAATTGTAAGACAGAAGGACCATTCGTTTGCACAGCTATTGAATCGGTTGCGGACACGCAGCAAACAAACTCCCCTTAATGACAATGATGTGACAATGCTGAAAAACTGTGAAACTGGTGAACAGACTTCAGCATTGCATATATTCCCGACAAATGACCAAGTACATGAGCACAACATTGGCCAGTTAATTCAAAGTTGTGCTGAATATGTATCTATTGAGGCTCAGGATTTTGAAAGAAATCCTAAAACGGGAAAAATAGAATTAAAGAATGGGCATCACTCTAAAGTGTATAATACATGCCTAACAGATACTCTAGTCTTGGGGAGAAATGCTCGTGTCATGCTTCTGAAGAATATAGATGTTGCAGATGGTTTGGTCAATGGTGTGTGTGGTACGGTAACACATATAGTGCAAAAGGCAGGCAACAAGTTTCCCCAAACTGTGTATGTGCAGTTTGATGATAAGCAAGTTGGCTTACAACGTCGGAAACGTTACGCCCCTGTATGTACTGAATTGATGTGTTCCACACCAATATTTCCAGAAGAAGATAGGGTTTCAAATAAAGGTGGATTGCGCAGGCAATTTCCATTGCGATTGGCTTGGGCTTGTACTGTTCACAAAGTGCAAGGTTTAACTGTTAACCAAGCTGTTGTGTCCTTGGACAAAGTTTTTGCAGCAGGACAGGCGTATGTAGCATTAAGTCGAGTTAAAAGCTTGTCTGGGCTAATTATTAAAGATTTTAATGAAAAAGCCATTTATTGTAAAGACATGGTTCAGCAGGCACTTTGTGAAATGCCACGTTTTATGTGTCACTCTAATCTTCCACATTCATTGCCCACAAACAATTTCTCAGTATTTATGCTGAATGTTCAGAGTTTGCAGGGGCATTTGGAAGATTTAAAAGTGTGTACACAGAATTTGCATGCCACCTGCCTTGCTGTAACTGAAACGTGGCTACCTGCTACCTTCAGAACTGATAAAGTTCACATTGAAGGATATGATTTTAATAGCAGTCCACGTTGCTTGGCTTATTCTAGCACAGACTCTGCTATCAAAGCAATACAGGACCAACAACATGGTGGTGTTGGCATGTATACTAATGCTGCCTTGTCTTTTAATATTATACATTTTCCAGACTTGAATTTGGAATGTATTTTGCTGCACTGTTATGACACAAACTCCATACTTGGTGTCATTTACAGACCACCATCCTACCCCATATCTCTTTTTAAAACTAATTTACAGAAATTAGTGGCTATGTTATCTCCACTATCTGACAACATAGTCATTATGGGGGACTTCAATGAAGATGCATTGAAGTCGACATCAATAACCGCCTTCATGACAAGCCAGGGATATGTCCAACATGTCACTGAGCCCACAACCGAAAACGGATCATTAATTGATCACGTGTATGTAAAAAGCTCATGCCACTACTGTATACAGGTAACAGTTATGCCAGCATATTTCAGTATGCATGAAGCAATTTACATGACATTTACAAATAGTGAGTGTTAGTGTTTTCACGACATTCAACTTTTCATTTTTGGCCATTTTTGGCCACGGTTGGCAATGAAGCAATTTACGTGTCATTTACAAATAGTGAGTGTTAGTGTTTTCACAACATTCAACTTTTCATTTTTGGCCATTTTTGGCCACGGTTGGCAATGAAGCAATTACTTACAAATAGTGAGTGTTAGTGTTTTCACGACATTCAACTTTCCATTTTGGCCATTTTTGGCCACGGTTGGTATGTGAGGCATGTGGTTTTAGAAATCCACACGTGACCGGTGGCACTGAGCATGCATTAACGGTGCCAGTGGGGTTATCAGAACCATAGTCACCTTGGTGCTACGTGTGGTGTTGGACATCGGTCCAGGGTGTGTACTATTGTTTGGCAGTATATTGTTCTGGAGGTGGTTGGCACATCAGGCATATGGTTCTACAAATCCACACACGACCGGTGGCACTGAGCATGCATTAACGGTGCCAGTGAGGTTATTAGAACCTTAGTCACTGGTGCTGTGTGGTGCTGGAGGCTTGTGCAACGTGTGTGCTATTTATTGTTTGGCAGTATTGTTGTTGTTCTGTGCTGTATATTGTTCTGGAGGTGGTGTGGTTTTACAAATCCACACATGACCGGTGGCACTGAGCATGCATTCACGGTGCCAGTGGGGTTTTCAGAACCTTAGTCACCTGTGCTATGTGTGGTGTTGGACATCGGTCCAGGGTGTGTACTATTGTTTGGCAGTATATTGTTCTGGAGGTGGTTGGCACGTCAGGCATATGGTTCTACAAATCCACACACGACCGGTGGCACTGAGCATGCATTAACGGTGCCAGTGAGGTTATTAGAACCTTAGTCACTGGTGCTGTGTGGTGCTGGAGGCTTGTGCAAGGTGTGTACTATTGTTTGGCAGCCTATTGTTCTGCAGGTGTTTGGCACGTCAGGCATATGGTTCTACAAATCCACACACGACCGGTGGCACTGAGCATGCATTAACGGTGCCAGTGGGATTATTAGAACCTTAGTCACCGGTGCTGTGTGGTGCTGGAGGCTTGTGCAACGTGTGTACTATTGTTTGGCAGTATTGTTGTTCTGTGCAGTGTAAGCATGAAGCAATTTACATTTAATTTACAAATAGTGAGTGTTAGTGTTTTCACGACATTCAACTTTTCATTTTTGGCCACGGTTGGCATGTGAAGCATGTGGTTTTAGAAATCCACACATGACCGGTGGCACTGAGCATGCATTAACGGTGCCCGTGGGGTTTTCAGAACCTTAGTCACCTGTGCTATGTGTGGTGTTGGACATCGGTCCAGGGTGTGTACTATTGTTTGGCAGTATATTGTTCTGGAGGTGGTTGGCACGTCAGGCATATGGTTCTACAAATCCACACATGACCGGTGGCACTGAGCATGCATTAACGGTGCCAGTGAGGTTATTAGAACCTTAGTCACTGGTGCTGTGTGGTGTGGAGGCTTGTGCAAGGTGTGTACTATTGTTTGGCAGTATATTGTTCTGGAGGTGTTTGGCACGTCAGGCATATGGTTCTACAAATCCACACACGACCGGTGGCACTGAGCATGCATTAACGGTGCCAGTGGGGTTATTAGAACCCTAGTCACCAGTGCTCTGTGGTGCTGGAGGCTTGTGCAAGGTGTGTACTATTGTTTGGCAGTATTGTTGTTCTGTGCAGTCTATTGTTCTGGAGGTGGTTGGCATGTGAAGCATGTGGTTTTAGAAATCCACACGTGACCGGTGGCACTGAGCATGCATTAACGGTGCCAGTGGGGTTTTCAGAACCTTAGTCACCTGTGCTATGTGTGATGCTGGGGGCTTGTGCAAGGTGTGTACTATTGTTTGGCAGTCTATTGTTCTGGAGGTGTTTGGCACGTCAGGCATATGGTTCTACAAATCCACACACGACCAGTGGCACTGAGCATGCATTAACGGTGCCAGTGGGGTTATTAGAACCTTAGTCACTGGTGCTGTGTGGTGCTGGAGGCTTGTGCAAGGTGTGTACTATTGTTTGGCAGTCTATTGTTCTGGAGGTGTTTGGCACGTCAGGCATATGGTTCTACAAATCCACACACGACCAGTGGCACTGAGCATGCATTAACGGTGCCAGTGGGGTTATTAGAACCTTAGTCACTGGTGCTGTGTGGTGCTGGAGGCTTGTGCAAGGTGTGTACTATTGTTTGGCAGTATTGTTGTTCTGGGCAGTCTATTGTTCTGGAGGTGGTTGGCACGTCAGGCATATGGTTCTACAAATCCACACATGACCGGTGGCACTGAGCATGCATTAACGGTGCCAGTGGGGTTATCAGAACCTTAGTCACCGGTGCTGTGTGGTGCTGGAGGCTTGTACAAGGTGTTTGGCAGCATATTGTTGACTGGTGGCACTGAGCATGCATTAACGGTGCCAATGGGGTTATGAGAACCTTAGTCACTGTGGTGCTACGTGTGGTACAGGCATTCTTGCATGAGTTGCTCTGTGCATGGTTAAATTATGTGTACAAAGTGTGTGTACTGCTTCTATGTACAGTGCCAAATCTTTCTGTTTCTTTTTTCCTGAGACTCCTGCCCTCCGTCCTCCTGAGCTCATTGTCCACTCCACCCGGGTCCCCCGCTCTGAGGTCATGGACTGCTGCTGTCCTGCTCCTCCTCTGGTTCATCCCCATCTGCTGACGCATCCTGGACCTACTGCTGCATTCCCACCACACCCATCTGACCTGCATTCCTCTATGGACTGATCAAACTCAACCTATAGGCCCGCAGAGGATGGGCATCCCCCTATAGCCGGGTTCCTCTCGAGATTTCTTCCCATTGGGGAGTTTTGTCTCGCCACTGTTTGAGGGTTTTTCTCTCCTCTGGGGAGTTGTTTACCTCATATGCTATCAGGGGGCTTGTATTTCCCTTTCCACTCCTGTTCTTTACATTCACTGCTATAAAGCACTTTGTGCTGTTTGCTCAAAAAGTGCTATACAAATAAATTTATGATTACTATTATGCTTCTTGGATTCCCTTGCTACATTTGTCGTGAATAGAATGCATTTAAATGACATGGAAAAATTGATAATACATATGGTCTTGGTGCCACAGACAAGGACCATGGATTTAGGGTCCTCTATGAATGTCCTCTCTGACTCTTTGTTATACCAGTACCAGACTTGTACAAATAAAAACACGGGTACATACACATTTAAAGACCTCACTCTACTAACTGCCTACAAACTCATTTTTCCCTAAAACCAGTTTACAGAGACACAATTTAAAATGTGCTCCTATAACACACATAACAACAACAAAGGTTTCTTTTTCGACAGCATTGACATAATTTGTTTTAACAATTGTATATCACATGGTTAAGTGATCCCACTACAACCATTTTTTGACCGTTGCAACATCAATACATTTGAGCAGAGTGACTTACAACAATGTTGTCAGAATGTAATCATGCTGTTGCTAATGCAGATGCTGTTTTCCCCATTACACGACTGGAAAAGCCAAAGGTACTGGTAGTGGTACTCCTGGTTTACTGGGATGGGGCTCAACTCCCTGCAGTGTCCGTGCTTATAAATATAACAGAAATATGATTGCGCTAACGCACACACATAACATGTTCAACTACATGCTGCTTTTGCCAACCATTTGACAACCAGTTTTCTCTCTGAAAAATGTAGTTAATCTAATCTGATTGTCATAAGGTTCCATGACCATATCCACACAGGGCAATACACAAAATAAAATGTGATAATACATTTTTTTTTTAAGAGTTTACAGTTGGGCCATTTAAACAATTCACCCATCAGCTGCAACTTGGTTTGAAGTTTGAAGTTTTAAGGCGAGATATAATTCATGTCCAGTGAAAAATATTGACCTGCCTGTCAGTCATAATTCTGAGAGCTCGAACTACCAGCAACTGCCATATATGAGCGCAAAGTCAACCAGGAAGAACCGTTCTTATGTCACCATTTTCAAACTGGAATGTTCATTCAAATAACATTTCTCGGTTGTCCTCTCTAATATAAACCTCAGTTCCTGTTGCCAGCTGGTGGCGCTATGATACTGAGCCTTTATTAGTATGTGGATGTTAATACACTCAACAACAATCATGTGTCAAGTTTTAGCTACATCAGATGATGTACATTGAAAATGATCATACTTCCTGTTGCCAGCAGGTGGCGCTATAACAATTAACCTTTATTGGTATATGGATGAAATGACATTCTAAAATTGACATGTGTGAAATTTCAGCCACATAAGACAATGTAGAATAAACAAAAAACACTTCCAGCATGATAACATGCTGCAGTCCTGTAATGTTTACCCGCACAATGGAGAGCAGAGGTTCATTTCCATAGTTTTTACACGGGGAGGCACAATTTATGCTTGAAAAGTAATTCGGCTATAAATATGCACTCAAAATAAAACCATTGGCTTAAAGAAACTATTCAACTTTATTGTGGCCGCACCGGGGATGGAACCGCGGACCTTGCATGTCTTAATCCACTGCCTGAACCATAAAAATATACTGCCCTCTTATACACGTACGCCATCTATTGGCCAAAAGTTGTATGTTTCCTTTTATCTTGGTTAAATAATTTCTCTCCGAAGTGTCGGATAATATTGCATTAAACGTCTTGTTAGCCAGCATCATTCTTTTCCATTTCACCGGTAATTATGCTGCCTGAAACGCATTTGTTCAGCCAAATCTAAAGGAGATGCCAAGTCTCTGCCCTCAATCCGGTATTTTCATATTAAGTCAAAAATTCCTAGCGAAATTGAATGTTCTCTTAATTCGTGTTTAATGGCAAGCAAAATGAACTAACATAGCTGGCGATTTAACTGAAAGTTTTCTATTCATGTAAACCAACGTAGCTGACCTGTTTTTTGACTCACACAGACAGTGGAAAGGCTGGCTGCTGTTACCCCATGCTTGTCTTCTGGCAACGACCTGCATGCGATACCTTTGTTGAACATAACGGTCTCATGTTAACACGGAGTTCGACCAGAGCCACCTCAAACGTTAACGTTTCTTTTTGACTTCATGTGTTACTCTTTTAAATATATGATACTCTCCTGCCAGTTAAAGACAGTCATTAAATGTTTTTAATATTTATTTCAGAAATTCAATTCATATAATGAAAATAGATGCAAAGAAACGTCGGGCTGGGTGTTGTCAATACATTTTGTCACGTAGGCTGCAGCTGTAAATCATACATCGTTATGCCTACTGGCTCGCTAGAAAAAAAACAAAAACCTATCGTTGAAAAATCACTTGAAGGAAGATAAAAATAAAAGTCCCACTTTCTGCCAATAAATGGAATCCCCGTATCAGAAATGGGGGGAAGTTACAGCGACGCAGTTAGTCTGTGAGTAGAATAGATTGTGTAGACGACTTCACTGTTTCCAAATTACATTTAATTGGGTTACGGCATTCACTTCAATCGAATGAAGTCAAATAGAAACCGCTCGAATTCCTTAATAAGGCTTCTTGGTTTTCAAGACAACTTTCCGAACAGCTGTTTTGTATTGAGTCCTTAAAATGCTACAACACGGTTTTTTTTAAACCAAATAACATTGAACGTCATTGCAAGATATATACAATACCAACTTTTGCCAGTAGATGGCAGTCGCGTATTAGAAATGGGAGAGTCATTTGCGACTTGCGTTGAAGTTTTAAGACTGGATATGAGTCTCCAGCGAAAATAGTGAACTATTATTGCTTAATGGATGTGATGACACTCCAACAATGAACATATGTGAAAAGTTGCAGCCTCAAAATCAGGCAATGTAGAATTTAATACCTTTTTGAAATGATTTAATACATAATTTTCCTATTTGGGCAGCATTACAAGTTAATTTTAAGGCTGACCATAGCCATACCATTCCAAGATATTAAAAATCAGTTCATAGTTGTGTGTCAGGGCTATAACATCATGCTGACCACATTTTGTGTGAATGTGATGAACCCCCTAGGAAGAGTATTTCAAAGTTTGGTACGTGAAAAAACACTTAAAAACACACAAAATCCAAAATAGCTCACTTCCTGTTGGGAAAAGTTAAGGGATGCAAATGAGAAATGGGTGTGTCTTGAGGAGACCCTTATGCCTACCAGACGTGGTGCATTTACGTGAAAGTATATGTCCACAATATTAGAAAAAAGCCATAGGGGGCGCTGTGTAGCCACGCCCAGGTGAATGTGGATATGGATGTGATTGCACTCCAAAAGTGAATATATTTGTAAAATATCAGCCCGATCAGATGATGTAGAACGGAATTAAGCCCACTTCCTGTTTTTGGGCGTAACGTGTGTATTATACGCCTCGCCATTGCCAAACCGTTTGAGATATCAAAAATCCTTTCGTCATTTAGGGTCAAGACTATTCTAAGATCATGATGACTACATTTGGTGTGAATGTGATGAATACCCTAGCAGGAACGCATACAAACATGATAAAAACCTCACTTCCGTTGCCAGATGGTGGCGCTATAACATTGATTTCCTCTTGGTGTATGGATGTGATTACACTCTAACAGTGAACATATTTGTAAAATATCAGCCAGATCAGACAATGTAGACCATGAATTTATGGCTACTTCCTGTTGGCGCGGCGTGACATGAAAATTGTACGCCTCGCCATGACCATACCGTTTGAGATATCAAAAATATCCCTTGGAATTAGTATCAAGACTATCCTGAGACCACTTTGACCACATTTCGTGTGAATGCAATGAACCCCCTAGGAGGAGTACTTAAAAGTGTAGTATGTGTAAAATGCACAAAATTCAAAATGGCTGACTTCCTGTTCACAAATTTGATTCGATGTGAAAGAGAAATGTGTTTGGCCAGAGGAGCCCCACATGCAAACCAAATTAGGTGAAAGTAGCTCAAAGTGCCTGTCCACAATAGAAGATAAAGCATTAGGGGGCGCTGTGGAGTCCCTCGGCCACGCCCAGGTCTGAGCATCTGATACATCCTGAGAGCGAACACTGCTCATGTGTGGGCAAAATTCTGTGAGTTTTCATCCATGGCAAGCACCTCAAAAATGCAAAATACATTGAAAAAAAAGAGAATAATAATTATAGGGGCGCTGTCTAGACACGCCCCGATTGATATGTATATATTTCATATTGTACTCCAACAGTGAACATATTTGTAAAATATCAGCCAGATCGGACGATGTCAAAAAAAAAAGTCATTTTTTTGCACGCAATATGTGTACTGTACGACTCGCCATTTCCATACCGTTTGAGATATCAAAAATCCCTTCACAGCTTATGGTCATGACTATCCTAAGATCATGCGGACCACATTTCGTGTGAATGTGATGAATGCCCTAGCAGGAAGGCATACAAATATTATAAAGACCTCACTTCCTGTTGCCAGATGGTGGCGCTATAACATTGACCCGTTCTTGGGATATGGATGTGATTATACTCCAACGATAAACGTATTTCTAAAATATCAGCCAGATCAGACGATGTCGACCATGAAATTACGGCCACTTCCTGTTGGCGCGGCGTGACATAAAAATTCTACACCTCCCCATGACCGTCCCGTTTGAGCTATCAAAAATATCCTGGCAATTTAGCATCATGAATATCCTGAGACCATTCTGACCACAGGTGGTGTGAATGTGATGAACCCCGGAGGAGGAGTACTTAAAAGTGCAGTACGTGTAAAATGCACAAAATCCAAAATGGCTGACTTCCTGTTTGTATATTTGATTAGATGTGAATGAGAAATGTGTTTGGTCCGAGGAGTGCTATATGCGTACTACATTTAGTGAAGGTAGCTCAAAGTGCCTGCCCACAATAGATGACAATGCGATAGGGGGCGCTGTGGAGTCCCTCGGCCACGCCCAGGTCTGAGCATCTAATCGATCCTGAAGGTCCTCATTTCTGATGTGTGTGCAAAATTCGCAGACTTTTTATGCATGGCAAGCACCTCAAAAAGGCCCATTTGCATATAGAAAAAAGAATAATAATAATAAATATAGCTGCAAGCAGCAATGAACGGGCCCAAGCACCATGGGCGCAACCGCCTTGGTGGCACAGTTGTGCCAATGACATTTTTCACAACATGTACACACTTTGGAAATAATCACCTTCCTGGACAACGAATAGTGTGCACAGGAATTCCCCTTTGATCAATGAAGATGTTGCTGCTGCTATTGGAATGCATCAATGATATAAGCCTCACTTCCTATTGCCAGATGGTGGCGCTATAATATTGAGCTGTGTATGGTTTATGGATTTGATTTCACTCCAAAAATGAACATATTTGTACATTTTCAGCCAAATTGGAAGATGTCGAGTAAAATTAAAGCCACTTCCTGTTGCCAGATGCTGGCGCTATAATATTGAGCCGTGTATGGTTTATGGATTTGATCACACTCCAATAATTAACATATTTGTACATTTTCAGCCAAATTGGAAGATGTCGAGTAAAATTAAAGCCACTTCCTGTTGCCAGATGCTGGCGCTATAATATTGAGCCGTGTATGGTTTATGGATTTGATCACACTCCAATAATTAACATATTTGTACATTTTCAGCCAAATTGGAAGATGTCAAGTAAAATTAAAGCCACTTCCTGTTGCCAGATGGTGGCGCTATGCCATTGAGCCTGTCTTGGAATATTGATGAGATTACACTCCAAAAATGAACAAGTGTGAAGTTTTTGCCACATCAGACAATGTAGAATGAAACAAAAATTACTTCTTGCTTGCACATTGTGATAACATGCTACAGTCCTGTATGGAGAGCAGAGATTAATTAATTTCCATAGTTTTTACACGGGGAGGCACAATTTACGCTTGAGAAGTCATTCGGCCATAAATATGCACTCAAAATGAAAACAATTTGCTTCAAGAACCTATTCAAATTCATTGTGGCTGCAGCGGGGATCGAACGGCTGAATTTGCGTGCCTTAATCCACCGCCCTAACCATTACGCTATACTGTCCGCTTATACACGGGTGCCATCTATTGGCCAAATGTCTCTTTTTATCTTGGTTTAATAATTTCTCTACGAAGTGTCGGATAATATTGCACGAAACGTCTAGTTAACCTGCATCATTCTTTTCCATTTCACTGGTAATTATGCTGCCTGAAACGCATTTGTTCAGCCAAATCTAAAAGAGATGCCAACTCTCTGCCCTCAATACAATATTTTCATATTAATTTACCATTCCTAGCGAAATTGTATGTTCTCTTAATTCGTGTTTAATGACAAGCCTAATAAACTAACATAGCTGGCGATTTAACTGAAAGTTTTCTATTCATGTAAACCAACGTAGCTGACCTGTTTTTTGACTCACACAGACAGTGGACTGGCTGGCTGCTGTTAGCCCGTGCGTGTCATCTCGCAACGACCTGCATGTGATACCTTTGTTGAACAAAACGGTCTCTTGTTAACACAGCGTTCGAGCAGAGCCACCTCAGACGCTAAAGTTTCTTTTTGACTTCATGTGTTAATCTTTTAAAAATATGATACTCTCCTGCCAGTTAAAGCCTGTCTTTAAGTCTTTAAATGTCTTTCATATTTCTTTTAGTTATTCAATTCATGTAATGAAAATAGATGCAAAGAAACGTCGGGCTGGGTGTTGTCAATACATTTTGTCACGTAGGCTGCAGCTGTAAATCATACATCGTTATGCCTACTGGCTCGCTAGAAAAAAACAAAAACCTATCGTTGAAAAATCACTTGAAGGAAGAAAAAAATGAAAGTACCACTTTCTGCCAATTAATTGAATCGCCGTATCAGAAATGGGGGGAAGTTACAGCGACGCAGTTAGTCTGTGAGTAGAACAGATTGTGTAGACAACTTCACTGTTTCCACAAAGGAACCAAAAATGTGCTTTTTAACAGGACTTGGTCAGTGTAATGATATAAATGCTAGCATTCGATTATGGTCAACGGTACCGAAAATGCCCGTTGCACCAGCCATCATAACAAATGTCCCAATACAGGATCGATTTAAACCTCTATATATTTTTATTTCACGTTGACAGTGTAGGCTATTATGTGTATTCCGACGCGAATTACATTTAATTGGGTTACGGCATTCACTTCAATCGAATGAAGTCAAATAGAAACGGCTCGAATTCCTTAATAAGGCTTCTTGGTTTTCAAGCCAACTTTCCGAAAAGCTGTTTTGTATTGAGTCCTTAAAATGCTACAATACGGTTTTTTAAAAATCCAAATAACATTGAACGTCAAAGCAATATATGCATTATATGTATTAATCTTTTAAATATATGATACTTTCCTGCCAGCAAAAGCCTGTTTTTTATTTTAGTTATTCAATCGAGTTAATTAAGATAGATGAGAAAAAACGTTGCTGTGGGCTGGGTGTTTTCAGTACATTTTGTCATGTAGGCTGCCGCTGTTACTCATACATCGTTATGGTTACTGGCTCGCAAAAAGAAACAAAACTTGTCGTTGAGAAATCACTTTATCCAAGAAAGAGAAACCATACCGAAAATTAGAAAGAATACTAACCTTTGCCACTAGATGGCAGTCGCGTATTAGAAATGGGAGAGTCAGTTGCGACTTGAGTTGAAGTTTTAAGACTGGAGATAATGAGTCTCCAGCGAAAATAGTAAACTATTATTGCTTAATGGATGTGATGACACTCCAACAATGAACATATGTGAAAAGATGTAGCCTCAAAATCAGGCAATGTAGAATTTAATACCTTTTTGAAATTATTTAATATATAATTTTCCTATTTGGGCAGCATTACAAGTTAATTTTAAGGCTGACCATAGCCATACCATTCCAAGATATTAAAAATCAGTTCATAGTTGTGTGTCAGGGCTATAATATCATGCTGACTACATTTTGTGTGAATGTGATGAACCCCCTAGGAAGAGTATTTCAAAGTTTGGTACGTGAAAAAACACTTAAAAACACACAAAATCCAAAATAGCTCACTTCCTGTTGGGAAAAGTTAAGGGATGCAAATGAGAAATGTGTGTGTCTTGAGGAGACCCTTATGCCTTCCAGACGTGGTGCATTTACGTGAAAGTATATGTCCACAATATTAGAAAAAAGCCATAGGGGGCGCTGTGTAGCCACGCCCAGATGAATGTGGATATGGATGTGATTGCACTCCAAAAGTGAATATATTTGTAAAATATCAGCCCGATCAGATGATGTAGAACGGAATTAAGCCCACTTCCTGTTTTTGGGCGTAACGTGTGTATTATATGCCTCGCCATTGCCAAACCGTTTGAGATATCAAAAATCCTTTCGTCATTTAGGGTCAGGACTATTCTACGATCATGATCTCTACATTTGGTGTGAATGTGATGAATACCTTAGCAGGAACGCATACAAACATGATAAAAACCTCACGTCCGTTGCCAGATGGTGGCGCTATAACATTGATTTCTTCTTGGTATTTGGATGTGATTACACTCTAACAGTGAACATATTTGTAAAATATCAACCAGATCAGACAATGTAGACCATGAATTTATGGCAACTTCCTGTTGGCGCGGTGTGACATGAAAATTGTACGCCTCGCCATGACCATACCGTTTGAGATATCAAAAATATCCTTTGGAATTAGTCTCATGACTATCCTGAGACCAATTTGACCACATTTCGTGTGAATGCAATGAACCCCCTAGGAGGAGTACTTAAAAGTGTAGTATGTGTAAAATGCACAAAATTCAAAATGGCTGACTTCCTGTTTACATATTTGATTCGATGCAAATGAGAAATGTGTTTGTCCAGAGGAGTCCCACATGCATACCAATCTAGGTGAAGGTAGCTCAAAGTGCCTGTCCACAATAGAAGACAAAGCATTAGGGGGCGCTGTGGAGTCCCTTGGCCACGCCCAGGTCTGAGCATCTGATACATCCTGACAGCCAACACTTCTCATGTGTGTACAAAATTCTGTGAGTTTCCATCCATGGCAAGCACCTCAAAAATGCAAAATACATTAAAAAAAAAGAGAATAATAATTATAGGGGGCGCTGTCTAGCCACGCCCCGATTGATATGTATATATCTGATATTGTACTGCTACAATGAACATATTTGTAAAATATCAGCCAGATCGGACGATGTCGAAAAAAAAGTCATTTTTTTGCACGCAATATGTGTACTGTACGACTCGCCATTTCCATACCGTTTGAGATATCAAAAATCCCTTCACAACTTAGCGTAAGGACTATCTTACGATCATGCTGACCGCATTTGGTGTGCATGTGCTGAATGCCCTAGCAGGAAGGCATACAAATATGTTAAAGACCTCACTTCCTATTGCCAGATGGTGGCGCTATAACACTGACCTGTTCTTGGGATATGGATGTGATTACACTCCTACAATAAACAAATTTCTAAAATATCAGCCAGATCAGACAATGTAGACCATGAAATTATGGCCACTTCCTGTTGGCGTGGCGTGACATAAAAATTGTAATCCTCCCCGTGACTGTCCCGTTTGAGCTATCAAAAATATCCTGGCAATTTAGCATCATGACTATCCTGAGACCATTCTGACCACAGTTGGTGTGAATGCGATGAACCCCCTAGGAGGAGCACTTAAAAGTGTAGTACGTGTAAAACTCAGAAAATCCAAAATGGCTGACTTCCTGTTTGGATATTTGATTAGATCCGAATGAGAAATGTGTTTGGACCGAGGAGCGCTATTTGGCCACCAAATTAGGTGCAGGTAGCTCAAAGTGCCTGCCCACAATAGAAGACAATGCGATAGGGGGCGCTGTGGAGTCCCTCGGCCACGCCCAGGTCTGAGCATCTGAGAGCTTCTGACAGCAACCACTTCTGATGTGTGTGCAAAATGTCAAGACTTTTTACGCATGGCAAGGCCCTCAAAAAAGCCCATTTGCCTGATGAAAAAGAATAATAATAATAATAATAATAATAATAATAATAATAATAATAAATATAGCTGCAAGCAGCAATGAACGGGCCCAAGCACCATGGGCACAACCGCCTTGGTGGCATAGTTGTGCCAATGACATGTTTCACAATATGTACACACTTTGGAAATAATCACCTTCCTGGACAACGTATAGTGTGCACAGGAATTCCCCTTTGATCAATGAAGATGTTTCTGCTGCTATTGGAATGCATCAATGATATAAGCCTCACTTCCTATTGCCAGATGGTGGCGCTATAATATTGAGCCGTGTATGGTTTATGGATTTGATTTCACTCTAATAATTAACATATTTGTACATTTTCAGCCAAATTGGAAGATGTCAAGTAAAATTTAAGCCACTTCCTGTTGCCAGATGGTGGCGGTATAATATTGAGCCGTGTATGGTTCATGGATTTGATTAAACTCCAATAATTAACATATTTCTACATTTTCAGCCAAATTGGAAGATGTCAAGTAAAATTAAAGCCACTTCCTGTTGCCAGATGGTGGCGCTATGCCATTGAGCCTTTCTTGGTATATGGATGAGATTACACTCCAAAAATGAACATGTGTGAAGTTTCTGCCACATCAGACAATGTAGAATGAAACAAAAATTACTTCTTGCTTGCACATTGTAATAATATGCTCCAGTCCTGTATGGAGAGCAGAGATTAATTAATTTCAATAGATTTTACAGCGGGAGGCACAATTTACGCTTGAGAAGTCATTCGGTTATAAATATGCACTCAAAGTAAAACCATTGGCGTAAAGAAACTATTCAACTTTATTGTAGCCGCACCGTGGATGGAACCGCGGACCTTGCATGTCTTAATCCACTGTCTGAACCATTAAGCTATACTGCCCTCTTATACACGTACGCCATCTATTGGCCAAAAGTTGTATGTTTCCTTTCATCCTGGTTAAATAATTTATCTCCGAAGTGTCGGATAATATTGCATTAAACGTCGAGTTAGCCAGCATCATTCTTTTCCATTTCACCGGTAATTATGCTGCCTGAAACGCATTTGTTCAGCCAAATCTAAAGGAGATGCCAAGTCTCTGCCCTCAATCCGGTATTTTCATATTAAGTCAAAAATTCCTAGCGAAATTGTATGTTCTCTTAATTCGTGTTTAATGACAAGCAAAATAAACTAA
The DNA here is from genome assembly GCF_963514075.1 of Conger conger. Taxonomy (NCBI): domain Eukaryota; kingdom Metazoa; phylum Chordata; class Actinopteri; order Anguilliformes; family Congridae; genus Conger; species Conger conger. The sequence goes on from NC_083762.1 coordinate 47,653,772, forward strand.
CATATCTGGCGATTTAACTGAAAGTTTTCTATTCATGTAAACAAACGTAGCTGACCTGTTTTTTTGACTCACACAGACAGTGGACAGGCTGGCTGCTGTTAGCCAATGCGCGTCATCTCGCAACGACCTGCATGCCATACCTTTGTTGAACATAACGGTCTCATGTTAACACAGAGTTCGACCAGAGCCATCTCAAACGTTAACGTTTCTTTTTGACTTTTGACTCTTTTAAATATATGCTACTCTCCTGCCAGTTAAAGACAGTCATTAAATGTCTTTAATATTTATTTCAGATATTCTATTCAAAAATGAAAATAGATGCAAAGAAACGTCGGGCTGGGTGTTGTCAATACATTTTGTCACGTAGGCTGCAGCTGTAAATCATACATCGTTATGCCTACTGGCTCGCTAGAAAAAAAACAAAAACCTATCGTTGAAAAATCACTTGAAGGAAGAAAAATATAAAAGTTCCACTTTCTGCCAATAAATGGAATCCCCGTATCAGAAATGGGGGGAAGTTACAGCGACGCAGTTAGTCTGTGAGTAGAATAGATTGTGTAGACAACTTCACTGTTTCCACAAAGGTGATGTGCTTTTTAACAGGACTTGGTCAGTGTAATGATATAAATGCTAGCATTCGATTATGGTCAACGGTACTGAAAATGCCCGTTGCACCAGCCATCATAACAAATGTCCCAATATAGGATCGATTTAAACCTCTATATATTTTTATTTCACGTTGACAGTGTAGGCTATTATGTGTATTCCGGCATTCGGCATTACGGCATTCACTTCAACCGAATGAAGTCAAATAGAAACGGCTCGAATTCCTTAATAAGGCTTCTTGGTTTTCAAGCCAACTTTCCGAACAGCTGTTTTGTATTGAGTCCTTAAAATGCTACAACACGGTTTTTTTTAAAACCAAATAACATTGAACGTCATTGCAAGATATATGCAATACCAACTTTTGCCAGTAGATGGCAGTCGCGTATTAGAAATGGGAGAGTCATTTGCGACTTGCGTTGAAGTTTTAAGACTGGATATAATGAGTCTCCAGCGAAAATAGTGAACTATTATTGCTTAATGGATGTGATGACACTCTAACAATGAACATATGTGAAAAGTTGTAGCCTCAAAATCAGGCAATGTAGAATTTAATACCTTTTTGAAATTATTTAATACATAATTGTATTAAAACATGAACTGTTTGGGCAGCATTACAAGTTAATTTTAAGGCTGACCATAGCCATATCATTCCAAGATATTAAAAATCAGTTCATAGTTGTGTGTCAGGGCTATAATATCATGCTGACCACATTTTGTGTGAATGTGATGAACCCCCTAGGAAGAATATTTCAAAGTTTGGTACGTGAAAAAACACTTAAAAACACACAAAATCCAAAATAGCTCACTTCCTGTTGGGAAAAGTTAAGGGATGCAAATGAGAAATGTGTGTGTCTTGAGGAGACCCTTATGCCTACCAGACGTGGTGCATTTACGTGAAAGTATATGTCCACAATATTAGAAAAAAGCCATAGGGGGCGCTGTGTAGCCACGCCCAGATGAATGTGGATATGGATGTGATTGCACTCCAAAAGTGAATATATTTGTAAAATATCAGCCCGATCAGATGATGTAGAACGGAATTAAGCTCACTTCCTGTTTTTGGGCGTAACGTGTGTATTATACGCCTCGCCATTGCCAAACCGTTTGAGATATCAAAAATCCTTTCGTCATTTAGGGTCAGGACTATTCTAAGATCATGATGACTACATTTGGTGTGAATGTGATGAATACCCTAGCAGGAACGCATACAAACATGATAAAAACCTCACTTCCTGTTGCCAGATGGTGGCGCTATAACATTGATTTCTTCTTGGTATATGGATGTTATTACACTCTAACAGTGAACATATTTGTAAAATATCAGCCAGATCAGACAATGTAGACCATGAATTTATGGCTACTTCCTGTTGGCGCGGCGTGACATGAAAATTGTATGCCTCGCCATGACCATACCGTTTGAGATATCAAAAATATCCTTTGGAATTAGTATCATGATTATCCTGAGACCACTTTGACCACATTTCGTGTGAATGCAATGAACTCCCTAGGAGGAGTACTTAAAAGTGTAGTACGTGTAAAATGCACAAAATTCAAAATGGCTGACTTCCTGTTCACATATTTGATTCGATGCGAATGAGAAATGTGTTTGTCCAGAGGAGGCCCACAGGCATACCAAATTAGATGAAGGTAGCTCAAAGTGCCTGTCCAACATAGAAGACAAAGCATTAGGGGGCGCTGTGGAGTCCCTCGGCCACGCCCAGGTCTGAGCATCTGATACCTGCTGACAGCTAACTCTTCTCATGTGTGTGCAACATTCCGTGAGTTTTCATTCATGGCAAGCACCTCAAAAATGCAAAATACATTGAAAAAAAAGAGAATAATAATTATAGGGGGCGCTGTCTAGCCACGCCCCGATTGATATGTATATATTTGATATTGTACTCCAACAGTGAACATATTTGTAAAATATCAGCCAGATCGGACGATGTCGAAAAAAAAGTCATTTTTTTGCACGCAATATGTGTACTGTACGACTCGCCATTTCCATACCGTTTGAGATATCAAAAATCCCTTCACAGCTTATGGTCATGACTATCCTAAGATCATGCTGACCACATTTCGTGTGAATGTGATGAATGCCCTAGCAGGAAGGCATACAAATATGATAAAGACCTCACTTCCTGTTGCCAGATGGTGGCGCTATAACATTGACCCGTTCTTGGGATATGGATGTGATTATACTCCAACAATAAACGTATTTCTAAAATATCAGCCAGATCAGACAATGTAGACCATGAAATTACGGCCACTTCCTGTTGGCGCGGCGTGACATAAAAATTCTACGCCTCCCCAGGACCGTCCCGTTTGAGCTATCAAAAATATCCTGGCAATTTAGCATCATGAATAGCCTGAGACCATTCTGACCACAGGTGGTGTGAATGTGATGAACCCCCTAGTAGGAGTACTTAAAAGTGCAGTACATGTAAAACGCACAAAATCCAAAATTGCTGACTTCCTGTTTGTATATTTCACTAGATGCAAATTATAAATGTTTTTGGTCCGAGGAGTGCTATATGCGTACTAAATTTTGTGAAGGTAGCTCAAAGTGCCTGCCCACAATAGATGACAATGCGATAGGGGGCGCTGTGGAGTCTCTCGGCCACGCCCAGGTCTGAGCATCTAATCAATCCTGAAGGTCCTCATTTCTGATGTGTGTGCAAAATTCCCAGACTTTTTATGCATGGCAAGCACCTCAAAAAGGCCCATTTGCATATAGAAAAAAGAATAATAATAATAAATATAGCTGCAAGCAGCAATGAACGGGCCCAAGCACCATGGGCGCAACCGCCTTGGTGGCATAGTTGTGCCAATGACATGTTTCTCAACATGTACACACTTTGGAAATAATCACCTTCCTGGACAACGTATAGTGTGCACAGGAATTTCCCTTTGATCAATGAAGATGTTGGCGCTGCTATTGGAATGCATCAATGATATAAGCCTCACTTCCTGTTGCCAGATGGTGGCGCTATATTATTGATCCGTGTATGTTTTTTGAATTTGATTACACTCCAGAAATAAACATATTTGTACATTTTCAGCCACATCGGAAGATGTTCAGCGAAATTAAGGTCAATTCCTGTTTCCAGATGATGCTGCTATAACATTGAGTCGTTTTTGGAATATGGATTTGATTACACTCCAACACTGAGCATCTGTGTAAAGTTGCAGTCACATCAGACATTGGAGAATTTAAGTATGACCACTTCCTGTTTGTCTGGCATGATGTGTTTTTTATGTGCCTGACCATAGGTATATCATCCCAGTAAATCAAAAATCTGTTTTGTCAGGACCATCCTAGCATCATGCTGACCACATTTACCATGAATGTCATGAACCCATTGAAAAATAATGCTTAAGAATGCAATATAAGGCTCACTTCCTGTTGCCAGCGGGTGGCGCTTTGCCATTTAGCCTTTATTGGAAAATGGATGAGATTACACTCCAAAAATGAACGTGTGAAGTTTCAGCCACATCAGACAATGTAGAATGAAATAAAAATAATGTCTTGCTTGCACATTGTGATAACATGCTACAGTCCTGTATGGAGAGCAGAGATTAATTAATTTCCATAGTTTTTACACGGGGAGGCACAATTTATGCTTGAAAAGTCATTAGGCCATAAATATGCACTCAAAATGAAAACAATTGGCTTCAAGAAACTATTCAAATTCATTGTGGCTGCAGCGGGGATCGAACGGCTGAATTTGCGTGCCTTAATCCACCGCCCTAACCATTACGCTATACTGCCCGCTTATACACGGGTGCCATCTATTGGCCAAATGTTTCCTTTCATATTGGTTTAATAATTTCTCTACGAAGTGTCGGGTAATATTGCACGAAACGTCTAGTTAACCAGCATCATTCTTTTCCATTTCACTGGTAATTATGCTGCCTGAAACGCATTTGTTCAGCCAAATCTAAAAGAGATGCCAACTCTCTGCCCTCAATACAGTATTTTCATATTAATTTACCATTCCTAGCGAAATTGTATGTTCTCTTAATTCGTGTTTAATGACAAGCCTAATAAACTAACATAGCTGGCGATTTAACTGAAAGTTTTCTATTCATGTAAACCAACGTAGCTGACCTGTTTTTTGACTCACACAGACAGTGGACTGGCTGGCTGCTGTTAGCCCGTGCGTGTCATCTCGCAACAACCTGCATGTGATACCTTTGTTGAACAAAATGGTCTCATGTTAACACAGCGTTCGAGCAGAGCCACCTCAGACGCTAAAGTTTCTTTTTGACTTCATGTGTTAATCTTTTAAAAATATGATACTCTCCTGCCGGTTAAAGCCTGTCTTTAAGTCTTTAAATGTCTTTAATATTTATTTTAGTTATTCAATTCATGTAATGAAAATAGATGCAAAGAAACGTCGGGCTGGGTGTTGTCAATACATTTTGTCACGTAGGCTGCAGCTGTAAATCATACATCGTTATGCCTACTGGCTCGCTAGAAAAAAACAAAAACCTATCGTTGTAAAATCACTTGAAGGAAGAAAAAAATGAAAGTACCACTTTCTGCCAATAAATTGAATCGCCGTATCAGAAATGGGGGGAAGTTACAGCGACGCAGTTAGTCTGTGAGTAGAACAGATTGTGTAGACAACTTCACCGTTTCCACAAAGGAACCAAAAATTTGCTTTTTAACAGGACTTGGTCAGTGTAATGATATAAATGCTAGCATTCGATTATGGTCAACGGTACCGAAAATGCCCGTTGCACCAGCCATCATAACAAATGTCCCAATACAGGATCGATTTAAACCTCTATATATTTTTATTTCACGTTGACAGTGTAGGCTATTATGTGTATTCCGACGCGAATTACATTTAATTGGCTTACGGCATTCACTTCAATCGAATGAAGTCAAATAGAAACGGCTCGAATTCCTTAATAAGGCTTCTTGGTTTTCAAGCCAACTTTCCGAACAGCTGTTTTGTATTGAGTCCTTAAAATGCTACAATACGTTTTCTTTTAAATCCAAATAACATTGAACGTTAAAGCAATATATGCATTATATGTGTTAATCTTTTAAATATATGATACTTTCCTGCCAGTAAAAGCCTGTTTTTTATTTTAGTTATTCAATCGAGTTAATTAAGATAGATGAGAAAAAACGTTGCTGTGGGCTGGGTGTTTTCAGTACATTTTGTCATGTAGGCTGCCGCTGTTACTCATACATCGTTATGGTTACTGGCTCGCAAAAAGAAACAAAACTTGTCGTTGAGAAATCACTTTATCCAAGAAAAAGAGAAACCATACCGAAAATTAGAAAGAATACTAACCTTTGCCACTAGATGGCAGTCGCGTATTAGAAATGGGAGAGTCAGTTGCGACTTGAGTTGAAGTTTTAAGACTGGAGATAATGAGTCTCCAGCGAAAATAGTAAACTATTATTGCTTAATGGATGTGATGACACTCCAACAATGAACATATGTGAAAAGTTGTAGCCTCAAAATCAGGCAATGTAGAATTTAATACCTTTTTGAAATTATTTAATATATAATTTTCCTATTTGGGCAGCATTACAAGTTAATTTTAAGGCTGACCATAGCCATACCATTCCAAGATATTAAAAATCAGTTCATAGTTGTGTGTCAGGGCTATAATATCTTGCTGACCACATTTTGTGTGAATGTGATGAACCCCCTAGGAAGAGTATTTCAAAGTTTGGTATGTGAAAAAACACTTAAAAACACACAAAATCCAAAATAGCTCACTTCCTGTTGGGAAAAGTTAAGGGATGCAAATGAGAAATGTGTGTGTCTTGAGGAGACCCTTATGCCTACCAGACGTGGTGCATTTACGTGAAAGTATATGTCCACAATATTAGAAAAAAGCCATAGGGGGCGCTGTGTAGCCACGCCCAGATGAATGTGGATATGGATGTGATTGCACTCCAAAAGTGAATATATTTGTAAAATATCAGCCCGATCAGATGATGTAGAACGGAATTAAGACCACTTCCTGTTTTTGGGCGTAACGTGTGTATTATACGCCTCGCCATTGCCAAACCGTTTGAGATATCAAAAATCCTTTCGTCATTTAGGGTCAGGACTATTCTAAGATCATGATGACTACATTTGGTGTGAATGTGATGAATACCTTAGCAGGAACGCATACAAACATGATAAAAACCTCACTTCCGTTGCCAGATGGTGGCGCTATAACATAGATTTCTTCTTGGTATTTGGATGTGATTACACTCTAACAGTGAACATATTTGTAAAATATCAGCCAGATCAGACAATGGAGACCATGAATTTATGGCAACTTCCTGTTGGCGCGGCGTGACATGAAAATTGTACGCCTCGCCATGACCATACCGTTTGAGATATCAAAAATATCCTTTGGAATTAGTATCATGACTATCCTGAGACCACTTTGACCACATTTCGTGTGAATGCAATGAACCCCCTAGGAGGAGTACTTAAAAGTGTAGTACGTGTAAAATGCACAAAATTCAAAATGGCTGACTTCCTGTTTACATATTTGATTTGATGCGAATGAGAAATGTGTTTGTCCAGAGGAGCCCCACATGCATACCAAATTAGGTGAAGGTAACTCAAAGTGCCTGTCCACAATAAAAAACAAAGCATTAGGGGGCGCTGTGGAGTTCCTTGGCCACGCCCAGGTCTGAGCATCTGATACATCCTGAGAGCCAAAACTTCTCATGTGTGTGCAAAATTCTGTGAGTTTCCATCCATGGCAAGCACCTCAAAAATGCAAAATACATTGAAAAAAAAGAGAATAATAATTATAGGGGGCGCTGTCTAGCCACGCCCCAATTGATATGTATATATCTGATATTGTACTGCTACAGTGAACATATTTGTAAAATATCAGCCAGATCGGACGATGTCGAAAAAAAAGTCATTTTTTTGCACGCAATATGTGTACTGTACGACTCGCCATTTCCATACCGTTTCAGATATCAAAAATCCCTTCACAACTTAGCGTAAGGACTATCTTAAGATCATGCTGACCGCATTTGGTGTGAATGTGCTGAATGCCCTAGCAGGAATGCATACAAATATGTTAAAGACCTCACTTCCTATTGCCAGATGGTGGCGCTATAACATTGACCTGTTCTTGGGATATGGATGTGATTCCACTCCAACAATAAACAAATTTCTAAAATATCAGCCAGATCAGACAATGTAGACCATGAAATTATGGCCACTTCCTGTTGGCGCGGCGTGACATAAAAATTGTACTCCTCCCCATGACCGTCCCGTTTGAGCTATCAAAAATATCCTGGCAATTTAGCATCATGACTATCCTGAGACCATTCTGACCACAGTTGGTGTGAATGCGATGAACCCCCTAGGAGGAGTACTTAAAAGTGTAGTACGTGTAAAACTCACAAAATCCAAAATGGCTGACTTCCTGTTTGGATATTTGATTAGATCCGAATGAGAAATGTGTTTGGACCGAGGAGCGCTATATGGCCACCAAATTAGGTGCAGGTAGCTCAAAGTGCCTGCCCACAATAGAAGACAATGCGATAGGGGGCGCTGTAGAGTCCCTCGGCCACGCCCAGGTCTGAGCATCTGAGAGCTCCTGACAGCAACCACTTCTGATGTGTGTGCAAAATGTCAAGACTTTTTACGCATGGCAAGGCCCTCAAAAAAGCCCATTTGCCTGAAGAAAAAGAATAATAATAATAATAATAATAATAATAATAATAATCCTTCCAATAACAATAGGGTCCTTCGCACCCTACGGTGCTTGGGCCCTAATAATATAGCTGCAAGCAGCAATGAACGGGCCCAAGCCCCATGGGGGCAACCGCCTTGGTGGCATAGTTCTGCCAATGACATGTTTCACAACATGTACACACTTTGGAAATAATCACCTTCCTGGACAACGTACAGTGTGCACAGGATTTTCCCTTTGATCAATGAAGATGTTGGCGCTGCTATTGGAATGCATCAATGATATAAGCCTCACTTCCTGTTGCCAGATGGTGGTGCTATATTATTCATCCGTGTATGTTTTTTGAATTTGATTATACTCCAGAAATAAACATATTTGTACATTTTCAGCCACATCGGAAGATGTTCAGCGAAATTAAGGTCAATTCCTGTTTCCAGATGATGCTGCTATAACATTGAGTCGTTTTTGGAATATGGATTTGATTACACTCCAACACTGAGCATCTGTGTAAAGTTGCAGTCACATCAGACATTGGAGAATTTAAGTATGACCACTTCCTGTTTGTCTGGCATGATGTGTTTTTTATGTGCCTGACCATAGCTATATCATCCCAGTAAATCAAAAATCTGTTTTGTCAGGACCATCCTAGCATCATGCTGACCACATTTACCGTGAATGTCATGAACCCATTGAAAAATAATGCTTAAGAATGCAATATAAGGCTCACTTCCTGTTGCCAGCGGGTGGCGCTTTGCCATTTAGCCTTTATTAGAAAATGGATGAGATTACACTCCAAAAATGAACGTGTGAAGTTTCAGCCACATCAGACAATGTAGAATGAAATAAAAATAACGTCTTGCTTGCACATTGTGATAACATGCTACAGTCCTGTATGGAGAGCAGAGATTAATTAATTTCCATAGTTTTTACACGGGGAGGCACAATTTATGCTTGAAAAGTCATTAGGCCATAAACATGCACTCAAAATGAAAACAATTGGCTTCAAGAAACTATTCAAATTCATTGTGGCTGCAGCGGGGATCGAACGGCTGAATTTGCGTGCCTTAATCCACCGCCCTAACCATTACGCTATACTGCCCGCTTATACACGGGTGCCATCTATTGGCCAAATGTCTCCTTTTATCTTGGTTTAATAATTTCTCTATGAAGTGTCTGATAATATTGCATTAAACGTCGAGTTAGCCAGCATCATTCTTTTCCATTTCACCGGTAATTATGCTGCCTGAAACGCATTTGTTCTGCCAAATCTAAAGGAGATGCCAAGTCTCTGCCCTCAATCCGGTATTTTCATATTAAGTCAAAAATTCCTAGCGAAATTGTATGTTCTCTTAATTCGTGTTTAATGACAAGCAAAATAAACTAACATAGCTGGCGATTTAACTGAAAGTTTTCATTTCCTGTAAACCAACGTAGCTGACCTGTTTTTTTACTCACACAGACAGTGGACAGGCTGGCTGCTGTTAGCCCATGCCTCTCATCTCGCAACGACCTGCATGAGATACCATTGTTGAACATAACGGTCTCATGTTAACACAGAGTTCGACCAGAGCCACCTCAAACGCTCACGTTTCTTTTTGACTTCATGTCTTAATCTTTTAAAAATATGATACTCTCCTGCCAGTTAAAGCCTGTCTTTAAGTCTTTAAATGTCTTTAATATTTATTTTAGTTATTCAATTCATGTAATGAAAATAGATGCAAAGAAACGTCGGGCTGGGTGTTGTCAATACATTTTGTCACGTAGGCTGCAGCTGTAAATCATACATCGTTATGCCTACTGGCTCGCTAGAAAAAAACAAAAACCTATCGTTGAAAAATCACTTGAAGGAAGAAAAAAATGAAAGTACCACTTTCTGCCAATAAATTGAATCGCCGTATCAGAAATGGGGGGAAGTTACAGCGACGCAGTTAGTCTGTGAGTAGAACAGATTGTGTAGACAACTTCACTGTTTCCACAAAGGAACCAAAAATGTGCTTTTTAACAGGACTTGGTCAGTGTAATGATATAAATCCTAGCATTCGATTATGGTCAACGGTACCGAAAATGCCCGTTGCACCAGCCATCATAACAAATGTCCCAATACAGGATCGATTTAAACCTCTATATATTTTTATTTCACGTTGACAGTGTAGGCTATTATGTGTATTCCGACGCGAATTACATTTAATTGGGTTACGGCATTCACTTCAATCGAATGAAGTCAAATAGAAACGGCTCAAATTCCTTAATAAGGCTTCTTCGTTTTCAAGCCAACTTTCCGAACAGCTGTTTTGTATTGAGTCCTTAAAATGCTACAATACGGTTTTTTTAAAATCCAAATAACATTGAATGTCAAAGCAATATATGCATTATATGTGTTAATCTTTTAAATATATGATACTTTCCTGCCAGTAAAAGCCTGTTTTTTATTTTAGTTATTCAATCGAGTTAATTAAGATAGATGAGAAAAAACGTTGCTGTGGGCTGGGTGTTTTCAGTACATTTTGTCACGTAGGCTGCCGCTGTTACTCATACATCGTTATGGTTACTGGCTCGCAAAAATAAACAAAACTTGTCGTTGAGAAATCACTTTATCCAAGAAAAAGAGAAACAATACCGAAAATTAGAAAGAATACTAAGCTTTGCCACTAGATGGCAGTCGCGTATTAGAAATGGGAGAGTCAGTTGCGACTTGAGTTGAAGTTTTAAGACTGGAGATAATGAGTCTCCAGCGAAAATAGTAAACTATTATTGCTTAATGGATGTGATGACACTCCAACAATGAACATATGTCAAAAGATGTAGCCTCAAAATCAGGCAATGTAGAATTTAATACCTTTTTGAAATTATTTAATATATAATTTTCCTATTTGGGCAGCATTACAAGTTAATTTTAAGGCTGACCATAGCCATACCATTCCAAGATATTAAAAATCAGTTCATAGTTGTGTGTCAGGGCTATAATATCATGCTGACCACATATTGTGTGAATGTGATGAACCCCCTAGGAAGAGTATTTCAAAGTTTGGTACGTGAAAAAACACTTAAAAACACACAAAATCCAAAATAGCTCACTTCCTGTTGGGAAAAGTTAAGGGATGCAAATGAGAAATGTGTGTGTCTTGAGGAGACCCTTATGCCTACCAGACGTGGTGCATTTACGTGAAAGTATATGTCCAAAATATTAGAAAAGAGCCATAGGGGGCGCTGTGTAGCCACGCCCAGATGAATGTGGATATGGATGTGATTGCACTCCAAAAGTGAATATATTTGTAAAATATCAGCCCGATCAGATGATGTAGAACGGAATTAAGCCCACTTCCTGTTTTTGGGCGTAACGTGTGTATTATACGCCTCGCCATTGCCAAACCGTTTGAGATTTCTAAAATCCTTTCGTCATTTAGGGTCAGGACTATTCTAAGATCATGATGACTACATTTGGTGTGAATGTGATGAATACCTTAGCAGGAACGCATACAAACATGATAAAAACCTCACGTCCCTTGCCAGATGGTGGCGCTATAACATTGATTTCTTCTTGGTATTTGGATGTGATTACACTCTAACAGTGAACATATTTGTAAAATATCAGCCAGATCAGACAATGTAGACCATGAATTTATGGCAACTTCCTGTTGGCGCGGCGTGACATGAAAATTGTACGCCTCGCCATGACCATACCGTTTGAGATATCAAAAATATCCTTTGGAATTAGTATCATGACTATCCTGAGACCAATTTGACCACATTTTGTGTGAATGCAATGAACCCCCTAGGAGGAGTAGTTAAAAGTGTAGTACGTGTAAAATGCACAAAATTCAAAATGGCTGACTTCCTGTTTACATATTTGATTCGATGCGAATGAGAAATGTGTTTGTCCAGAGGAGCCCCACATGCATACCAAATTAGGTGAAGGTAGCTCAAAGTGCCTGTCCACAATAGAAGACAAAGCATTAGGGGGCGCTGTGGAGTCCCTTGGCCACGCCCAGGTCTGAGCATCTGATACATCCTGACAGCCAACACTTCTCATGTGTGTGCAAAATTCTGTGAGTTTCCATCCATGGCAAGCACCTCAAAAATGCAAAATACATTGAAAAAAAAGAGAATAATAATTATAGGGGGCGCTGTCTAGCCACGCCCCGATTGATATTTATATCTGATATTGTACTGCTACAGTGAACATATTTGTAAAATATCAGCCAGATCGGACGATGTCGAAAAAAAAGTCATTTTTTTGCAAGCAATATGTGTACTGTACGACTCGCCATTTCCATAACGTTTGAGATATCAAAAATCCCTTCACAACCTAGCGTAAGGACTATCTTAAGATCATGCTGACCGCATTTGGTGTGAATGTGCTGAATGCCCTAGCAGGAATGCATACAAATATGTTAAAGACCTCACTTCCTATTGCCAGATGGTGGCGCTATAACACTGACCTGTTCTTGGGATATGGATGTGATTACACTCCAACAATAAACAAATTTCTAAAATATCAGCCAGATCAGACAATGTAGACCATGAAATTATGGCCACTTCCTGTTGGCGTGGCGTGACATAAAAATTGTAATCCTCCCCGTGACTGTCCCGTTTGAGCTATCAAAAATATCCTGGCAATTTAGCATCATGACCATCCTGAGACCATTCTGACCACAGTTGGTGTGAATGCGATGAACCCCCTAGGAGGAGTACTTAAAAGTGTAGTATGTGTAAAACTCAGAAAATCCAAAATGGCTGACTTCCTGTTTGGATATTTGATTAGATCCGAATGAGAAATGTGTTTGGACCGAGGAGCGCTATTTGGCCACCAAATTAGGTGCAGGTAGCTCAAAGTGCCTGCCCACAATAGAAGACAATGCGATAGGGGGCGCTGTGGAGTCCCTCGGCCACGCCCAGGTCTGAGCATCTGAGAGCTCCTGACAGCAACCACTTCTGATGTGTGCGCAAAATGTCAAGACTTTTTACGCATGGCAAGGCCCTCAAAAAAGCCCATTTGCCTGAAGAAAAAGAATAATAATAATAAATATAGCTGCAAGCAGCAATGAACGGGCCCAAGCACCATGGGCGCAACCGCCTTGGTGGCATAGTTGTGCCAATGACATGTTTAACAATATGAACACACTTTGGAAATAATCACCATCCTTGGCAATGTATAGTGTGCACAGGAATTCCCCTTTTATCAATGAAGATGTTGGTGTTGCTATTGGAATGCATCAATGACATAAGACTCACTTCCTGTTGCCAGATGGTGGCGCTATAATATTGAGCCGTGTATGGTTTTTGAATTTGATTACACTCCAATAATAAATCTATTTCAAAATTTTCAGCCACATCGGAAGATGTTGAGTGAAATTAAGGTCAATTCAATGTTCTAGTTTCCAGATGGTGGCACTATTACATTGAGTCGTTTTTGGAATATGGATTTAATTACACTCCAACAATATACATATTTCTAAATTTTCGGCCACATCGGAAGATGTCGAGTGAAATTAAAGCCACTTCCTGTTGCCAAATGGTGGCGCTATAACATTGAGTCATTTTTGGGATATGGATTAGATTATACTCCCACAACGAACATATCTGTGTAATATCAACCAGATCAGACCATCTAGAATGAAATTACGAACACTTCCTGTTGCCGCGGCGAGACCTCAAATTGTACGCCTCGCTATAGCCGTACCGTTTGACATATCAGAAATATCCTTTCAATTTAGCATCAGGATTATCCTGAGACCATTCTCACCACATTTGGTGTGAATGTGATGAACTCCCTAGGAGGAGTATTTCAGAGTTTGGTACGTGTAAAAACACTTAAAAACACACAAAATCCAGAATAGCTCACTTCCTGTTTAGAAACGTTAAGGGATGCAAATGAGAAATGTGTGTGTCTTGAGGAGACCCATAGGCATACCATATTCGGTGAATTTACGTGAAAGTATATGTCCACAATATTAGAAAAAAACCATAGGGGGCGCTGCGTAGCCACGCCCAGATGTATGTGGATATGGATGTGATTGCACTCCAAAAGTGAATATATTTGTAAAATATCAGCCACATCAGACAATGTAGAATGAAACAAAAATAACTTCTTGCTTGCACATTGTGATAACATGCTCCAGTCCTGTATGGAGAGCAGAGATGAATTAATTTCCATAGATTTTACAGCGGAAGGCACAATTTATGCTTGAGAAGTCATTTGGTTATAAATATCCACGCAAAATAAAACCATTGGCTTAAAGAAACTATTCAACTTTATTGTGGCCGCACCGGGGATGGAACCGCGGACCGTGCATGCCTTACTCCACTGCATGAACCATTAAGCTAAACTGCCCTCTTATACACGTACGCCGTCTATTGGCCAAAACGGTCTCATGTTAACACAGCGTTCGAGCAGAGCCACCTCAGACGCTAAAGTTTCTTTTTGACTTCATGTGTTAATCTTTTAAATATATGATACTCTCCTGCCAGTTAAAGACAGTCATTAAATGTCTTTAATATTTATTTCAGATATGCAATTCATATAATGAAAATAGATGCAAAGAAACGTCGGGCTGGGTTTTGTCAATACATTTTGTCACGTAGGCTGCAGCTGTAAATCATACATCGTTATGCCTACTGGCTCGCTAGAAAAAAACAAAAACCTATCGTTGAAAAATCACTTGAAGGAATAAAAATAAAAAAATAACCACTTTCTACCAATAAATGGAATCCTCGTATCAGAAATGGGGGGAAGTTACAGCGACGCAGTTAGTCTGTGAGTAGAATAGATTGTGTAGACAACTTCACCGTTTCCACAAATTAACCAAAAATGTGCTTTTTAACAGGACTTGGTCAGTGTAATGATATAAATGCTAGCATTCGATTATGGTCAACGGTCCCGAAAATGCCTGTTGCACCAGCCATCATAACAAATGTCCCAATACAGGATCGATTTAAACCTCTATATATTTTTATTTCACGTTCACAGTGTAGGCTATTATGTGTATTCCGACGCGAATTACATTTAATTGGGTTACGGCATTCACTTCAATCGAATGAAGTCAAATAGAAACGACTCGAATTCCTTAATAAGGCTTCTTGGTTTTCAAGCCAACTTTCCGAACAGCTGTTTTGTATTGAGTCCTTAAAATGCTACAACACGGTTTTTTTTAAACCAAATAACATTGAACGTCATTGCAAGATATATGCAATACCAACTTTTGCCAGTAGATGGCAGTCGCGTATTAGAAATGGGAGAGTCATTTGCGACTTGCGTTGAAGTTTTAAGACCGGATATAATGAGTCTCCAGCGAAAATAGTGAACTATTATTGCTTAATGGATGTGATGACACTCCAACAATGAACATATGTGAAAAGTTGTAGCCTCAAAATCAGGCAATGTAGAATTTAATACCTTTTTGAAATTATTTAATACATAATTGTATTAAAACATGAACTGTTTGGGCAGCATTACAAGTTAATTTTAAGGCTGACCATAGCCATACCATTCCAAGATATTAAAAATCAGTTCATAGTTGTGTGTCAGGGCTATAATATCATGCTGACCACATTTTGTGTGAATGTGATGAACCCCCTAGGAAGAATATTTCAAAGTTTGGTACGTGAAAAAACACTTAAAAACACACAAAATCCAAAATAGCTCACTTCCTGTTGGGAAAAGTTAAGGGATGCAAATGAGAAATGTTTGTGTCTTGAGGAGACCCTTATGCCTACCAGACGTGGTGCATTTACGAGAAAGTATATGTCCACAATATTAGAAAAAAGCCATAGGGGGCGCTGTGTAGCCACGCCCAGATGAATGTGGATATGGATGTGATTGCACTCCAAAAGTGAATATATTTGCAAAATATCAGCCCGATCAGATGATGTAGAACGGAATTAAGCCCACTTCCTGTTTTTGGGCGTAACGTGTGTATTATACGCCTCGCCATTGCCAAACCGTTTGAGATATCAAAAATCCTTTCGTCATTTAGGGTCAGGACTATTCTAAGAAAATGATGACTACATTTGGTGTGAATGTGATGAATACCCTAGCAGGAACGCATACAAACATGATAAAAACCTCACTTCCGTTGCCAGATGGTGGCGCTATAACATTGATTTCTTCTTGGTATATGGATGTGATTACACTCTAACAGTGAACATATTTGTAAAATATCAGCCAGATCAGACAATGTAGAGCATGAATTTATGGCTACTTCCTGTTGGCGCGGCGTGACATGAAAATTGTACGCCTCGCCATGACCATACCGTTTGAGATATCAAAAATATCCTTTGGAATTCGTATCATGACTATCCTGAGACCGCTTTCACCACATTTCGTGTGAATGTAATGAACCCCCTAGGAGGAGTACTTAAAAGTGTAGTACATGTAAAATGCACAAAATTCAAAATGGCTGACTTCCTGTTCACATATTTGATTTGATGCGAATGACAAATGTGTTTTTCCAGAGGAGGCCCACATGCATACCAAATTAGGTGAAGGTAGCTCAAAGTGCCTGTCCACAATAGAAGACAAAGCATTAGGGGGCGCTGTGGAGTCCCTCGGCCACGCCCAGGTCTGTGCATCTGATACATCCTGAGAGCCAAAACTTCTCATGTGTGTGCAAAATTCCGTGAGTTTTCATGCGTGGCAAGCACCTCAAAAATGCAAAATACATTGAAAAAAAAGAGAATAATAATTATAGGGGGCGCTGTCTAGCCACGCCCCGATTGATATGTATATATTTCATATTGTACTCCAACAGTGAACATATCTGTAAAATATCAGCCAGATCGGACGATGTGAAAAAAAAGTCATTTTTTTGCACGCAATATGTGTACTGTACGACTCGCCATTTCCATACCGTTTGAGATATCAAAAATCCCTTCACAGCTTATGGTCATAACTATCCTAAGATCATGCTGACCACATTTCGTGTGAATGTGATGAATGCCCTAGCAGGAAGGCATACAAATATGATAAAGACCTCACTTCCTGTTGCCAGATGGTGGCGCTATAACATTGACTCGTTCTTGGGATATGGATGTAATTATACTCTAACAATAAACGTATTTCTAAAATATCAGCCAGATCAGACAATGTAGACCATGAAATTACGGCCACTTCCTGTTGGCGCGGCGTGACATAAAAATTGTACTCCTCCCCATGGCTGTCCCGTTTGATCTATCAAAAATATCCTGGCAATTTAGCATCATGAATATCCGGAGACCATTCTGACCACAGGTGGTGTGAATGTGATGAACCCCCTAGGAGGAGTACTTAAAAGTGCAGTACGTGTAAAACGCACAAAATCCAAAATGGCTGACTTCCTGTTTGTATATTTGATTAGATGCAAATTAGAAATGTGTTTGGTCCGATGAGTGCTATATGTGTACTAAATTTGGTGAAGGTAGCTCAAAGTGCCTGCCCACAATAGATGACAATGCAATAGGGGGCGCTGTGGAGTCCCTCGGCCACGCCCAGGTCTGAGCATCTAATCCATCCTGAAGGTCCTCATTTCTGATGTGTGTGCAAAATTCCCAGACTTTTTATGCATGGCAAGCACCTCAAAAAGGCCCATTTGCATATAGAAAAAATAATAATAATAAATATAGCTGCAAGCAGCAATGAACGGGCCCAAGCACCATGGGCGCAACCGCCTTGGTGGCATAGTTGTGCCAATGACATGTTTAACAATATGTACACACTTTGGAAATAATCACCTTCCTTGGCAATGTATAGTGTGCACAGGAATTCCCCTTTTATCAATGAAGATGTTGGTGTTGCTATTGGAAGGCATCAATGACATAAGACTCACTTCCTGTTGCCAGATGGTGGCGCTATAATATTGAGCCGTGTATGGTTTTTTAATTTGATTACACTCCAATAATAAATCTATTTCAAAATTTTCAGCCACATCGGAAGATGTTGAGTGAAATTAAGGTCAATTCAATGTTCTAGTTTCCAGATGGTGGCGCTATAACATTGAGTCATTTTTGGAATATGGATTTAATTACACTACAACAATATACATATTTCTAAATTTTCGGCCACATCGGAAGATGTCGAGTGAAATTAAAGCCACTTCCTGTTGCCAGATGGTGGCGCTATAACATTGAGTCATTTTTGGGATATGGATTAGATTATACTCCCACAACGAACATATCTGTGTAATATCAACCAGATCAGACCATCTAGAATGAAATTACGAACACTTCCTGTTGCCGCGGCGAGACCTCAAATTGTACGCCTCGCCATAGCCGTACCGTTTGACATATCAGAAATATCCTTTCAATTTAGCATCAGGATTATCCTGAGACCATTCTCACCACATTTGGTGTGAATGTGATGAACTCCCTAGGAGGAGTATTTCAGAGTTTGGTACGTGTAAAAACACTTAAAAACACACAAAATCCAGAATAGCTCACTTCCTGTTTGGAAAAGTTAAGGGATGCAAATGAGAAATGTGTGTGTCTTGAGGAGACCCATATGCATACCATATTCGGTGAATTTACGTGAAAGTATATGTCCACAATATTAGAAAAGAACCATAGGGGGCGCTGCGTAGCCACGCCCAGATGTGTGTGGATATGGATGTGATTGCACTCCAACAGTGAATATATCTGTAAAATTTCAGCCCAATCAGACAATGTAGAACGGAATTAAGCCCACTTCCTGTTTTCGCTCGTAACGTGTGTATTGTACGCCTCGCCATTGCCAAACCATTTGAGATATAAAAAATCCGTTTGGCTTTTAGGGTCAGGACTATCCTAAGATCATGCTGACTTCATTTGGTGTGAATGTGATGAATACCCTAGCAGGAACGCATACAAATATGATAAAAACCTCACTTCCTGTTGCCAGATGGTGGCGCTATAACATTGACTTCTTCTTGGGACATGGATGTGAGTATACTCACACAATGAACATATTTGTAAAATATCAGCCAGATCAGACAATGTAAACCACAAAATTATGGCCACTTCCTTTTGGCGCGGCGTGACATAAAAATTGTACGCCTCGCCATGACCATACCGTTTGAGATATCAAAAATATCCTGGCAATTTAGAATCATGACTATCTTGAGACCATTCTTACCCCATTTGGTGTGAATGCGATGAACCGCCTAGGAGGAGTACTTAAAAGTGTAGTACATGTGAAAACGCACAAAATTCAAAATGGTTGACTTCCTGTTCGCATATTTGCATCAATGCGAATTAGAAATGTGTTTGGTCCGAGGAGGGCTATATGCGTATTAAATTTGGTGAAGGTAGCTCAAAGTGCCTGCCCACAATAGACAACAATGCAGGGGGGGGGGGGGGGTCAGCGCAATAGGGGGCGCTGTGGAGTCCCTCGGCCAAACCCAGGTCTGAGCATCTGATACATCCTGACGGCCACCACTTCTGATGTGTCTCCAAAATATCAAGACTTTTTACCCAGGGCAAGGCCCTCAAAAATGCCCATTTGACGGAAGAGAAAGAATAATAATAATAATAATAATAATAATAATAATAATAATAATAATCCTTCCAATAACAATAGGGTCCTTCGCACCCTACGGTGCTTGGGCCCTAATAATAATAATAATAATAATAATAATAAATATAGCTGCAAGCAGCAATGAACGGGCCCAAGCACCATGGGCGCAACCGCCTTGGTGGCATAGTTGTGCCAATGACATGTTTCACAATATGTACACACTTTGGAAATAATCACCTTCCTGGACAACGTATAGTGTGCACAGGAATTCCCCTTTGATCAATGAAGATGTTTCTGCTGCTATTGGAATGCATCAATGATATAAGCCTCACTTCCTATTGCCAGATGGTGGCGCTATAATATTGAGCCGTGTATGGTTTATGGATTTGATTTCACTCCAATAATTAACATATTTGTACATTTTCAGCCAAATTGGAAGATGTCAAGTAAAATTTAAGCCACTTCCTGTTGCCAGATGGTGGCGGTATAATACTGAACCGTGTATGGTTCATGGATTTGATTACACTCCAATAATTAACATATTTGTCCATTTTCAGCCAAATTGGAAGATGTCAAGTAAAATTAAAGCCACTTCCTGTTGCCAGATGGTGGCGCTATGCCATTGAGCCTTTCTTGGTATATGGATGAGATTACACTCCAAAAATGAACATGTGTGACGTTTCTGCCACATCAGACAATGTAGAATGAAACAAAAATTACTTCTTGCTTGCACAGTGTAATAATATACTCCAGTCCTGTATGGAGAGCAGAGATTAATTAATTTCAATAGATTTTACAGCGGGAGGCACAATTTACGCTTGAGAAGTCATTCGGTTATAAATATGCACTCAAAATAAAACCATTGGCGTAAAGAAACTATTCAACTTTATTGAGGCCGCACCGGGGATGGAACCGCGGACCTTGCATGTCTTAATCCACTGTCTGAACCATTAAGCTATACTGCCCTCTTATACACGTACGTTATCTATTGGCCAAAAATTGTATGTTTCCTTTCATCCTGGTTAAATAATTTATCTCCGAAGTGTCGGATAATATTGCATTAAACGTCGAGTTAGCCAGCATCATTCTTTTCCATTTCACCGGTAATTATGCTGCCTGAAACGCATTTGTTCAGCCAAATCTAAAGGAGATGCCAAGTCTCTGCCCTCAATCCGGTATTTTCATATTAAGTCAAAAATTCCTAGCGAAATTGTATGTTCTCTTAATTCGTGTTTAATGACAAGCAAAATAAACTAACATATCTGGCGATTTAACTGAAAGTTTTCTATTCATGTAAACAAACGTAGCTGACCTGTTTTTTTGACTCACACAGACAGTGGACAGGCTGGCTGCTGTTAGCCAATGCGCGTCATCTCGCAACGACCTGCATGCCATACCTTTGTTGAACATAACGGTCTCATGTTAACACAGAGTTCGACCAGAGCCATCTCAAACGTTAACGTTTCTTTTTGACTTTTGACTCTTTTAAATATAAGCTACTCTCCTGCCAGTTAAAGACAGTCATTAAATGTCTTTAATATTTACTTCAGATATTCTATTCAAAAATGAAAATAGATGCAAAGAAACGTCGGGCTGGGTGTTGTCAATACATTTTGTCACGTAGGCTGCAGCTGTAAATCATACATCGTTATGCCTACTGGCTCGCTGGAAAAAAAACAAAAACCTATCGTTGAAAAATCACTTGAAGGAAGAAAAATATAAAAGTTCCACTTTCTGCCAATAAATGGAATCCCCGTATCAGAAATGGGGGGAAGTTACAGCGACGCAGTTAGTCTGTGAGTAGAATAGATTGTGTAGACAACTTCACTGTTTCCACAAAGGTGATGTGCTTTTTAACAGGACTTGGTCAGTGTAATGATATAAATGCTAGCATTCGATTATGGTCAACGGTACCGAAAATGCCCGTTGCACCAGCCATCATAACAAATGTCCCAATATAGGATCGATTTAAACCTCTATATATTTTTATTTCACGTTGGCAGTGTAGGCTATTATGTGTATTCCGACGCGAATTACATTTAATTGGGTTACGGCATTCACTTCAATCGAATGAAGTCAAATAGAAACGGCTCGAAATCCATAATAAGGCTTCTTGGTTTTCAAGCTAAGTTTCCGAACAGCTGTTTTGTATTGAGTCCTTAAAATGCTACAACACGGTTTTTTATGAACCAAATAACATTGAACGTCATTGCAAGATATGCATTATATGTGTTAATCTTTGAAATATATGATACTTTCCTGCCAGTAAAAGCCTGTCTTTTATTTTAGTTATTCAATCCATATAATTAAGGTGGATGAGAAAAAACGTTGCTGTGGGCTGGGTGTTGTCAGTACATTTTGTCACGTAGGCTGCCGCTGTTACTCATACATCGTTATGGTTACTGGCTCGCAAAAAGAAACAAAACTTGTCATTGAGAAATCACTTGAGAAACAATACCAACTTTTGCCAGTAGATGGCAGTCGCGTATTAGAAATGGGAGAGTCATTTGCGACTTGCGTTGAAGTTTTAAGACTGGATATAATGAGTCTCCAGCGAAAATAGTGAACTATTATTGCTTAATGGACGTGATGACACTCCAACAATGAACATATGTGAAAAGTTGTAGCCTCAAAATCAGGCAATGTAGAATTTAATACCTTTATGAAATTATTTAATACATAATTGTATTAAAACATGAACTGTTTGGGCAGCATTTCAAGTAAATTTTAAGGCTGACCATAGCCATACCATTCCAAGATATTAAAAATCAGTTCATAGTTGTGTGTCAGGGCTATAATATCATGCTGACCACATTTTGTGTGAATGTGATGAACCCCCTAGGAAGAGTATTTCAAAGTTTGGTACGTGAAAAAACACCTAAAAACACACAAAATCCAAAATAGCTCACTTCCTGTTGAGAAAAGTTAAGGGATGCAAATGAGAAATGTGTGTGTCTTGAGGAGACCCTTATGCCTACCAGACGTGGTGCATTTACGTGAAAGTATGTGTCCACAATATTAGAAAAAAGCCATAGGGGGCGCTGTGTAGCCACGCCCAGATGAATGTGGATATGGATGTGATTGCACTCCAAAAGTGAATATATTTGTAAAATATCAGCCCGATCAGATGATGTAGAACGGAATTAAGCCCACTTCCTGTTTTTGGGCGTAACGTGTATATTATACGCCTCGCCATTGCCAAACCGTTTGAGATATCAAAAATCCTTTCGTCATTTAGGGTCGGAACTATTCTAAGATCATGATGACTACATTTGGTGTGAATGTGATGAATACCTTAGCAGGAACGCATACAAACATGATAAAAACCTCACGTCCGTTGCCAGATGGTGGCGCTATAACATTGATTTCTTCTTGGTATTTGGATGTGATTACACTCTAACAGTGAACATATTTGTAAAATATCAACCAGATCAGACAATGTAGACCATGAATTTATGGCAACTTCCTGTTGGCGCGGCGTGACATGAAAATTGTACGCCTCGCCATGACCATACCGTTTGAGATATCAAAAATATCCTGTGGAATTAGTATCATGACTATCCTGAGACCACTTTGACCACATTTCGTGTGAATGCAATGAACCCCCTAGGAGGAGTACTTAAAAATGTAGTACGTGTAAAATGCACAAAATTCAAAATGGCTGACTTCCTGTTTACATATTTGATTCGATGCGAATGAGAAATGTGTTTGTCCAGAGGAGCCCCACATGCGTACGAAATAAGGTGAAGGTAGCTCAAATTGCCTGTCCACAATAGAAGACAAAGCATTAGGGGGCGCTGTGGAGTCCCTTGGCCACGCCCAGGTCTGAGCATCTGATACATCCTGACAGCCAACACTTCTCATGTGTGTGCAAAATTCTGTGAGTTTCCATCCATGGCAAGCACCTCAAAAATGCAAAATACATTGAAAAAAAAGAGAATAATAATTATAGGGGGCGCTGTCTAGCCACGCCCCGATTGATATGTATATATCTGATATTGTAGTGCTACAGTGAATATATTTGTAAAATATCAGCCCGATCAGATGATGTAGAACGGAATTAAGCCCACTTCCTGTTTTTGGGCGTAACGTGTGTATTATACGCCTCGCCATTGCCAAACCGTTTGAGATATCAAAAATCCTTTCGTCATTTAGGGTCAGGACTATTCTAAGAAAATGATGACTACATTTGGTGTGAATGTGATGAATACCCTAGCAGGAACGCATACAAACATGATAAAAACCTCACTTCCGTTGCCAGATGGTGGCGCTATAACATTGATTTCTTCTTGGTATATGGATGTGATTACACTCTAACAGTGAACATATTTGTAAAATATCAGCCAGATCAGACAATGTAGACCATGAATTTATGGCTACTTCCTGTTGGCGCGGCGTGACATGAAAATTGTACGCCTCGCCATGACCATACCGTTTGAGATATCAAAAATATCCTTTGGAATTAGTATCATGACTATCCTTTGACCGCTTGCACCACATTTCGTGTGAATGTAATGAACCCCCTAGGAGGAGTACTTAAAAGTGTAGTACATGTAAAATGCACAAAATTCAAAATGGCTGACTTCCTGTTCACATATTTGATTCGATGCGAATGACAAATGTGTTTTTCCAGAGGAGGCCCACATGCATACCAAATTAGGTGAAGGTAGCTCAAAGTGCCTGTCCACAATAGAAGACAAAGCATTAGGGGGCGCTGTGGAGTCCCTCGGCCACGCCCAGGTCTGAGCATCTGATACATCCTGAGAGCCAACACTTCTCATGTGTGTGCAAAATTCCGTGAGTTTTCATCTATGGCAAGCACCTCAAAAATGCAAAATACATTGAAAAAAAAGAGAATAATAATTATAGGGGGCGCTGTCTAGCCACGCCCCGATTGATATGTATATATTTCATATTGTACTCCAACAGTGAACATATTCATAAAATATCAGCCAGATCGGACGATGTCGAAAAAAAAGTCATTTTTTTGCACGCAATATGTGTACTGTACGACTCGCCATTTCCATACCGTTTGAGATATCAAAAATCCCTTCACAACTTATGGTCATAACTATCCTAAGATCATGCTGACCACATTTCGTGTGAATGTGATGAATGCCCTAGCAGGAAGGCATACAAATATGATAAAGACCTCACTTCCTGTTGCCAGATGGTGGCGCTATAACATTGACTCGTTCTTGGGATATGGATGTGATTATACTCCAACAATAAACGTATTTCTAAAATATCAGCCAGATCAGACAATGTAGACCATGAAATTACGGCCACTTCCTGTTGGCGCGGCGTGACATAAAAATTGTACTCCTCCCCATGACTGTCCCATTTGAGCTATCAAAAATATCCTGGCAATTTAGCATCATGAATATCCTGAGACCATTCTGACCACAGGTGGTGTGAATGTGATGAACCCCCTAGGAGGAGTACTTAAAAGTGCAGTACGTGTAAAACGCACAAAATCCAAAATGGCTGACTTCCTGTTTGTATATTTGATTAGATGCAAATTAGAAATGTGTTTGGACCGAGGAGTGCTATATGCCTACTAAATTTGGTGAAGGTAGCTCAAAGTGCCTGCCCACAATAGATGACAATGCAATAGGGGGCGCTGTGGAGTCCCTCGGCCACGCCCAGGTCTGAGCATCTAATCGATTATGAAGGTCCTCATTTCTGATGTTTGTGCAAAATTCCCAGACTTTTTATGCATGGCAAGCACCTCAAAAAGGCCCATTTGCATATAGAAAAAAGAATAATAATAATAATAATAATAATAATAATAATAATAATAATAATAATAATAATCTTTACAATAACAATAGGGTCCTTCGCACCCTACGGTGCTTGGGCCCTAAATAATAATCTTTACAATAACAATAGGGTCCTTCGCACCCTACGGTGCTTGGGCCCTAAATATAGCTGCAAGCAGCAATGAACGGGCCCAAGCACCATGGGCGCAACCGCCTTGGTGGCATAGTTGTGCCAATGACATGTTTCACAATATGTACACACTTTGGAAATAATCAGCTTCCTGGACAACGTATAGTGTGCACAGGAATTCCACTTTGATCAATGAAGATGTTGCTGCTGCTATTGGAATGCATCAATGATATAAGCCTCACTTCCAATTCCCAGTTGGTGGCGCTGTAATATTGAGCCGTGTATGGTTCATGGATTTGATTACACTCCAATAATTAACATATTTGTACATTTTCAGCCAAATTGGAAGATGTCGAGTAAATTTAAAGTCACTTCCTGTTGCCAGATGGTAGCACTATAACATTGAGCAATTTTTGGTATATGGATTTAATTACACTCCAATAATAAAAATATTTCTATATTTTCAGCCACATCGGAAGTTGTCCAGTGAAATTAAGGCCACTTCCTGTTGCCAGATGGTGGCGCTATGCCATTGAGCCTTTATTGGTATATGGATGAGATTACACTCCAAAAATGAACATGTGTGAAGTTTCAGCCTCATCAGACAATGTAGAATGAAATAAAAACAACTTCTTGCTTGCACATTGTGATAACGTGCTACAGTCCTGTCTGGAGAGCAGAGATGAATTAATTTCCATAGATTTTACAGCGGGAGGCACAATTTATGCTTGAGAAGTCATTTGGTTATAAATATGCACTCAAAATAAAACCATTGGCTTAAAGAAACTATTCAACTTTATTGTGCTTTATTGTGTTTAATCCACTGCCTGAACTATTAAACTATACTACCCTCTTATACACGTAGGCCATCTATTGGCCAAAAGTTGTATGTTTCTTTTTATCTTGGTTAAATAATTTCTCTCCTAAGTGTCGGATAATATTGCATTAAACGTCTAGTTAGCCAGCATCATTCTTTTCCATTTCACCGGTAATTATGCTGCCTGAAACGCATTTGTTCAGCCAAATCTAAAAGAGATGCCAAGTCTCTGCCCTCAATCCGGTATTTTCATATTAAGTCAAAAATTCCTAGCGACATTGTATGTTCTCTTAATTCGTGTTTAATGACAAGCAAAATAAACTAACATATCTGGCGATTTAACTGAAAGTTTTCTATTCATGTAAACAAACGTAGCTGACCTGTTTTTTGACTCACACAGACAGTGGACAGGCTGGCTGCTGTTAGCCAATGCGCGTCATCTCGCAACGACCTGCATGCGATAACTTTGTTGAACATAACGGTCTCTTGTTAACACAGCGTTCGAGCAGAGCCACCTCAAACGCTACCGTTTCTTTTTGACTTCATGTGTTACTCTTTTAAATATATGACACTCTCCTGCCAGTTAAAGACAGTCATTAAATGTCTTTAATATTTATTTTAGATATTCAATTAAAATAATGAAAATAGATGCAAAGAAACGTCGGGCTGGGTGTTGTCAATACATTTTGTCACGTAGGCTGCAGCTGTAAATCATACATCGTTATGCCTACTGGCTCGATATAAAAAACGAAAACCTATCGTTGAAAAATCACTAGAAGGAAGACAAAAATCAAAGTACCACTTTTTGCCAATAAATGGAATCCCCGTTTCAGAAATGGGGGGAAGTTACAGCGACGCAGTTAGTCTGTGAGTAGAATATATTGTGTAGACAACTTCACTGTTTCCACAAAGGAGTCTAAAATGTGCTTTTTAACAGGACTTGGTCAGTGTAATGATATAATTGCTAGCATTCGCTTATGGTCAACGGTACCGAAAATGCCCGTTGCACCAGCCATCATAACAAATGTCCCAATATAGGATCGATTTAAACCTCTATATATTTTTATTTCACGTTCACAGTGTAGGCGATTGTGTGTATTGCGACGCGAATTACATTTAATTGGGTTACGGCATTCACTTCAATCGAATGAAGTCAAATAGAAACGGCTCGAATTCCTTAATAAGGCTTCTTGGTTTTCAACCCAACTTTCCGAACAGCTGTTTTGTGTTGAGTCCTTAAAATGCTACACTACGTTTTTTTTTAACGTAGTAATAACATTGAACTTCAATGCAAGATCTGCATTATATGTGTTAATCTTTTAAATATATGATACTTTCCTGCCAGTAAAAGCCTGTCTTTTATTTTAGTTATTCAATCCATATAATTAAGGTAGATGAAAAAAACGTTGCTATGGGCTGGGTGTTGTCAGTACATTTTCTCACGTAGGCTGCCGCTGTTACTCATACATCGTTATGGTTACTGGCTCGCAAAAAGACACAAAACTTGTCATTGAGAAATCACTTTATCCAAGAAAATTAGAAAGAATACTAACCTTTGCCACTAGATGGCAGTCGCGTATTAGAAATGGGAGAGTCAGTTGCGACTTGCGTTGAAGTTTTAAGACTGGAGATAATGAGTCTCCAGCGAAAATAGTGAACTATTATTGCTTAATGGATGTGATGACACTCCAACAATGAACATATGTGAAAAGTTGTAGCCTCAAAATCAGGCAATGTAGAATTTAATACCTTTTTGAAATGATTTAATACATAATTTTCCTGTTTGGGCAGCATTACAAGTTAATTTTACGGCTGACCATAGCCATTCCATTCCAAGTTATTAAAAATCAGTTCACAGTTGTGTGTCAGGGCTATAATATCATGCTGACCACATTTTGTGTGAATGTGATGAACCCCCTAGGAAGAGTATTTCAAAGTTTCGTACGTGAAAAAACACTTAAAAACACACAAAATCCAAAATAGCTCACTTCCTGTTGGGAAAAGTTAAGGGATGCAAATGAGAAATGTGTGTGTCTTGAGGAGACCCTTATGCCTACCAGACGTGGTGCATTTACGTGAAAGTATATGTCCACAATATTAGAAAAGAGCCATAGGGGGCGCTGTGTAGCCACGCCCAGATGAATGTGGATATGGATGTGATTGCACTCCAAAAGTGAATATATTTGTAAAATATCAGCCCGATCAGATGATGTAGAACGGAATTAAGCCCACTTCCTGTTTTTGGGCGTAACGTGTGTATTATACGCCTCGCCATTGCCAAACCGTTTGAGATATCAAAAATCCTTTTGTCATTTAGGGTCAGGACTATTCTCAGATCATGATGACTCCATTTGGTGTGAATGTGATGAATACCCTAGCAGGAAGGCATACAAATATGATAAAAACCTCACTTCCTGTTGCCAGATGGTGGCGCTATAACATTGACTTCTTCTTGGTATATGGATGTGATTACACTCTAACAGTGAACATATTTGTAAAATATCAGCCAGATCAGACAATGTAGACCATGAATTTATGGCTACTTCCTGTTGGCGTGGCGTGACATGAAAATTGTACTCCTCGCCATGACCATACCGTTTGAGATATCAAAAATATCCTTCGGAATTAGTATCATAACTATCCTCAGACCACTTTGACCACATGTGGTGTGAATGCGATGAACCCCCTAGGAGGAGTACTTAAAAGTGTAGTACGTGTAAAACGCACAAAATTCAAAATGGCTGACTTCCTGTTCACATATTTGATTCGATGCGAATGAGAATTGTGTTTGCGCAGAGGAGCCCCACAACCCTACAAAATTAGGTGAAGGTAGCTCAAAGTGCCTGTCCACAATAGAAGACAAAGCAATAGGGGGCGCTGTGGAGTCCCTTGGCCACGCCCAGGTCTGAGCATCTGACAGTTCTTGACAGACACCACTTCTCATGTTTGTGCAAAATTCCGTGAGTTTTCATCCATGGCAAGCACCTCAAAAATGCACAAAACATAGAAAAAAAAGATTATAATAATTATAGGGGGCGCTGTCTAACCACGCCCCGATTGATATGTATATATTTGATATTGTATTCCAAGAGTGAACATATTTCTAAAATATCAGCCTGATCGGACGATATCGAAAAAAAAGTCATTTTTTTGCACGCACTATGTCTACTCTATGACTCGCCATTTCCATACCATTTGAGATATCAAAAATCCCTTCGCAATTTAGTGTAAAGACTATCTTAAGATCATGCTGACCACATTTGGTGTGAATGTGATCAATGCCCTAGCAGGAAGGCATACAAATATGATGAAGACCACACTTCCTGTTGCCAGATGGTGGCGCTATAACATTGACCCGTTCTTGGGATATGGATGTGTTTATACTCCAACAATAAACGTATTTCTAAAATATCAGCCAGATCAGACGATGTCGACCATGAAATTACGGCCACTTCCTGTTGGCGTGGCGTGACATAAAAATTGTAATCCTCCCCGTGACTGTCCCGTTTGAGCTATCAAAAATATCCTGGCAATTTAGTATCATGACTATCCTGAGACCATTCTGACCACAGTTGGTGTGAATGCGATGAACCCCCTAGGAGGAGTACTTAAAAGTGTAGAACGTGTAAAACGCACAAAATCCAAAATGGCTGACTTCCTGTTCGCATATTTGATTAGATGCTAATTTGAAATGTGTTTGGCCTGAGGAGTGCTATATGCCTACTAAATATGGTGCAGGTAGCTCAAAGTGCCTGCCCACAATAGAAGACAATGCGATAGGGGGCGCTGTGGAGTCCCTCAGCAACGCCCAGGTCTGAGCATCTGAGAGATCCTGACAGCCACCACTTCTGATGTGTGTGCAAAATTCCGTGAGTTTTCATTCATGGCAAGCACCTCAAAAATGCACAAAACATTGAAAAAAAAAGAATAATAATAATAAATATAGCTGCAAGCAGCAATGAACGGGCCCAAGCACCATGGGCGCAACCGCCTTGGTGGCATAGTTGTGCCAATGACATGTTTCACAATATGTACACACTTTGGAAATAATCACCTTCCTGGACAACGTATAGTGTGCACCGGAATTCCCCTTTGATCAATGAAGATGTTGCTGCTGCTATTGGAATGCATCAATGATATAAACCTCACTTCCTATTGCCAGATGGTGGCGCTATAATATTGAGCCGTGTATGGTTCATGGATTTGATTACACTCCAATAATTAACATATTTGTACATTTTCAGCCAAATTGGAAGATGTCAAGTAAAATTTAAGCCACTTCCTGTTGCCAGATGGTGGCGCTATAATATTGAGCCGTTCTTGGTATATGGATGAGATTACACTCCTAAAATGAACATGTCTGAAGTTTCTGCCGCATCAGACAATGTAGAATGAAACAAAAATTACTTCTTGCTTGCACATTGTAATAATATGCTCCAGTCCTGTATGGAGAGCAGAGATGAATTCATTTCAATAGATTTTACAGCGGGAGGCACAATTTACGCTTGAGAAGTCATTCGGTTATAAATATGCACTCTAAATAAAACCATTGGCGTAAAGAAACTATTCAACTTTATTGTGGCCGCACCGGGGATGGAACCGAGGACCATGCATGTCTTAATCCACTGTCTGAACCATTAAGCTATACTGCCTTCTTATACACGTCCGCCATCTATTGGCCAAAAGTTGTATGTTTCCTTTTATCTTGGTTAAATAATTTCTCTCCTAAATGTCGGATAATATTGCATTAAACGTCAAGTTAGCCAGCATCATTCTTTTCCATTTCAACGGTAATTATGCTGCCTGAAACGCATTTGTTCAGCCAAATCTAAAGGAGATGCCAAGTCTCTGCCCTCAATCCGGTATTTTCATATTAAGTCAAAAATTCCTAGCGAAATTGTATGTTCTCTTAATTCGTGTTTAATGACAAGCAAAATAAACTAACATATCTGGCGATTTAACTGAAAGTTTTCTATTCATGTAAACAAACGTAGCTGACCTGTTTTTTTACTCACACAGACAGTGGACAGGCTGGCTGCTGTTAGCCAACGACCTGCATGCCATACCTTTTTTGAACATAACGGTCTCATGTTAACACAGAGTTCGACCAGAGCCATCTCAAACGTTAACGTTTCTTTTTGACTTTTGACTCTTTTAAATATATGCTACTCTCCTGCCAGTTAAAGACAGTCATTAAATGTCTTTAATATTTATTTCAGATATTCAATTCATAGAATGAAAATAGATGCAAAGAAACGTCGGGCTGGGTGTTGTCAATACATTTTGTCACGTAGGCTGCAGCTGTAAATCATACATCGTTATGCCTACTGGCTCGCTAGAAAAAAAAAAAAAACCTATCGTTGAAAAATCACTTGAAGGAAGAAATATATAAAAGTAGCACTTTCTGCGAATAAATGGATTCCCCGTATCAGAAATGGGGGGAATTTACAGCGACGCAGTTAGTCTGTGAGTAGAATAGATTGTGTAGACAACTTCACTGTTTCCACAAAGGAACCAAAAATGTGCTTTTTAACAGGACTTGGTCAGTGTAATGATATAAATGCTAGCATTCGATTATGGTCAACGGTACCGAAAATGCGCGTTGCACCAGCCATCATAACAAATGTCCCAAGATAGGATCGATTTAAACCTCTATATATTTTTATTTCACGTTGACAGTGTAGGCTATTATGTGTATTCCGACTCGAATTACATTTAATTGGGTTACGGCATTCACTTCAATCGAATGAAGTCAAATAGAAACGGCTCGAATTCCTTAATAAGGCTTCTTGGTTTTCAAGCTAACTTTCCGAACAGCTGTTTTGTATTGAGTCCTTAAAATGCTACAACACGGTTTTTTTTAAACCAAATAACATTGAACGTCATTGCAAGATACGCATTATATGTGTTAATCTTTGAAATATATGCTACTTTCCTGCCAGTAAAAGCCTGTCTTTTATTTTAGTTATTCAATCCATATAATTAAGGTAGATGAGAAAAAACGTTGCTGTGGGCTGGGTGTTGTCAGTACATTTTGTCACGTAGGCTGCCGCTGTTACTCATACATCGTTATGGTTACTGGCTCGCAAAAAGAAACAAAACTTGTATTTGAGAAATCACTTGAGAAACAATACCAAGTTTTGCCAGTAGATGGCAGTCGCGTATTAGAAATGGGAGAGTCATTTGCGACTTGCCTTGAAGTTTTAAGACTGGATATAATGAGTCTCCAGCGAAAATAGTGAACTATTATTGCTTAATGGATGTGATGACACTCCAACAATGAACATATATGAAAAGTTGTAGCCTCAAAATCAGGCAATGTAGAATTTAATACCTTTTTGAAATTATTTAATACATAATTGTATTAAAACATGAACTGTTTGGGCAGCATTACAGGTTAATTTTAAGGCTGACCATAGCCATACCATTCCAAGATATTAAAAATCAGTTCATAGTTGTGTGTCAGGGCTATAATATCATGCTGACCACATTTTGTGTGAATGTGATGAACCCCCTAGGAAGAGTATTTCAAAGTTTGGTACGTGAAAAAACACTTAAAAACACACAAAATCCAAAATAGCTCACTTCCTGTTGGGAAAAGTTAAGGGATGCAAATGAGAAATGTGTGTGTCTTGAGGAGACCCTTATGCCTTCCAGACGTGGTGCATTTACGTGAAAGTATATGTCCACAATATTAGAAAAAAGCCATAGGGGGCGCTGTGTAGCCACGCCCAGATGAATGTGGATATGGATGTGATTGCACTCCAAAAGTGAATATATTTGTAAAATATCAGCCCGATCAGATGATGTAGAACGGAATTAAGCCCACTTCCTGTTTTTGGGCGTAACGTGTGTATTATACGCCTCGCCATTGCCAAACCGTTTGAGATATCAAAAATCCTTTCGTCATTTAGGGTCAGGACTATTCTACGATCATGATCTCTACATTTGGTGTGAATGTGATGAATACCTTAGCAGGAACGCATACAAACATGATAAAAACCTCACGTCCGTTGCCAGATGGTGGCGCTATAACATTGATTTCTTCTTGGTATTTGGATGTGATTACACTCTAACAGTGAACATATTTGTAAAATATCAGCCAGATCAGACAATGTAGACCATGAATTTATGGCAACTTCCTGTTGGCGCGGTGTGACATGAAAATTGTACGCCTCGCCATGACCATACCGTTTGAGATATCAAAAATATCCTTTGGAATTAGTCTCATGACTATCCTGAGACCAATTTGACCACATTTCGTGTGAATGCAATGAACCTCCTAGGAGGAGTACTTAAAAGTGTAGTATGTGTAAAATGCACAAAATTCAAAATGGCTGACTTCCTGTTTACATATTTGATTCGATGCAAATGAGAAATGTGTTTGTCCAGAGGAGTCCCACATGCATACCAATCTAGGTGAAGGTAGCTCAAAGTGCCTGTCCACAATAGAAGACAAAGCATTAGGGGGCGCTGTGGAGTCCCTTGGCCACGCCCAGGTCTGAGCATCTGATACATCCTGACAGCCAACACTTCTCATGTGTGTACAAAATTCTGTGAGTTTCCATCCATGGCAAGCACCTCAAAAATGCAAAATACATTGAAAAAAAAGAGAATAATAATTATAGGGGGCGCTGTCTAGCCACGCCCTGATTGATATGTATATATCTGATATTGTACTGCTACAATGAACATATTTGTAAAATATCAGCCAGATCGGACGATGTCGAAAAAAAAGTCATTTTTTTGCACGCAATATGTGTACTGTACGACTCGCCATTTCCATACCGTTTGAGATATCAAAAATCCCTTCACAACTTAGCGTAAGGACTATCTTACGATCATGCTGACCGCATTTGGTGTGAATGTGCTGAATGCCCTAGCAGGAAGGCATACAAATATGTTAAAGACCTCACTTCCTATTGCCAGATGGTGGCGCTATAACACTGACCTGTTCTTGGGATATGGATGTGATTACACTCCTACAATAAACAAATTTCTAAAATATCAGCTAGATCAGACAATGTAGACCATGAAATTATGGCCACTTCCTGTTGGCGTGGCGTGACATAAAAATTGTAATCCTCCCCGTGACTGTCCCGTTTGAGCTATCAAAAATATCCTGGCAATTTAGCATCATGACTATCCTGAGACCATTCTGACCACAGTTGGTGTGAATGCGATGAACCCCCTAGGAGGAGTACTTAAAAGTGTAGTACGTGTAAAACTCAGAAAATCCAAAATGGCTGACTTCCTGTTTGGATATTTGATTAGATCCGAATGAGAAATGTGTTTGGACCGAGGAGCGCTATTTGGCCACCAAATTAGGTGCAGGTAGCTCAAAGTGCCTGCCCACAATAGAAGACAATGCGATAGGGGGCGCTGTGGAGTCCCTCGGCCACGCCCAGGTCTGAGCATCTGAGAGCTCCTGACAGCAACCACTTCTGATGTGTGTGCAAAATGTCAAGACTTTTTACGCATGGCAAGGCCCTCAAAAAAGCCCATTTGCCTGATGAAAAAGAATAATAATAATAAATATAGCTGCAAGCAGCAATGAACGGGCCCAAGCCCCATGGGGGCAACCGCCTTGGTGGCATAGTTCTGCCAATGACATGTTTCACAACATGTACACACTTTGGAAATAATCACCTTCCTGGACAACGTATAGTGTGCACAGGAATTTCCCTTTGATCAATGAAGATGTTGGCGCTGCTATTGGAATGCATCAATGATATAAGCCTCACTTCCTGTTGCCAGATGGTGGCGCTATATTATTGATCCGTGTATGTTTTTTGAATTTGATTACACTCCAGAAATAAACATATTTGTACATTTTCAGCCACATCGGAAGATGTTCAGCGAAATTAAGGTCAATTCCTGTTTCCAGATGATGCTGCTATAACATTGAGTCGTTTTTGGAATATGGATTTGATTACACTCCAACACTGAGCATCTGTGTAAAGTTGCAGTCACATCAGACATTGGAGAATTTAAGTATGACCACTTCCTGTTTGTCTGGCATGATGTGTTTTTTATCTGCCTGACCATAGCTATATCATCCCAGTAAATCAAAAATCTGTTTTGTCAGGACCATCCTAGCATCATGCTGACCACATTTACCGTGAATGTCATGAACCCATTGAAAAATAATGCTTAAGAATGCAATATAAGGCTCACTTCCTGTTGCCAGTGGGTGGCGCTTTGCCATTTAGCCTTTATTGGAAAATGGATGAGATTACACTCCAAAAATGAACGTGTGAAGTTTCAGCCACATCAGACAATGTAGAATGAAATAAAAATAACGTCTTGCTTGCACATTGTGATAACATGCTACAGTCCTGTATGGAGAGCAGAGATTAATTAATTTCCATAGTTTTTACACGGGGAGGCACAATTTATGCTTGAAAAGTCATTAGGCCATAAACATGCACTCAAAATGAAAACAATTGGCTTCAAGAAACTATTCAAATTCATTGTGGCTGCAGCGGGGATCGAACGGCTGAATTTGCGTGCCTTAATCCACCGCCCAAACCATTACGCTATACTGCCCGCTTATACACGGTTGCCATCTATTGGCCAAATGTTTCCTTTTATCTTGGTTAAATAATTTCTCTACGAAGTGTCGGATAATATTGCACGAAACGTCTAGTTAACCAGCATCATTCTTTTCCATTTCACTGGTAATTATGCTGCCTGAAACGCATTTGTTCAGCCAAATCTAAAAGAGATGCCAACTCTCTGCCCTCAATACAGTATTTTCATATTAATTTACCATTCCTAGCGAAATTGTATGTTCTCTTAATTCGTGTTTAATGACAAGCCTAATAAACTAACATAGCTGGCGATTTAACTGAAAGTTTTCTATTCATGTAAACCAACGTAGCTGACCTGTTTTTTGACTCACACAGACAGTGGACTGGCTGGCTGCTGTTAGCCCGTGCGTGTCATCTCGCAACGACCTGCATGTGATACCTTTGTTGAACAAAACGGTCTCATGTTAACACAGCGTTCGAGCAGAGCCACCTCAGACGCTAAAGTTTCTTTTTGACTTCATGTGTTAATCTTTTAAAAATATGATACTCTCCTGCCAGTTAAAGCCTGTCTTTAAGTCTTTAAATGTCTTTAATATTTATTTTAGTTATTCAATTCATGTAATGAAAATAGATGCAAAGAAACGTCGGGCTGGGTGTTGTCAATACATTTTGTCACGTAGGCTGCAGCTGTAAATCATACATCGTTATGCCTACTGGCTCGCTAGAAAAAAACAAAAACCTATCGTTGAAAAATCACTTGAAGGAAGAAAAAAATGAAAGTACCACTTTCTGCCAATAAATTGAATCGCCGTATCAGAAATGGGGGGAAGTTACAGCGACGCAGTTAGTCTGTGAGTAGAATAGATTGTGTAGACAACTTCACTGTTTCCACAAAGGTGATGTGCTTTTTAACAGGACTTGGTCAGTGTAATGATATAAATGCTAGCATTCGATTATGGTCAACGGTACCGAAAATGCCCGTTGCACCAGCCATCATAACAAATGTCCCAATATAGGATCGATTTAAACCTCTATATATTTTTATTTCACGTTGACAGTGTAGGCTATTATGTGTATTCCGACGCGAATTACATTTAATTAGGTTACGGCATTCACTTCAACCGAATGAAGTCAAATAGAAACGGCTCGAATTCCTTAATAAGGCTTCTTGATTTTCCGAACAGCTGTTTTGTATTGAGTCCTTAAAATGCTACAACACGGGTTTTTTTAAACCAAATAACATTGAACGTCATTGCAAGATATATGCAATACCAACTTTTGCCAGAAGATGGCAGTCGCGTATTAGAAATGGGAGAGTCATTTGCGACTTGCGTTGAAGTTTTAAGACTGGATATAATGAGTCTCCAGCGAAAATAGTGAACTATTATTGCTTAATGGATGTGATGACACTCCAACAATGAACATATGTGAAAAGTTGTAGCCTCAAAATCAGGCAATGTAGAATTTAAAACCTTTTTGAAATTATTTAAGACATAATTGTATTAAAACATGAACTGTTTGGGCAGCATTACAAGTTAATTTTAAGGCTGACCATAGCCATACCATTCCAAGATATTAAAAATCAGTTCATAGTTGTGTGTCAGGGCTATAACATCATGCTGACCACATTTTGTGTGAATGTGATGAACCCCCTAGGAAGAGTATTTCAAAGTTTGGTACGTGAAAAAACACTTAAAAACACACAAAATCCAAAATAGCTCACTTCCTGTTGGGAAAAGTTAAGGGATGCAAATGAGAAATGTGTGTGTCTTGAGGAGACCCTTATGCCTACCAGACGTGGTGCATTTACGTGAAAGTATATGTCCACAATATTAGAAAAAAGCCATAGGGGGCGCTGTGTAGCCACGCCCAGATGAATGTGGATATGGATGTGATTGCACTCCAAAAGTGAATATATTTGTAAAATATCAGCTCGATCAGATGATGTAGAACAGAATTAAGCCCACTTCCTGTTTTTGGGCGTAACGTGTGTATTATACGCCTCGCCATTGCCAAACCGTTTGAGATATCAAAAATCCTTTTGTCATTTAGGGTCAGGACTATTCTAAGATCATGATGACTACATTTGGTGTGAATTTGATGAATACCCTAGCAGGAACGCATACAAACATGATAAAAACCTCACTTCCGTTGCCAGATGGTGGCGCTATAACATTGATTTCTTCTTGGTATATGGATGTGATTACACTCTAACTGTGAACATATTTGTAAAATATCAGCCAGATCAGACAATGTAGAGCATGAATTTATGGCTACTTCCTGTTGGCGCGGCGTGACATGAAAATTGTACGCCTCGCCATGACCATACCGTTTGAGATATCAAAAATATCCTTTGGAATTAGTATCATGACTATCCTGAGACCACTTTGACCACATTTCGTGTGAATGCAATGAACCCCCTAGGAGGAGTACTTAAAAGTGTAGTACGTGTAAAATGCACAAAATTCAAAATGGCTGACTTCCTGTTTACATATTTGATTCGATGCGAATGAGAAATGTGTTTGTCCAGAGGAGCCCCACATGCGTACCAAATTAGGTGAAGGTAGCTCAAAGTGCCTGTCCACAATAGAAGACAAAGCATTAGGGGGCGCTGTGGAGTCCCTTGGCCACGCCCAGGTCTGAGCATCTGATACATCCTGACAGCCAACACTTGTCATGTGTGTGCAAAATTCTGTGAGTTTCCATCCATGGCAAGCACCTGAAAAATGCAAAATACATTGAAAAAAAAGAGAATAATAATTATAGGGGGCGCTGTCTAGCCACGCCCCGATTGATATGTATATATCTGATATTGTAGTGCTACAGTGAACATATTTTTAAAATATCAGCCAGATCGGACGATGTCGGAAAAAAAGTCATTTTTTTGCACGCAATATGTGTACTGTACGACTCGCCATTTCCATACCGTTTGAGATATCAAAAATCCCTTCACAACTTAGCGTAAGGACTATCTTAAGATCATGCTGACCGCATTTGGTGTGAATGTGCTGAATGCCCTAGCAGGAATGCATACAAATATGTTAAAGACCACACTTCCTGTTGCCAGATGGTGGCGCTATAACATTGACCTGTTCTTGGGATATGGATGTGATTGTAGTCCAACAATAAACAAAGTTCTAAAATATCAGCCAGATCAGACAATGTAGACCATGAAATTATGGCCACTTCCTGTTGGCGCGGCGTGACATAAAAATTGTACTCCTCCCCATGACCGTCCCGTTTGAGCTATCAAAAATATCCTGGCAATTTAGCATCATGACTATCCTGAGACCATTCTGACCACAGGTGGTGTGAATGCGATGAACCCCCTAGGAGGAGTACTTAAAAGTGTAGTACGTGTAAAACTCAGAAAATCCAAAATGGCTGACTTCCTGTTTGGATATTTGATTAGATCCGAATGAGAAATGTGTTTGGACCGAGGACCGCTATATGGCCACCAAATTAGGTGCAGGTAGCTCAAAGTGCCTGCCCACAATAGAAGACAATGCGATAGGGGGCGCTGTGGAGTCCCTCGGCCACGCCCAGGTCTGAGCATCTGAGAGCTCCTGACAGCAACCACTTCTGATGTGTGTGCAAAATGTCAAGACTTTTTACGCATGGCAAGGCCCTCAAAAAAGCCCATTTGCCTGAAGAAAAAGAATAATAATAATAATAATAATCTTTACAATAACAATAGGGTCCTTCGCACCCTACGGTGCTTGGGCCCTAAATATAGCTGCAAGCAGCAATGAACGGGCCCAAGCACCATGGGCGCAACCGCCTTGGTGGCATAGTTGTGCCAATGACATGTTTCACAATATGTACACACTTTGGAAATAATCACCTTCCTGGACAACGTATAGTGTGCACAGGAATTCCCCTTTGATCAATGAAGATGTTTCTGCTGCTATTGGAATGCATCAATGATATAAGCCTCACTTCCTATTGCCAGATGGTGGCACTATAATATTGAGCCATGTATGGTTCATGGATTTGATTTCACTCTAATAATTAACATATTTGTACATTTTCAGCCAAATTGGAAGATGTCAAGTAAAATTTAAGCCACTTCCTGTTGCCAGATGGTGGCGGTATAATATTGAGCCGTGTATGGTTCATGGATTTGATTACACTCCAATAATTAACATATTTGTACATTTTCAGCCAAATTGGAAGATGTCAAGTAAAATTAAAGCCACTTCCTGTTGCCAGATGGTGGCGCTATGCCATTGAGCCTTTCTTGGTATATGGATGAGATTTCACTCCAAAAATGAACATGTGTGAAGTTTCTGCCACATCAGACAATGTAGAATGAAACAAAAATTACTTCTTGCTTGCACAGTGTAATAATATGCTCCAGTCCTGTATGGAGAGCAGAGATTAATTAATTTCAATAGATTTTACAGCGGGAGGCACAATTTACGCTTGAGAAGTCATTCGGTTATAAATATGCACTCAAAATAAAAGCATTGGCGTAAAGAAACTATTCAACTTTATTGTGGCCACACCGGGGATGGAACCGCGGACCTTGCATGTCTTAATCCACTGTCTGAACCATTAAGCTATACTGCCCTCTTATACACGGGCGCCATCTATTGGCCAAAAGTTGTATGTTTCCTTTTATCTTGGTTAAATAATTTCTCTCCGAAGTGTCGGATAATATTGCATTAAACGTCTAGTTAGCCAGCATCATTCTTTTCCATTTCACCGGTAATTATGCTGCCTGAAACGCATTTGTTCAGCCAAATCTAAAGGAGATGCCAAGTCTCTGCCCTCAATCCGGTATTTTCATATTAAGTCAAAAATTCCTAGCGAAATTGTATGTTCTCTTAATTCGTGTTTAATGACAAGCATAATAAACTAACATATCTGGCGATTTAACTGAAAGTTTTCTATTCATGTAAACAAACGTAGCTGACCTGTTTTTTGACTCACACAGACAGTGGACAGGCTGGCTGCTGTTAGCCAATGCGCGTCATCTCGCAACGACCTGCATGCCATACCTTTGTTGAACATAACGGAGTTCGACCAGAGCCATCTCAAACGTTAACGTTTCTTTTTGACTTTTGACTCTTTTAAATATATGCTACTCTCCTGCCAGTTAAAGACAGTCATTAAATGTCTTTAATATTTATTTCAGATATTCTATTCATATAATGAAAATAGATGCAAAGAAACGTCGGGCTGGGTGTTGTCAATACATTTTGTCACGTAGGCTGCAGCTGTAAATCATACATCGTTATGCCTACTGCTGCTAGAAAAAAAACAAAAACCTATCGTTGAAAAATCAGTTGAAGGAAGAAAAATATAAAAGTTCCACTTTCTGCCAATAAATGGAATCCCCGTATCAGAAATGGGGGGAAGTTACAGCGACGCAGTTAGTCTGTGAGTAGAATAGATTGTGTAGACAACTTCACTGTTTCCACAAAGGAACCAAAAATGTGCTTTTTAACAGGACTTGGTCAGTGTAATGATATAAATGCTAGCATTCGATTATGGTCAACGGTACCGAAAATGCCCGTTGCACCAGCCATCATAACAAATGTCCCAATATAGGATCCATTTAAACCTCTATATATTTTTATTTCACGTTCACAGTGTAGGCGATTGTGTGTATTCCGACGCGAATTACATTTAATTGGGTTACGGCATTCACTTCAATCGAATGAAGTCAAATAGAAACGGCTCGAATTCCTTAATAAGGCTTCTTGGTTTTCAAGCTAACTTTCCGATCAGCTGTTTTGTATTGAGTCCTTAAAATGCGACAACACGGTTTTTTTAAACCAAATAACACTGAACGTCATTGCAAGATATATACAATACTAACTTTTGCCAGTAGATGGCAGTCGCGTATTAGAAATGGGAGAGTCATTTGCGACTTGCGTTGAAGTTTTAAGACTGGATATAATGAGTCTCCAGCGAAAATAGTGAACTATTATTGCTTAATGGATGTGATGACACTCCAACAATGAACATATGTGAAAAGTTGTTGCCTCAAAATCCGGCAATGTAGAATTTAATACCTTTTTGAAATTATTTAATATATAATTTTCCTATTTGGGCAGCATTACAAGTTAATTTTAAGGCTGACCATAGCCATACCATTCCAAGATATTAAAAATCAGTTCATAGTTGTGTGTCAGGGCTATAATATCATGCTGACCACATTTTGTGTGAATGTGATGAACCCCCTAGGAAGAGTATTTCAAAGTTTGGTACATGAAAAAAAACAGTTTAAAACACACAAAATCCAAAATAGCTCACTTCCTGTTGGGAAAAGTTAAGGGATGCAAATGAGAAATGTGTGTGTCTTGAGGAGACCCTTATGCCTACCAGACGTGGTGCATTTACGTGAAAGTATGTGTCCACAATATTAGAAAAAAGCCATAGGGGGCGCTGTGTAGCCACGCCCAGATGAATGTGGATATGGATGTGATTGCACTCCAAAAGTGAATATATTTGCAAAATATCAGCCCGATCAGATGATGTAGAACGGAATTAAACCCACTTCCTGTTTTTGGGTCTAACTTGTGTATTATACGCCTCGCCATTGCCAAACCGTTTGAGATATCAAAAATCCTTTTGTCATTTAGGGTCAGGACTATTCTAAGATCATGCTGACTACATTTGGTGTGAATGTGATGAATACCCTAGCAGGAACAAATACAAACATGATAAAAACCTCACTTCCTGTTGCCAGATGGTGGCGCTATAACATTGACTTCTTCTTGGTATATGGATGTGATTACACTCTAACAGTGAACATATTTGTAAAATATCAGCCAGATCAGACAATGTAGACCATGAATTTATGGCTACTTCCTGTTGGCGCGGCGTGACATGAAAATTGTACGCCTCGCCATGACCATACCGTTTGAGATATCAAAAATATCCTTTGGAATTAGTATCATGACTATCCTGAGACCGCTTTCACCACATTTCGTGTGAATGCAATGAACCCCCTCGGAGGAGTACTTAAAAGTGTAGTACGTGTAAAATGCACAAAATTCAAAATGGCTGACTTCCTGTTCACATATTTGATTGGATGCGAAAGAGAAATGTGTTTGGCCAGAGGAGCCCCACATGCATACCAAATTAGGTGAAGGTTGCTCTAAGTGCCTGTCCACAATAGAAGAAAAAGCATTAGGGGGCGCTGTGGAGTCCCTCGGCCACGCCCAGGTCTGAGCATCTGATACTTTCTGACAGCCAACACTTCTCATGTGTGTGCAAAATTCTGTGCATTTCCATCTATGGCAAGCACCTCAAAAATGCAAAAAACATTGAAAAAAAAGAGAATAATAATTATAGGGGGCGCTGTCTAGCCACGCCCCGATTGATATGTATATATTCCATATTGTACTCCAACAGTGAACATATTTGTAAAATATCAGCCAGATCGGACGATGTCAAAAAAAAAGTCATTTTTTTGCACGCAATATGTGTACTGTACGACTCGCCATTTCCATACCGTTTGAGATATCAAAAATCCCTTCACAGCTTATGGTCCTGACTATCCTAAGATCATGCTGACCACATTTCGTGTGAATGTGATGAAAGCCCTAGCAGGAAGGCATACAAATATGATAAAGACCTCACTTCCTGTTTCCAGATGGTGGCGCTATAACATTGACCCGTTCTTGGGATATGGATGTGATTATACTCCAACAATAAACGTATTTCTAAAATATCAGCCAGATCAGACGATGTAGACCATGAAATTACGGCCACTTCCTGTTGGCGTGGCGTGACATAAAAATTATACGCCTCCCCAGGACCGTCCCGTTTGAGCTATCAAAAATATCCTGGCAATTTAGCATCATGAATATCCTGAGACCATTCTGACCACAGGTGGTGTGAATGTGATGAACCCCCTAGGAGGAGTACTTAAAAGTGCAGTACGTGTAAAACGCACAAAATCCAAAATGGCTGACTTCCTGTTTGTATATTTAATTAGATGCGAATGAGAAATGTGTTTGGACCGAGGAGTGCTATAAGCGTACTAAATTTTGTGAAGGTAGCTCAAAGTGCCTGCCCACAATAGATGACAATGCGATAGAGGGCGCTGTGGAGTCTCTCGGCCACGCCCAGGTCTGAGCATCTAATCGATCCTGAAGGTCCTCATTTCTGATGTGTGTGCAAAATTCCCAGACTTTTTATGCATGGCAAGCACCTCAAAAAGGCCCATTTGCATATAGAAAAAAGAATAATAATAATAATAATAATAATAATAATCTTTACAATAACAATAGGGTCCTTCGCACCCTACGGTGCTTGGGCCCTAATAATAATAATAATAATAATAATAATCCTTCCAATAACAATAGGGTCCTTCGCACCCTACGGTGCTTGGGCCCTAATAATAATAATAATAATAATAATAATAATAATCCTTCCAATAACAATAGGGTCCTTCGCACCCTACGGTGCTTGGGCCCTAAATATAGCTGCAAGCAGCAATGAACGGGCCCAAGCACCATGGGCGCAACCGCCTTGGTGGCATAGTTGTGCCAATGACATGTTTCACAATATGTACACACTTTGGAAATAATCACCTTCCTTGGCAACGTATAGTGTGCACAGGAATTCCCCTTTGATCAATGAAGATGTTGGTGTTGCTATTGGA
This sequence comes from Conger conger, assembly GCF_963514075.1. NCBI lineage: Eukaryota > Metazoa > Chordata > Actinopteri > Anguilliformes > Congridae > Conger > Conger conger. Next base: position 47,698,390 of record NC_083762.1, read on the forward strand.
ATGCATCAATGATATAACACTCACTTCCTGTTGCCAGATGGTGGCGCTATAGTATTGAGCCGTGTATGGTTTTTGAATTTGATTACACTCCAATAATAAACCTATTTCAAAATTTTCAGCCACATTGGAAGATGTTGAGTGAAATGAAGGTCAATTCAATGTTCTAGTTTCCAGATGGTGGCGCTATAACATTGAGTCATTTTTAGAATATGGATTTAATTACACTCCAACAATATACATATTTCTAAATTTTCGGCCACATCGGAAGATGTCGAGTAAAATTAAGGCCACTTCCTGTTGCCAGATGGTGGCGCTATAACATTGAGTCATTTTTGGGATATGGATGTGATTACACTCCCACAACGAACATATCTGTGTAATATCAACCAGATCAGACCATCTAGAATGAAATTACGACCACTTCCTGTTGCCGCGGCGAGACCTCAAATTGTACGCCTCGCCATAGCCGTACCATTTGACATATCAGAAATATCCTTTCAATTTAGCATCAGGATTATCCTGAGACCATTCTCACCACATTTGGTGTGAATGTGATGAACCCCCTAGGAGGAGTATTTCAGAGTTTGGTACGTGTAAAAACACTTAAAAACACACAAAATCCAGAATAGCTCACTTCCTGTTTGGAAAAGTTAAGGGATGCAAATGAGAAATGTGTGTGTCTTGAGGAGACCCATATGCATACCATATTCGGTGAATTTACGTGAAAGTATATGTCCACAATATTAGAAAAGAACCATAGGGGGCGCTGCGTAGCCACACCCAGATTTATGTGGATATGGATGTGATTGCACTCCAACAGTGAATATATCTGTAAAATATCAGCCCAATCAGACGATGTAGAACGGAATTAAGCCCACTTCCTTTTTTCGCTCGTAACGTGTGTATTGTACGCCTCGCCATTGCCAAACTGTTTGAGATATCAAAAATCCGTTTTGCTTTTAGGGTCAGGACTATTCTAAGATCATTTTGACTACATTTGGTGTGAATGTGATGAATACCCTAGCAGGAACACATACAAATATGATAAAAACCTCACTTCCTGTTGCCAGATGATGGCGCTATAACATTGACTTCTTCTTGGGACATGGATGTGAGTATACACACACAATGAACATATTTGTAAAATATCAGCCAGATCAGACGATGTAAACCACAAAATTATGGCCACTTCCTTTTGCCGCGGCGTGACATAAAAATTGTACGCCTCGCCATGACCATACCGTTCCAGATATCAAAAATATCCTGGCAATTTAGAATCATGACTATCTTGAGACCATTCTTACCCCATTTGGTGTGAATGCGATGAACCGCCTAGGAGGAGTACTTAAAAGTGTAGTACATGTGAAAACGCACAAAATTCTAAATGGCTGACTTCCTGTTCGCATATTTGCATGAATGCGAATGAGAAATGTGTTTCAATTGAGGAGCCACACATGCATACCAAATTAGGTTCATGTAGCTCAAAGTGCCTGCCCACAATAGACAACAATGCAGGGGGGGGGGGGGGCAGTGCAATAGGGGGCGCTGTGGAGTCCCTCGGCCACACCCAGTTCTGAGCATCTGATAGATCCTGACGGCCACCACTTCTGATGTGTCTGCAAAATTTCAAGACTTTTTAGCCATGGCAAGGCCCTCAAAAATGCCCATTTGACGGAAGAGAAAGAATAATAATAATAATAATAATAATAATAATAATAATAATAATAAATATAGCTGCAAGCAGCAATGAACGGGCCCAAGCACCATGGGCGCAACCGCCTTGGTGGCATAGTTGTGCCAATGACATGTTTAACAATATGTACACACTTTGGAAATAATCACCTTCCTTGGCAATGTATAGTATGCACAGGAATTCCCCTTTGATCAATGAAGATGGTGGTGTTGCTATTGGAATGCATCAATGATATGAGACTCACTTCCTGTTGTCAGATGGTGGCGCTATGATATTGAGCCGTGTATGGTTTTTGAATTTGATTACACTCCAATAATAAACCTATTTCTAAATTTTCAGCCACATCGGAAGATGTTGAGTGAAATTAAGGTCAATTCAATGTTCTAGTTTCCAGATGGTGGCGCTATAACATTGAGTCGTTTTTGGAATATGGATTTAATTACACTCCAACAATATACATATTTCTAAATTTTCGGCCACATCGGAAGATGTCAAGTAAAATTAAAGCCACTTCCTGTTGCCAGATGGTGGCGCTAAAACATTGAGTCATTTTTGGGATATGGATGTGATTACACTCCCACAACGAACATATCTGTGTAATATCAACCAGATCAGACCATCTAGAATGAAATTACGACCACTTCCTGTTGCCGCGGCGAGACCTCAAATTGTACGCCTCGCCATAGCCGTACCGTTTCACACATCAGAAATATCCTTTCAATTTAGCATCAGGATTATCCTGAGACCATTCGCACCACATTTGGTGTGAATGTGATGAACTCCCTAGGAGGAGTATTTCAGAGTTTGGTACGTGTAAAAACACTTAAAAACACACAAAATCCAGAATAGCTCACTTCCTGTTTGGAAAAGTTAAGGGATGCAAATGAGAAATGTGTGTGTCTTGAGGAGACCCATATGCATACCATATTCGGTGAATTTACGTGAAAGTATATGTCCACAATATTAGAAAAGAACCATAGGGGGCGCTGCGTAGCCACGCCCAGATGAATGTGGATATGGATGTGATTGCACTCCAACAGTGAATATATCTGTAAAATTTCAGCCCAATCAGACGATGTAGAACGGAATTAAGCCCACTTCCTGTTTTCGCTCGTAACGTGTGTATTGTACGCCTCGCCATTGCCAAACCATTTGAGATATTAAAAATCCGTTTGGATTTTAGGGTCAGGACTATCCTAAGATCATGCTGACTTCATTTGGTGTGAATGTGATGAATACCCTAGCAGGAACACATACAAATATGATAAAAACCTCACTTCCTGTTGCCAGATGGTGGCGCTATAACATTGACTTCTTCTTGGGACATGGATGTGAGTATACTCACACAATGAACATATTTGTGAAATATCAGCCAGATCAGACGATGTAAACCACAAAATTATGGCCACTTCCTTTTGGCGCGGCGTGACATAAAAATTGTACGCCTCGCCATGACCATACCGTTTGAGATATCAAAAATATCCTGGCAATTTAGAATCATGACTATCTTGAGACCATTCTTACCATATTTGGTGTGAATGCGATGAACCGCCTAGGAGGAGTACTTAAAAGTGTAGTACATGTGAAAACGCACAAAATTCAAAATGGCTGACTTCCTGTTCGCATATTTGCATCAATGCGAATGAGAAATGTGTTTCAACTGAGGAGCCACACATGCCTACCAAATTATGTTCATGTAGCTCAAAGTGCCTGCCCACAATAGACAACAATGCGGGGGGGGGGGGGGGACAGCGCAATAGGGGGCGCTGTGGAGTCCCTCGGCCACACCCAGGTCTGAGCATCTGATAGATCCTGACGGCCACCACTTCTGATGTGTCTGCAAAATTCCAAGACTTTTTAGCCAGGGCAAGGCCCTCAAAAATGCCCATTTGACGGAAGAGAAAGAATAATAATAATAATAATAATAATAATAATAATAATAATAATAATCTTTACAATAACAATAGGGTCCTTCGCACCCTACGGTGCTTGGGCCCTAATAATCTTTACAATAACAATAGGGTCCTTCGCACCCTACGGTGCTTGGGCCCTAATAATAATCTTTACAAAAACAATAGGGTCCTTCGCACCCTACGGTGCTTGGGCCCTAAATATAGCTGCAAGCAGCAATGAACGGGCCCAAGCACCATGGGGGCAACCGCCTTGGTGGCATAGTTCTGCCAATGACATGTTTCACAACATGTACACACTTTGGAAATAATCACCTTCCTGGACAACGTATAGTGTGCACAGGAATTCCCTTTTTATCAATGAAGATGTTGGCGCTGCTATTGGAACGCATCAATGATATAAGCCTCACTTCCTATTGCCAGATGGTGGCACTATATTATTGAGCCATGTATGGTTTTTGAATTTGATTACACTCCAGAAATAAACATATTTGTACATTTTCAGCCACATCGGAAGACGTTGAGCGAAATTAAGGTCAATTCCTGTTTCCAGATGATGCTGCTTTAACATTGAGTCGTTTTTGGAATATGGATTTGATTACACTCCAACACTGAGCATCTGTGTAAAGTTGCAGTCACATCAGACATTGGAGAATTTAAGTATGACCACTTCCTGTTTGTCTGGCATGATGTGTTTTTTATGTGCCTGACCATAGCTATATCATCCCAGTAAATCAAAAATCTGTTTTGTCAGGACCATCCTAGCATCATGCTGACCACATTTACCGTGAATGTCATGAACCCATTGAAAAATAATGCTTAAGAATGCAATATAAGGCTCACTTCCTGTTGCCAGCGGGTGGCGCTTTGCCATTGAGCCTTTATTGGAAAATGGATGAGATTACACTCCAAAAATGAACATGTGTGAAGTTTCTGCCACATCAGACAATGTAGAATGAAACAAAAATTACTTTTTGCTTGCACATTGTAATAATGTGCACCAGTCCTGTATGGAGAGCAGAGATGAATTAATTTCAATAGATTTTACAGCGGGAGGCACAATTTACGCTTGAGAAGTCATTCGGTTATAAATATGCACTCAAAATAAAACCATTGGCGTAAAGAAACTATTCAACTTTATTGTGGCCGCACCGGGGATGGAACCGAGGACCTTGCATGTCTTAATCCACTGTCTGAACCATTAAGCTATACTGCCCTCTTATACACGTACGCCATCTATTGGCCAAAAGTTGTATGTTTCCTTTTATCTTGGTTAAATAATTTCTCTCCTAAGTGTCGGATAATATTGCAATAAACGTCTAGTTAGCCAGCATCATTCTTTTCCATTTCACCGGTAATTATGCTGCCTGAAACGCATTTGTTCAGCCAAATCTAAAGGAGATGCCAAGTCTCTGCCCTCAATCCGGTATTTTCATATTAAGTCAAAAATTCCTAGCGAAATTGTATGTTCTCTTAATTCGTGTTTAATGACAAGCAAAATAAACTAACATATCTGGCGATTTAACTGAAAGTTTTCTATTCATGTAAACAAACGTAGCTGACCTGTTTTTTGACTCACACAGACAGTGGACAGGCTGGCTGCTGTTAGCCAACGACCTGCATGCCATTCCTTTTTTGAACATAACGGTCTCATGTTAACACAGAGTTCGACCAGAGCCATCTCAAACGTTAACGTTTCTTTTTGACTTTTGACTCTTTTAAATATATGCTACTCTCCTGCCAGTTAAAGACAGTCATTAAATGTCTTTAATATTTATTTCAGATATTCAATTCATATAATGAAAATAGATGCAAAGAAACGTCGGGCTGGGTGTTGTCAATACATTTTGTCACGTAGGCTGCAGCTGTAAATCATACATCGTTATGCCTACTGCTGCTAGAAAAAAACAAAAACCTATCGTTGAAAAATCACTTGAAGGAAGAAAAAAAAAAAAGTACCACTTTCAGCAAATAAATGGAATCCCCGTATCAGAAATGGGGGGAAGTTACAGCGACGCAGTTAGTCTGTGAGTAGAATAGATTATGTAGACAACTTCACTGTTTCCACAAAGGAACCAAAAATGTGCTTTTTAACAGGACTTGGTCAGTGTAATGATATAAATGCTAGCATTCGATTATGGTCAACGGTACCGAAAATGCCCGTTGCACCAGCCATCATAACAAATGTCCCAATATAGGATCGATTTAAACCTCTATATATTTATATTTCACGTTCACAGTGTAGGCGATTGTGTGTATTCCGACGCGAATTACATTTAATTGGGTTACGGCATTCACTTCAATCGAATGAAGTCAAATAGAAACGGCTCGAATTCTTTAATAACGCTTCTTGGTTTTCAAGCCAACTTTCCGAACAGCTGTTTTGTATTGAGTCCTTAAAATGCTACAACACGGTTTTTTATAAACCAAATAACATTGAACGTCATTGCAAGATATATACAATACCAACTTTTGCCAGTAGATGGCAGTCGCGTATTAGAAATGGGAGAGTCATTTGCGACTTGCGTTGAAGTTTTAAGACTGGATATAATGAGTCTCCAGCGAAAATAGTGAACTATTATTGCTTAATGGATGTGATGACACTCCAACAATGAACATATGTGAAAAGTTGTAGCCTCAAAATCAGGCAATGTAGAATTTAATACCTTTTTGAAATTATTTAATACATAATTGTATTAAAACATGAACTGTTTGGGCAGCATTACAAGTTAATTTTAAGGCTGACCATAGCCATACCATTCCAAGATATTAAAAATCAGTTCATAGTTGTGTGTCAGGGCTATAATATCATGCTGACCACATTTTGTGTGAATGTGATGAACCCCCTAGGAAGAGTATTTCAAAGTTTGGTACGTGAAAAAACACTTAAAAACACACAAAATCAAAAATAGCTCACTTCCTGTTGGGAAAACTTAAGGGATGCAAATGAGAAATGTGTGTGTCTTGAGGAGACCCTTATGCCTACCAGACGTGGTGCATTTACGTGATAGTATATGTCCACAATATTAGAAAAAAGCCATAGGGGGCGCTGTGTAGCCACGCCCAGATGAATGTGGATATGGATGTGATTGCACTCCAAAAGTGAATATATTTGTAAAATATCAGCCCGATCAGATGATGTAGAACGGAATTAAGCCCACTTCCTGTTTTTGGGCGTAACGTGTGTATTATACGCCTCGCCATTGCCAAACCGTTTGAGATATCAAAAATCCTTTCGTCATTTAGGGTCAGGACTATTCTACGATCATGATCTCTACATTTGGTGTGAATGTGATGAATACCTTAGCAGGAACGCATACAAACATGATAAAAACCTCACGTCCGTTGCCAGATGGTGGCGCTATAACATTGATTTCTTCTTGGTATTTGGATGTGATTACACTCTAACAGTGAACATATTTGTAAAATATCAGCCAGATCAGACAATGTAGACCATGAATTTATGGCAACTTCCTGTTGGCGCGGTGTGACATGAAAATTGTACGCCTCGCCATGACCATACCGTTTGAGATATCAAAAATATCCTTTGGAATTAGTCTCATGACTATCCTGAGACCAATTTGACCACATTTCGTGTGAATGCAATGAACCCCCTAGGAGGAGTACTTAAAAGTGTAGTACGTGTAAAATGCACAAAATTCAAAATGGCTGACTTCCTGTTTACATATTTGATTCGATGCAAATGAGAAATGTGTTTGTCCAGAGGAGTCCCACATGCCTACCAATCTAGGTGAAGGTAGCTCAAAGTGCCTGTCCACAATAGAAGACAAAGCATTAGGGGGCGCTGTGGAGTCCCTTGGCCACGCCCAGGTCTGAGCATCTGATACATCCTGACAGCCAACACTTCTCATGTGTGTACAAAATTCTGTGAGTTTCCATCCATGTCAAGCACCTCAAAAATGCAAAATACATTGAAAAAAAAGAGAATAATAATTATAGGGGGCGCTGTCTAGCCACGCCCCGATTGATATGTATATATTTCATATTGTACTCCAACAATGAACATATTCATAAAATATCAGCCAGATCGGACGATGTCGAAAAAAAAGTCTTTTTTTTGCACGCAATATGTGTACTGTACGACTCGCCATTTCCATACCGTTTGAGATATCAAAAATCCCTTCACAGCTTATGGTCATGACTATCCTAAGATCATGCTCACCACATTTCGTGTGAATGTGATGAATGCCCTAGGAGGAAGGCATACAAATATGATAAAGACCTCACTTCCTGTTGCCAGATGGTGGCGCTATAACATTGACCCGTTCTTGGGATATGGATGTGATTATACTCCAACAATAAACGTATTTCTAAAATATCAGCCAGATCAGACAATGTAGACCATGAAATTACGGCCACTTCCTGTTGGCGTGGCGTGACAGAAAAATTCTACGCCTCCCCAGGACCGTCCCGTTTGAGCTATCAAAAATATCCTGGCAATTTAGCATCATGAATATCCTGAGACCATTCTGACCACAGGTTGTGTGAATGTGATGAACCCCCTAGGAGGAGTACTTAAAAGTGCAGTACATGTAAAACGCACAAAATCCAAAATGGCTGACTTCCTGTTTGTATATTTGATTAGATGCAAATTATAAATGTTTTTGGTCCGAGGAGTGCTATATGCTGACAAAATTTTGTGAAGGTAGCTCAAAGTGCCTGCCCACAATAGATGACAATGCGATAGGGGGCGCTGTGGAGTCTCTCGGCCACGCCCAGGTCTGAGCATCTAGTCGATCCTGAAGGTCCTCATTTCTGATGTGTGTGCAAAATTCCCAGACTTTTTATGCATGGCAAGCACCTCAAAAAGGCCCATTTGCATATAGAAAAAAGAATAATAATAATAATAATAATAATCTTTACAATAACAATAGGGTCCTTCGCACCCTACGGTGCTTGGGCCCTAATAATAATAATAATAATAATAATCCTTCCAATAACAATAGGGTCCTTCGCACCCTACGGTGCTTGGGCCCTAATAATAATAATAATAATAATAATAATAATAATCTTTACAATAACAATAGGGTCCTTCGCACCCTACGGTGCTTGGGCCCTAATAATCCTTCCAATAACAATAGGGTCCTTCGCACCCTACGGTGCTTGGGCCCTAATAATCCTTCCAATAACAATAGGGTCCTTCGCACCCTACGGTGCTTGGGCCCTAAATATAGCTGCAAGCAGCAATGAACGGGCCCAAGCACCATGGGCGCAACCGCCTTGGTGGCATAGTTGTGCCAATGACATGTTTCACAATATGTACACACTTTGGAAATAATCACTTTCCTGGACAACATATAGTGTGCACGGGAATTCCCCTTTGATCAATGAAGATGTTGGTGCTGCTATTGGAATGCATCAATGATATAAGCCTCACGTCCTGTTGCCAGATGGTGGCGCTATAATATTGAGCCGTGTACTCCAATAATAAACCGATTTCTAAATTCTAAGCCACATCGGAAGATGTCGAGTGAAATTAAGGCCACTTCCTGTTGCCAGCAGGTGGCGCTGTGACATTGAGCATTTATTGGAACATGGATGTGATTATAATCCAACATATCTCTAAAGCGTCAGCAAAATCAGACGATGTGAAATGAAATTAAGCCACACTTCCTGTTGCCAGCAGGTGGCGCTATGCCATTGAGCCTTTATTGGTTTATGGATGAGATTACACTCAAAAAATGAACATGTGTGAAGTTTCAGCCACATTAGACAATGTAGAATTAAACAAAAATAACTTCTTGCTTGCACATTGTGATAACATGCTACAGTCCTGTATGGAGAGCAGAGATTAATTAATTTCCATAGTTTTTCCACCGGGAGGCACGGTTTATGCTTGAAAAGTCATTTGGCTATAAATTTGCACTCGAAATAAAACCATTGGCTTAAAGAAACTATTCAATTGTATTATGGCTGCACCAGGGATCGAAGCGCTGACCTTGCATGTCTTACTCCACTGCTTTAACCATTACGCTATACTGCCCTAATATACGCAGGTGCCATATATGTTTCCTTTTATCTTGGTTAAATAAGTGTCGGATAAAATAGCATTAAACGTCAAGTTAGCCAGCATCATTCTTTTCCATTTCACCGATAATTATGCTGCCTGAAACGCATTTGTTCAGCCAAATCTAAAAGAGATGCCAACTCTCTGCCCTCAATACAGTATTTTCATATTAATTTACCATTCCTAGCGAAATTGTATGTTCTCTTAATTCGTGTTTAATGACAAGCCTAATAAACTAACATAGCTGGCGATTTAACTGAAAGTTTTCTATTCATGTAAACCAGCGTAGCTGACCTGTTTTTGACTCACACAGACAGTGGACAGGCTGGCTGGTGTTAGCCCGTGCGTGTCATCTCGCAACGACCTGCATGTGATACCTTTGTTGAACATAACGGTCTCCGAGCAGAGACACCTCAGACGCTAACGTTTCTTTTTGACTTCATGTGTTCTTTTAAATATATGATACTCTCCTGCCAGTTAAAGCCTGTCTTTAAGTCTTTAAATGTCACTAATATTTATTTTAGTTATTCAATTCATATAATGAAAATAGAAACGTCGGGCTGGGTGTTGTCAATACATTTTGTCACAGAGGCTGCAGCTGTAAATCATACATCGTTATGCATACTGGCTCGCTATAAAAAACAAAAACCTATCGTTGAAAAATCACTTGAAGGAAGAAAAAAATAAAAGTACCACTTTTTGCGAATAGATGGAATCCCCGTATCAGAAATGGGGGGAAGTTACAGCGATGCTTTTTTTTTTAACAAAATAACATTTAACGTCAATGCAAGATATGCATTATATGTGTTAATCTTTTAAATACATGATACTTTCCTGCCAGTAAAAGCCTGTGTTTTATTTTAGTTATTCAATCCAGATAAATTATATTAAGCCTCACTTCCTTTTGCCGGCAGGTGGTGCTATAACAGTGAGCTTTTATTGGTATATTGATGAGATGACACTGAGCATCTGTGTAACGTTGCAGCCACATCAGACAATGGAGAATTGAAATAAGACCACATCCTGTTTGCCTGGCATTATATGCCTGACCATAGCCATTCCATTTGAAATATCAAAAATCAGTTCATAGTTTGGTGTCAGGACTATCCTAAGATCATGCTGACAACATTTTGTTTTAATGTGCTGAACACCCTCGCAGGGGAACACATAAAACTGTGATATGAGCCTCACTTTTTGTTGCCAGATGGTAGCACTATAACATTGGTGTTGGCATGTGGATGTGATTGCACTCCAAGAACAGACATATGTGTAAAATATCAGCCAGATTAGACAATGTTGTCTATCATCACTTAATATCGTAGCTGGCAAGATATGTACTGTTTTTTAAGATGATAATATATCCTTGAAAAGCTAGGGTTGCAGACAATAACAGCTAATAAAAGTTCACCTGCATGAAAGAAGGCAAAAGATTTCATGAATAGTAAAATATTTTTATTGAAATGGGAACATAATCTATTTTACATTTCAATATTAACAATGTGTTGTAAAAAGAAGAGCTAAATACAACATTGGGTCTGAACTGCAATGGTGTCATTCACACAATCTGAGCAGTGCAAGGTTGAAATTATTTAAGAATACATCATTGCCAAGTGCAGATAAATGTACCCCATCCCTTAAAAACTGTTCCGGTTTATTATATTTTATTTCAGTGTGTGGAATAGATGCCCCACCCAAACCTCTGATGAAGACTGTCATTACATTATTTACCCAGATACAAGCCTTGTTAATTTTGGCGGGGTTCGCATTTCTCCAGTCCCGCCGCTGTGCAATACAGGAGAAAATTATTTCTGTGTTCTTGAAGTCTCTCTGTATACGTGTCAGGTCTGTCTTCATTCTTTTGACCAATTCTATGGTCTTCACCTTGCCCAAATCATTTCCTCCAGCATGGACCACCAGTATGTCAGGTGGTGTCTGGGTGGACAGCTGTTTGTAGAGCAATGGTAGTACACCGCTCCAGCGCAGGCCTCCCTGTCCAAACCAAGATACTGTGGCGTTGAGCCCCAGGTTTCTCCCCATGGTTTGGACAGCCCTTGGTTCAGCACGACGTATGAGGCTTGAGCCCACAATCCAGATCCTTTTGTCTATAAAGGTATTTTCATTTGTTATATAAACAAACAATGTATGGAACATGAACTGTTCATAGACATTTGGGATTTTCAGATGTATTTTCAGAAATCTTCTCAAATCCTTTACAATATAGTACATAGAAATGGCAATAGTTCACACAGGTTAATATTAATAAATTATGTACTTACAATTTCCTCCAATGCTTTGTCCTGAAGGATGAGCCATTTTAAATGATGATGGGCAAGTACCTGATAAGACAGAAAGGCAACAGTGTCAGATTAAAGCAATGGTATTTATATTAATTTGCAGAAGGTCATTAAATCACCAAACACAACATAAGAATTCACATGAGTAATAGCAATAATATATACTTATTGGTAAAGAACATTTGCTTGGGTATGTTTCAGTACAATGTACACATAATAATGTAGTTACAACACATGTACAAATGTTTGTTTTCACATCTAACTAGGATGTTCAAGCACAGCAATCATATCCTGCACGCAGAGAGACCAAACTGCATTCAAGAATTTAAGCTCTATGTATGCATTATCTAACAAGGTGAAATTAAACATATTTCCACCGGTGTATTATAGAGTATGTCCCTCAGTACAGGCTCAATTAGAATTTGAAGAATCTGAGGGTGAAACCACGCGGCAACTGAAGCAGAGGATAAAGCCTGATTTACACTTCTGCGTCGAGTCGTAGCCGCGCTCCCTACGCCGTACCCTGACCGTCCCTAGAAATGTAACTATGCGTCGCAGCGACGCGGACCGTTTAGAACTGTGATTGGTCCGCTTGGTAGCATTGACTTATGCATTTCCTGCTGCTCCGCCATTGATCAGTTTCAGTCACCAGTGGTGTGTCAGAAAACCTGTTTAGTAATCTGTCCTTCAAAAAAAGACGATTTCGGGGGTGTTTGTAGCACGCGATTGAGACGCACTTTGAAGGCAGAAAGATAGAGTGAAAGTAAAGTGATTACGTGATGCATAATTCCAAGCAATTTAGCTGGCTAGCTCACGGAGGTGTAAACAGTATATACGTTATTTCAGTTTGTTAAGCAATTAACATGTTGTTTTTGAAGTATAACTAAAACAAACTCGTAGTGTACTTGCACTTTTACAGTTCTTTGTCCGCTGTTTTCAGCCATCATTAATTTAACGGCAGTAAGATCCATACAGTTAATCGCAAATGATTATGGGCTATAATGACGACGAAACTAGCCATTTGGCGGTGTAATTGTAGGGCGACACAGGCACCCCAAAACACAAGTAAATGCTCTCAACGGCGTAGGGTACTTGCGTAGCCTTCGCGTAGACTCGCGCAGAAGCATAAACCAGGCCTAAAAAGTAGATGCTTGTTGAAAATAGAACGTTTTCATGCATAAAAATTAAAAAGACCCATATTCTCACGAAACGACTCAAAATCTGAGTATAAACATATTTATAGCTACATTGCAAAGTTAAGATGATAGTTTGTACTTACGTGGAACTGTGTGCACACAAACGCAGTCTTGAGGAAAGTCTTAAGAGGGCCGGTCTTGCAGCAGCATGGGCCTGTATATGCATATGAGCTTCCCGTATGCACGTAAACGGCCAGTCAAAATGGAAAGGGATTGGTTAGTGAACCCCTCACATAAAACGAATGGGATTGGAGAAGAACAGAAAGAGGAGGATACTGATTGCTGAAGAGCCCCTAATTGCCACCACTTGTAAGGGTGTGAAGATGGCATATACGAATTGTGTTTTTGTTTTTTGTAATCTGTAAGATATGCATTAGTTATAGGTGTAACTTTTTTAAATAGCCTATTATATGATATGCCTACTTTCCTGTCAATAAAAGGGGGGGGGGGTAGGCATGTCGCCGTTTTGTGGAAAGGCACTTCAACATGATCTCAAGAAGTAATATTAAAGACAAGTTAGTCTCTATAGTGTTCATGTCTTTTAACATCTCTTTCATTTATTAAATCCATATCCTTAAGGTAGATAAACATTGGGCCGGGTGTTGTAGACCTACTCTAAATACATTGTCAAGTAGACTGCATCCGGTACAGGTGACGATATTTCACAAAAATAAACTGGCGAGTAGATGTAATGATTTCAATTTGCGTTTTTAAAGCACACCACCTTGTATCGTTTATAGTGGCTCCACTTTTAGCAAAATGCAGAAAAAGAAAGACTGACAGTGGTGGTCGCTATTTACGGTACCTTGGCGGCTAATGCGCTCGCAGGACGGCATCCGATTTATTTCACAACCGATAAAAAGGTAAATAAAAATAATCCCCCCAAAAAATAAATAAGCATATAACTTTTTTCGATACATCTAGGTACAGAATGTTATCAATATTGTCAGGCGTAGCCGGAAATTACTCTTTAAAATACTCGAGAATTTCCAGAAATTAATCTAATAGCCGACCACCGACTACGAGCACAATACCAATAAATAATATATCCCATAAACAAACTGCCATTATTTCAGCTTTCTTCTACAGCCCAAAAAGTGTGGCGTTATTTGGTGATTTGGTGATTTGAATCAGTTTTTAACTATTCTGCCAAATTACTCAAATGTAATGTAAAATGTATAGTATGTTTATTTAGGACCTTTCATTGAATGGTATCGTATCTGTACAGAATGTTATACAGGTGCCTAAGACTTTTGCACAGTACTGTACATGGAATTTTCGCCAAAATATATATAGGGTTTGTGATGTCAGATTGTGGTATCCACCTCGTCCGGCCAGGCCACCTAGCAATACTCCTTCTTTGGTATGTCATGTTTTATTTACATTATTTTAAGAACCTTGTTGTGACTTTGCAATCAGATTGATTTAGGATTACGGTGTCTATAATACACCGGTGGAAATGTGTTTCATTACATCTTGTTCAGTATAGATAGTGCTTAAGTTCATGGATGCAGTTCGGTCTCTCTGCGTGATATAACTACATATATTAAATATACTTGCCTAATCACCCCTCTAACTGCGCCAATATCTACGATATATCACGGGTTCATAATATTCTTCAACATGATTATGATTAATTTATCAGTTTAACCTTAAATTAACGTGTTGTGGACAATAATGTCTGCTTATATGGAATTTTAATGTGATTTTAATGTTAAATGCTGGACCCCGACGGAACCGAAAAACAGGCAGATTTCACTGAATATTCTCTTGTAAACTCCTCATATGAAAGTCACAGGTGATTAGTGTGGCGTTATTTGGTGATTTCCATTTGCCGAATTCACAATGATAGATCACATGTTGTTGGATTTATGTTTATTGTAATTTGTGTTGTCGTGTCTAGGAAACGACAGAGTCCAAATCTTCAATTTGTCGAAAAACATCTTCGCGAGGGAAAAGACGACACCAGGCAGCAAGATCTTCAGGAAAATCAGACTTTATTAGCAGACGTGCATAAAGCCGGATCAGCTCTCCAGAACTGAACCCCGACTGGCATTTGTACACCCATTTTATACACAGTTACTCCACCTACAACTCCTCCTCAAACCTCATTCTGGCAAATCACCCACACTTTTCTTATCGTAACTCCTCCCAACGCTCCTCCCACAACGTTATTGTGGCAAATTGCCAACGGTCCTTATGCTCTGCCAACTCTGTACAAAGTTCAGGGCATTCTGCCAACTACGTGTCCTCACTTCACCCCGCACCTGCTCTTGGCAAACTACCAGACCTCATAAAGTTCTGGATGCCCTCCCTCTAACACGTCATCCATACACGTCACTCTGTATCTTTCGCTTTTATAAGACAAACTAAGCAGCAGTAATCATTGAAAATATACAGACAAACTAAACATTTAATTAATATTCACTTCTAATATACTTTTCTAATCTACAGACATACTAAACATTTGATTAATTATTCTCTTCTAAGGGAGTAAATGTACGTAGCATTCTTTGCTCTCATTTCGACAGTTTTCACTGTGGTTTCTTGCGTTTTCATAAGCTCAGCTATAATTAATGTTCTAGGTCAAATAGATACACTCCTGGCATAAAACATCGAGAGTCCTGGAGAAATCAGCTGTACAGTCATATCCGTGTCCTTGACAGTTTGGTCTACACAGTTCAAGACGGGCCCCCCCCCTGCCAGCTGGCTGGGCTCACTGTGTAATCCTAGCACAATTTAGCAGTTAATCAGTTTGAAACTATACAGGGTACATATCATACTTTAATACAGATATATTGATAAACTTTTAGCACACATCGTCGAGAGTTTTGGAGGAACCAGCCTGCTCACTAAGGTGGAGTCTGATTTTGACTTGTGATTGGTTATCATGCTTTTAGGAGGGAGATCTTTCGTTCTGTGAATTTTCCCCTACATTCCCCCCTTTCGGGGTCAAAACCTATGGCCCCGAATATCTCCCTTGGCCAATGCACCATACTAAGTTGGGTTCCTGCATATCCCCTGCTGCTATAGCAGCATCCAATTGCCTCAGACTCAATATAACAGCGTTTCCATGGTTCCTCCAACACTCTCTGCACAAGTGCAACCCGCGTAATTTGACTGGCCATAGCCGTATCACAGCTGTATGTATTATCCTAAGTGACTCAACTATTAAAATTATCACACACTTCTTTTAATTTTGTTAACATGTTGATTCGTAGCACGAGGAATTGCCATAGTCCATGTAACAGGTGGGCTCCTGGATCCAACCAGTGGATGTGGTCTGCACGTCCCTCCACTGGTGAGCTGGCTTGATCTTCCAACCAGTGGATGTGGTCTGCACGTCCCTCCACTGGTGAGCCGGCTTGCAATTCTCGTACTGGGTCCGCTGGGGCACTGTTGGTGCTTCTGGCACTCCCAGCTGTAAGCTGGAATAAAATGACCCTAAAAAACCAAAACCAAAATAACAACATACAACCCAGAAAAAACACTAGGCACGGAAATAAAGAACCATGAGACGCAGCTCAGGAAAAAACACAAACCAAAATACAAATACCGGGGACAACGTCCCTCACCCACAAGCTCACACGAGCAAGAAAATAAAAAGAGACAAAGAACCTTTAGGAAGGCGTCTGGTTCTATGTGTTACTCCTCTACTTACTACGTTAGTTCACCAAGTTTACTTTTATTTTTACTTTGATTATCTACTCCAATTAGAATCAGATAAATACCAGCTATCATAAATACTACCCCTACCAGAATCATCAAAATTGCGCTGACTCTGCTGCCCTTTCCACTGATTGGTTTGCCCACCATTCCCTGGCCCTCCCTTCATTTGGTTCCCACCCATTTGTAGTTCCCCCCCTTGTATATTACCTTGCATGGCCACTGGGTGAGGGATGCCGGAGAAGTAGTAGACCACCGCTGGCGGGGCGCCATCGGGCTGCTCCATGGTTCAGGTGTGGGGGGTGCTTTTGTTCTTTGGCTTCCAGCTCCTTCAGCTGCACAGTAGTTTTCTTTGAATGTCTTTTGCTTGATCTTCCAGCTTTTTTCCATCTTTTCGCTGTCTCTCTTCAGCATGCGCCACATGATCCACAAACTCCCTGTGTGTCATGGTGTTCAGTCCCACCACCTCATCGAGGCGGCACCCCACTCCTGGTGACATCCCCTCCCGTATGGCTTTACGGCATTATGGGATCTGTTTGTGCGTCCCTTTCGGTTATCAGCCTCCACCTGCACAGCACGTACATTGTCAAATGGCCCACTGTCCACTGCTGTAGGTTTGCATCTGGGCTCTGACAACGCCAGCCTGCTCGAATATGTCCAGCATTGTTTCCATCCCCACAACCTTCCCCAGGAGAGCCTTCAGGCCCCCCACAGCCAAGATTCGGCCGCTCATCTCCTTCTCCAGCACCCTGAACCAGTGGCTCACTCCATTCTGTAACTCAGGGAGATTTGTTATTACATGTTGCATGCCCTGAGTGGACCAGGGAATGTATCGAGGTACAGCAGCCCTAATTAATAATGGCCCTACTATTTTGGGGAGTTCCTCCTTATCGCGAAACCGTATGGGTTTCTGTGTTGTTCTTGTTTTATTTTAAAAAATTATAGTTCTGTATCACCCAGCTAAGTCCCTCTGCACCTGCTTTGACCCCCCTTCTCCACACTCCTCCTTCCCAAGGCCACACGTCATATGGAGGCGGAGTCGCCTCTTCGCTTCAGTTTCTACCCGCCGCCATTACGCTCTCCTTCTCCTCCACATATTTCTCTTATCAAACGGCCATTTTGCCACCATTTTCTTAGTTCTTTTTTTGTTTCCACTTATCGGAGATAGTTTCTATCTCCTGTATACATTTAAGATACACCCCCGCTATTATCTCAATCGCAGTTTTCTTTCCCTTTTTCATTTTCATATACTGCCCGTAATACTTTTATATTATTATTATTTATTTATATTTTTTCCGCCTATTATTATCTATATTATTATGTCTTTAACCTTTATTTTCCCTATTATTATCTATATTATTATATATTTTATCTTTATTTTTCCGCCAGAGCCTGTATTTTCTCCCGTTAATACTTTTATTCACTCTTTGCGTTTCTTATCTCACACATACATAAATAACGATTTTTACCTCCGTTGTCTCAATACAACGTTATATCCGCACACGCACAAGCATTCTAAGCCTCAGCACAGCGTTATTTTTACCTTTGTTGCCTCAATACAACATTATATTCGCACAAGCCTTCGAAGCATCAGCACAGCGTAACAGTATTTTCTCTTACATCACAGCAATTTTTCTCTTACATCACACCTTGAGGTAACAACCTAGATATAGCTTGCAGGATCCCCTTTTTGGGTTTCTTTCCTTCCAAGTCTCTGGCACCTCTTATCACATAACTTAAAATCGTTAGCAGCAACAATATAACTTCAGTCCGCAGTATCAATACTTTTTAGACTTAATACAAGTTCTGCTAAAAAAACATTTTCCAACACAATTAATAAATTCCCACACCGTTTACTCACAGTTCACCTCGCGCACGTTTCCTGAAAAGTTTGCTACGTTTTTCCCCTTAATTTAGTTGCCGGGTTAGTTATACGAGAGAATGTTGCCTCCGGCGTCCGGGAGAGGAGATCAGAGTCCTTGAATACTTTCATTCAGCTGCAGCCTATCAAAAAGTACTCTCCGCCCTGGTCTCCAGTCGCCGGGAGCTTCTCTTTCTCTTTCGTATCCCAGACGAGCCCCCAAATGTCGTGTCTAGGAAACGACAGAGTCCAAATCTTCAATTTGTCGAAAAACATCTTCGCGAGGGAAAAGACGACACCAGGCAGCAAGATCTTCAGGAAAATCTGACTTTATTAGCAGACGTGCATAAAGCCGGATCAGCTCTCCAGAACTGAACCCCGACTGGCATTTGTACACCCATTTTATACACAGTTACTCCACCTACAACTCCTCCTCAAACCTCATTCTGGCAAATCACCCACACTTTTCTTATCGTAACTCCTCCCAACGCTCCTCCCACAACGTTATTGTGGCAAATTGCCAATGGTCCTTATGCTCTGCCAACTCTGTACAAAGTTCAGGGCATTCTGCCAACTACGTGTCCTCACTTCACCCCGCACCTGCTCTTGGCAAACTACCAGACCTCATAAAGTTCTGGATGCCCTCCCTCTAACACGTCATCCATACACGTCACTCTGTATCTTTCGCTTTTATAAGACAAACTAAGCAGCAGTAATCATTGAAAATATACAGACAAACTAAACATTTAATTAATATTCACTTCTAATATACTTTTCTAATCTACAGACATACTAAACATTTGATTAATTATTCTCTTCTAAGGGAGTAAATGTACGTAGCATTCTTTGCTCTCATTTCGACAGTTTTCACTGTGGTTTCTTGCGTTTTCATAAGCTCAGCTATAATTAATGTTCTAGGTCAAATAGATACACTCCTGGTATAAAACATCGAGAGTCCTGGAGAAATCAGCTGTACAGTCATATCCGTGTCCTTGACAGTTTGGTCTACACAGTTCAAGACGGGCCCCCCCCCTGCCAGCTGGCTGGGCTCACTGTGTAATCCTAGCACAATTTAGCAGTTAATCAGTTTGAAACTATACAGGGTACATATCATACTTTAATACAGATATATTGATAAACTTTTAGCACACATCGTCGAGAGTTTTGGAGGAACCAGCCTGCTCACTAAGGTGGAGTCTGATTTTGACTTGTGATTGGTTATCATGCTTTTAGGAGGGAGATCTTTCGTTCTGTGAATTTTCCCCTACAGTGTGCAAAAACGATTTGTGTACAATTCATGCGTGTGCGATATGTTCGTTGTGGGATGTAAGTAAAGGAGGGCAGGTGAGGGCGGGGCATGCAGGTGAACAAAATGCCTTGTCTTGAACGCTGTATTTTTGTGATACTGTGGTAAGTGTAGCATATCTTATTTTCTGTGTAGTGTGCTGTTTTGATGTGCCTGCTATATTTGTGTGTGAGTAATGCCATAGTGTAACATAGTGTTTTTTTAGTCAAGAGCTATGGCCTCACCATCAAAGATTCCGCGGGTGGATGATGCAGCGGCCGAGAACATCAGGGATGGGCTGCAGCTCATAACAGTAAGCCTATGTTGCAAGTTTGTGATTATATGAGGTTTTAAAGTTCATGCTGGTATCGGTGTGTTATGTGTTACGTTGGTTGAATTGTTTTTGCTTGTGTTTTATTTTTCTTCTTCTTCTTCTTCTTCTTCTTTGAGTACGAGTGTCTGGATGAGAGTATTTCCTGACAACAGCTTTCAGCGCGGGCGGTGGCTGTGGCGTCCAGGGCGATGTCGGAGATCGCGCGAGTGCATCGCCAGAAGAGTGCTCTACAGCGGACTGTGGAGCTGTTACGAGGAGAGGTGGACAGGTTGAAGGGAGCAGTAAAGGACAAAGAGACGCAAGTGGACTTACTAAATGCGGCGCTAGCGTTCCATAAAGATGGTAGGCTGTTGCATAGATATTTGTGGACAACGTTGTTGTGCATTTTAAAGTTGTAGTAATATGACATATGCTGTTATAGTAATTGATTTGTTTTGTTTTACAGAAGTATCTGACGTTGGGAGTCAGACTTGTCAAGACTCGTGTGACGTCGGCAGTCAGATATCTCAAACAGACGCGTCCTCGGAGGAGGAAGATTATGTTTAATTTATTTCTACGTGTAAATGTAAATATGTGTAAATGTAAATAAACTCTTTGGTATTACGTGGTTTGGTATTGTGCTTCATTTTATTGGTATTACTAGGTGAAGAAAGTAAAAGTGGGATCATTTGTGTGCGCGCGTGTGTGTGTTTATAATACTGTATAATTATAATATGACCATATAACTTGGGATTTCACCCTTACCCACATGCATGTGTATTGTTAAAATTAAAATATTCAGATTCAAATTATGAAAACGGTAATTTACTTTCTCTGACTTCTGTTTGCCGTGTGTGTCCGGTGTGCAAGCTTCCTCTTCATAAAATGAAGTTTAAATGCCTTTATCTACTTTGTAATCGAAATGAACATAACTTAACGTTATCATCACCTCGCCTATAGTAGCCTACCAAAGTAAAATAAAATGTCATAATTTTAACCTGACCACGCAACTTCATAAAATGACGTTTCAATGCGATTTTTTAAATGTAAATACTTTACCTAACACCTTTACCTTAAATTAACGTGTTGTGGACAATAATGTCTGCTTATGTGGAATTTTAATGTGATAAAATTAATTTTGTTGCCGTTGACCATTGTGCTATTCGTTTATGCTAACTACATCATACTAGCCACATACAGGGACCAGCAAAGGCGTAGAATATACTAGCACTTTAGTTATTATAAGTTTTATCACCACTACTGTGAGGTGAAAAAGTGGACAAATTATGCTTTCTGTGAGAAATGTATTGGCGAGCCCACGTGCACACACAGCGGTCTACATTCTAACGCTCCATTTTGCCCTCCCTAATAATAATGTCATCGGTTAATTATAATGTGACCATATAACTTCATAAAAGAAAGTTTCATTGCTAAATGGAAATAAGCGTGACTTGCTATTATCGGACGTTCAGGTAATTTAATTAGTAGGAGTAATGGAATCACAGTTAGGTTGAGCGGACAGTCTCTGGCTAGAATCTTTGTCATGCAATTGTTTGTCTTGTCTTTCTTTAGTGAAAATGTTGAAAGATAAATGTGGTAACCGTTGTATAAAAGTGTAATGGAACTTTAAGTTGTGAGTCCTGCCAGCTTGTGCCAAAACTCCTTAAGTTCCAGCACTACCATTATTCTGGCACTGGTAAAAAGCATGTATTTTGCATTTATTACGACTGGTGGGAACTTATTAATATAGAATGAAAAGCAAACAAACAAAATAATCCAAGCGTACAGTACTGTGCAGAAGTCTTAGGCGCCTAGATTTTATTATATATATATATATATGTGTGTGTGTGTGTGTGTGTGTGTGTGTGTGTGTGTGTGTGTGTGTGTGTTAGTATAAAATAATACATTTGACATTTGCAAATATTCATTTTTGTATTTAATTAAAAAAGGTAATATAGCAATTGACTACTTTTTACATAAAAACTTCATCAAGGCTGTCTGAGATCAGAAGCAAGGAGCTAATCAAAGTCTGCACTGAACTGTGGCAAGTTCTCCAACATGCTTGGAATAACCTCCCTGCGGATTTTCTTATACAACTACAGGACAGCGTTGGCTATCTCAGTGAAATGATGCATTTTTAACGCCGAAGGGTGGTCACAAAAAAATATTGATTTGATTAAGTTTTTAACTATTCTGCCAAATTACTAAAATGTAATGTAAAATGTATAGTACGTTTATTTAGGACCTTTCATTGAATTGAAAGAATATTATCTGTACAGAATCTAATACAGGTGCCTAAGACTTTTGCACAGTACTGCATATAGAATTTCCGCCAAATTATATATAAGGTTTATGATGTCAGATTGTGGTATCCACCTCGTCCCCCCACGCCACCTAGCAATACCCCTTCTTTGGCATGTCATGTTTTATTTACATTTTTTTTATAACCTTGTTGTGAACCACCTTAAACCTTGAAAGTCACAGCTGATTAGTGAATAGTGTAAATGGAATTTGGTAATATACATCTCAGGCTACAATCGTGTGAATGATATTGAGTGATACGGCTAAATTTAGGTAGCAAATTATCATACTGTATTCTTCTGACGTGATTTACATAGCAACATACATCCATGTACATCCAGATCCCGTTGCTTCACTCAGTGCCCAAGAGAAAACGATGATGTTTCCGAAAATATAAAATTTTTTAATATTTAAATCGATCCTATAGTGGGACTTTTGTCATTTATGGAAGGTGCGATGGAGATTTTTGGTGCCGTTGACCATAATCAAATGCTTTCATTTCATTTGTGAACATTGCCTCCGTGTGGTCGTTTGATATATTGTGGATGTAGTGGTGTAGTCGTGTGCGCTTTGAAGTATACTATGTAGGCAAATAATATGCAAACATAAGTTGACTAGGCTTGAACTTCTGTTCAGAGTAACATGCAACATAGTCCCATTAAAATACATTGATTTAAAGTTTGTCTTGTCCTTCTTTAGTGAAAATATTGAAAGATAAATGTGGTAACCGTTGTATAAAAGTGTAATGGAATTTTAAGTTGTGAGTCCTGCCAGCTTGTGCCAAAACTGCTTAAGTTCCACCACTGCCATTATTCTGGCAATAAAATGAGTGCGTTTAAAGTGTCATTTGATTTGGCAAGTAGCAGGAACGAAATAATACAACTTAGGCACCATCCTAGGATCGAAATTCCGGAAAGACCGTCAAACACTATGAGTTATTTCAATAATTGCACGTTATCTCACAGTGTCCAAGTGTCCATGTATATATATATATATATATATATATATATATATATATATATATATATATATATATATATATATATATGCGTCTTCGCACAATCTTGATTCAAATTATTTGTATTATATATTAGTATATATGTATGTATATCTTTTTATAATAATGTCATAATTATAATGTGACCATGTAACTTCATAAAATGAAGTTTAAATGCGATCACCTTTATCTGCTTTGTAATCGAAATGAATGTAATTTAACCAGTGTCCAGATAGAATCTTTTCATGTAATTAGGGGACGGCTTAGGAGTTATAACAGTGAAGTCTATTTCCAATGCAGTTGTTTGATGTATTGTGTTGAAGTGTAATAGCATACAGAGACAGTTTGTCGCGATGCACTGTGAAGTAAGCTTTGAAGTAAAAGGGCGATTGTTTTTGGTTTATTGTCGATAACGTCATAAAAACTGTTCAACATGTGAATGATGTTTTGAAGAGTGTCTAGTATCTCTCTTGTTTTTTTAATCTTTTTTTCTTACAAAGATTTTATTTTTATTTTCATTATAAATAAAATAAAGAAAAAATACCTTTTCTCTCAGGTCAGGGTATAAAATACTACAGATAGGCCTATTGTCTCCAGCTATGCCGATGTATCCACGGCTAAATGGAATGTTCATTCATCTTTTAAAATGACTCCGTGTTTGTAGATCACCTGTATCTACTTTGTAATCGAAATGAACGTTATCATAATCTTGCCTCTAGTAGCCCACCAAAGTCAAATAAAATGTCATCATTATAATGTGACCATGTAACTTCATAAAATGACGTTTCAATGCGATTTTTAAAATGTAAATACTTTACCTAACACAGCCAGTTACAACACAACTCATATATGTTTCCACTATAAATGCAAGCGAAATGTATATAAAAAGTTTATAAAACAGTCACGTTTGTCATTTATGGACGGTCCGACCGAGATTTCTGCTGCCGTTGACCATAATCAAATGCTTTCATTTATATCGTTCAAATGACACGTTAAGTCAAAAAAGTGCCGTTAAAAAGCTAATTGTATGGGTTTGTGCTATTCGTTTATGCTAACTAAATCATACTAACCACATACAGGGACCAGTAAAGGCGAAGAACACACTAGCAATTTAGCTATTGTAAGTTTTATCTCCACTACTGCGAAGTAAAAAAGTGGAAAAATTATGTTTTCTGTGAGGAATGTATTGGCGAGCTCACGTGCACACACAGCGGTCTACCTTCTAAAGCTCCACTTTGCCCTCCCTAATAATAATGTCATAGGCTAATTATAATGTGACAACATATCTTCATAAAAGAAAGTTTCAATGCTATTTTTTTAAACGGAAATAAGCATAACTTGCTATTATTTGACGTTCAGGTAATTCAGGTAAAATTTCCCTCGGGATGAATAAAGTATCTATCTATCTATCTATCTATCTAATTAGTAGGAGCAATGGAATCACAGTTAGGTTGAGCAGGCAGTCCCTGGTTAGAGCCTGTAATTAGCTTTAGGAGTGATAAAACAGATGGCTCTGTTTTCGTGTCTGGATGTTTCATGTATTGTGTTCAGAGGTGTGATGGCCTCGCCTGCATAGATCTGAGGCGAGCTAGCTTGAATCTTTGTCATGAAGCCTTTGGTGTTATCTGTAGACTAGGTGTTATTGATCTGTGAGCTTGTTTGATTGTTTTGAAGTGAACTATGTATGCTAATAATATGCAAACAGAGTTGACTTGGCAATTGTGAAGTCTGTTTTCCACGTGCGTGTTTGATCTATTGTGTTGAAGTGTAATAGCATACGGAGATAGTTTGTCGGGACGTACTTTGAAGAAAGCTCTGTGTGCTAATGACACTTCAGCCCTCCTAGTCGCGCCAATATCCATAATAACTTATTTTGTGTTACAAGCAATATAAATTATAAATATTACATGGTAACATGAATTGGCATGGACTAATGTATTTCTTAACATAATTTAATTATTTACATATGTATTAATATATATATATATATACATATATTTGAGTGTGGCACTGTTATTATTTACAAGTGGCAGATAATTTTTTCTTTCCATAAAAACTATTTCAATCCTTATTTACAGAATTACTAGGTTTAGGCTATATAAAAAACCAAAAATAATAAAAACTAGTTCAAAAAAAGTTCAAAAGGTTTCAAAACTTTTCATACACAATAATAAGTATACCTGAGCTCTTTTTTTGAGTGCAGTTAATTATTTAATTATTTACAAATTTATTAATTAAGCATTAAATTAAGTTTTAATTTGCATATTATATATCAGTAGCCTATAACGTCATGAAAACTGTTCACACATGTGAGTAATGTTTTGAAGAGCGTCTACTCTTGTTTTTTGTTTTTTCTTAAAAAGGTTTTATTTTTATTTTATTTTATTTTTAATTAATTATTTTTATTTTCTCTCAGGTCAGGGTTTCAGGTAAAGTTATACAACGAATAGATCTATTGTATCCAGCCATGCCGATTAATTCATCTTTTAAAATGTGTTTGATCGAAATGGAAATGAACGTAACTTAACGTTATCATCATTTGGCCTGTAGTAGCCTATGGAAGTACAAGAAAATGTCAAAATTATAATGTGACCATATAAACTCATAAAATGACGTTTCATTACATTTTTTGAATGCAAATACTTTAACTAACACGGCCAGTTACAACACGACTCACACATGTTTCCACTATAAATGCAAGCAAAATGTATACAAAATGTTCATAAAACAGTCACGTTGTTGACAATATAGTATGAGTGTGGCGCTGTTATAGTGACAGATAATGTGTCAGTGGGCTTTCCATAAAAAATATTTAAATCCTTATTTACAGAATGAATGCACATATTGTCGTTGCTAGGAAACAGAAGCTCTCAAGGTCCAATCTCCAATCAGTTGTAAAACAAGTCCAGGAAGTGAAAAGATCCCACCACAGCAAAGTCTGCAGAAAATTTGACTTTATTGTAGCACACGTGCACTATAGCCAGTTCAAATCCTCAGATTTCCAACCTTGAATAATAGACAAAACTCTCTTTTTATGCACAATCCTTATCTCAGTACAAACAAAAACTTTCTTAAAAACCATCATATGACTTGGCTATGTTGCAGATGTTTACTTTTCAGTCCTGAAACCACTGTGGCGAATTTTCCCCTTGATTCCCAAAACAAAGAAAGATCTTTTTACATACATCTTGTGCTATAGGCTGTGTCTTCTAATAAACTTAAATCTTTAACATGAAAAACATATGAAACACGGTGCTATTCACTATATAGTGTTTTCCAGAACTTTCTACGACCTATAGATCAGTTTTGGTGATTTCCACCTCATATTAATCATTTCACTTAACTTTGGATTACATGTGGGTCACCTATGCATTTCTAACAACAATATTCATCAGTAAAAATTCATAAAGAGTATACAGATATACTGAGCACCAGTCAAATCAAAATCATAGAAATTATATGATAGACATCAATGAAAAATAAAAGTAAGTCATAGAGAGTATAGATAAACTGAACAGCAGTGACATCATAGAAGATATACATTCATCATCAAAGAAATCATGGAATCTGTATTACTACACATCTAATCACTACTTTCTTCTAAGTGACTAAACGTAATTCTTTAATCTTGCAGTCTTTGCTCTCTTTTCGACTGTGTACACTGTGGTTTCTTGCGTTTTCATAAGCTTGGTTATAAACAGGTTCTAGGTTCATTCAATTGAATAAAAACAGCATACATATGATATATTGATTATATGTTGTGTATACATATATATTGATACACTCTTAGCCTACATTTTCGAAAGCGTTGAAGGAACCAGCTTGTTCATTAGGGCAGAGTCTGATTTTGATTTGTACTTTTTTTGGGGGGGTCTCCTGCTCTGTGAATTTTCCCTACAATATAAATAATGATGAAAATATTGACTGAATCGGTGTAGGCTGAAGCTTTAGCTTAATACATTCACACATTCAACCTTTTCAACTACTAGGTTTAGGCTATACAAAAAAGCTAAACATAATAGAAACAAAAACGGTTCAAAACGTTTCATACACAATAATAGGCATACCTGAGCTCTTTATGATTTTGAGTGGGCGTGAGTTCATTTGTAAAGGGCGGGGAATTTTGAATGCGGATCAACAGCCATTGGCGGGAAGGGACTTTAAATTCGTTTCGAAATGCATGGATCGGCCTTGACAGCCAAGCAGAGGTAAGTGATGAGAATTGTTGCTGTTGTTGGTGAGGTTTTTTTCATGATATGTTTTTGTTAAGGCTGGTGTGTGTAAAGATTTTTCAATTAAAGTTAAATAAAAATTGGAAAGGGAGGGCACAATTCTGCAATCTATTTGTGTAACGAATCAACATAATTCTAAGTGTATATCATAAGACCAGTACCCTATGTTTTTGACGAGATGTTATTTTTAAATAATAGTGACCTACATAGGACATACAAATTATGGTGATGTACAAACAGTGTGTGTTGAAACAATGACTGTACCATGTACCATTAGGTTTTGGGTTCGCAGATATAGGCTATGTTTTTTTGTGGAGACAATTCTGTCGTTGAGCGTTTGGTGTAATGTGTGTGTAACTGAAGGCTTTTGGAACATGAAGTATTGGAGAACAGGGAGCTGAAATCGAGGCAGTTTAGATTAATTTTAGGAAATGCTAGAGTGCGTGCAGCCTATAAATGTAGTTTGATGGTGTAGCGTATTTTGCTACTATTATTGATAACACTCTATACCTAGCAATGTCGAAAAAAGTTATCCCCCGCTGGTTATTTTTGAATTACTTAACAATAACATTTTTATCGGATGTGAAATGAGTCGTCGACCTGCTCGGGCATTAGCCGCTAAGAGTTAGCCGCTAAGAGAGCGTTGGTACTGTGGGGATAGTCAGTGCTAGGCTATTAGATACATTTCATGAAATGCTAGATGGCATGTAGCCTATAAATGTAATTGATGGTGTATTGTATTTTAGTTAAGCTGAAATTGTCATGATTCGGCTTGAATTTCCAGACTACGTTTTCCTCGGCTTTCCCTAGATGGTCGCACTAATTAATTTCACTTTCTGGTAATTCCGATTATCTACAGTTTTTGATGAAGCATAAGGGGACATCAATATTCCCTTTATCTGGAGAAATTATTCTTGGCGTATTCGTCTTTTTCCCGTAGTGTGCGGTTTCCCAGTTTGGCAGCCGTTTTTTTTGGTGTTAGTATAGCGAGGTGTTTCGTTTGGTCACTTTCTAAACGCATTGGTTTTCGTGATCGTCATTGTGTATCATCTGTGTCTAGAACTAAGTCACAATTCGCCACTGTCGGAGGTAACATCCGTGCCCTGCTTACGCCCTATGGGCTGGGGATCTATGTCAGAGTTTTCCGTGGCGGATTACGTAGTTGGGCTACTTTTGCATAAGCTTTTTAGGCCAAGTTACTCATGCTTTTCGTTCCCTTCTTAGTGCCTGTTCGTTTATATGTATTTCACTATGTATACGCGAGCGTGGAGTTGCCGTTCCTGCACGGTGTGAGGCTCAGATGGCCCGGAGTTCTATATAGGGGATTTTCGAGGCTGCTCGTGTGTCTGTTACATGTGTATGTGTTAGTGCGTTAAGTTCACAAAGTAGTTGACACATTTGTAAGTCTCCTTAGTCAGACGAGCCTAGGTTAGCGCATGGTGAATATCTGAGGTTGCCGATTTTCCTTTAAACTCAGGTCGTGTACATGGTTGTGGCGGATCGCCCTCACCAGTTGAGAGCCTCGCGAATGCGCTGATATTCTCGAGGGTCTGAAACTGAAACTTGTTTCATTTCTCCTTTTTAAAGTAACTCTGTGTCGTCAGATTCAATTCAATTGTGGTCAAGTGTTTACTTACATATACATAAATACACATATATGTGTGTGTGTATGTGTATATATGTACAGTACTGTGCAAAAGTCTTAGGCACCTCTATAACATTCTGTACAGATAAGATTCTAATTAAAGGTCTTAAATGTAAATACCAACCAAATGTACGATAAATCTTATACATTACATTTCAGACAGCCGTTTTAATGTAAAAAGTAATCAATTTTTTTGTAACATCACCTGTACCAGCTGCAGTCCACTTGACAAAATGTATTTAGGGTACGTCTACAACACCCAGCCCAATGTTTATTCTCATCTACTTTAAGTATATGGATTTAATAAGTAAAAGAGATGTTAAAAGAGACGTTAAAAGACATTGATCATAATCACTATAGGGCTAACTTGTCTTTAACCTTACTTCTTGCGATCATATTGATGTGCCTTTCCACAAAATGACGACATGCCTATGCTCATGCTTTTATTGGCAGGAAAGTACGCATATCATATAATTATGCTATTTAAAAAAAAAAAAAACGCGTACCTAATGCATATCTAGTATTGATGTAAATTTTTATTTTGTTAATAAAATATATTGTAGAATTTTAAGACCTAGATACAAGACAGGTGTTTGGAAAGTTAGGTTGGAAACCAAGAAGCATTATCGTTGCACTGTATTAAGTAACCACAGTGACTTCTATACTTACTGGAAAATGAAATTGTGTGTGTGTCTTCGTGCTTTTTTGGGTATGTACCTACATGTGGAAAGTTGTTAATGTATGCATTGATTTTGACAGGCACACAGAGCTAAGTGATGAGAGTTGTTAATGTTGATTGAGGTTTTTTTCACAATGTATCTTTTTTAAGGCTGGTATGTGCAAGGATATTTTAATGAAAGCCATTACCACTGTGTAATGTGTTCATGTGTAGCCTACTGGTGTTGTTCCACAAGGTTACTTAAGTACATAGGAACGAGCACAATTGTACGCAAGATATTTGTGTAATCAATGTAATCAAATGAAAAACGTTTGTGGGATTTCTTTTTTGACTAGATGCCGAAGCTGAAGAGATTTCGAATGCGGCGTACGCCAACAAAGAAAAGACAAGGTGATGTGTTTGATTCAACTGTTTGTGTGTGTGGCGATGGATGTACAGAGGCTGTGATGTGGACACTGAGGTCAGAATTGAGGCCAATGATAGAAATTTGAGCCTAGCATGTAGTGTTGTAGCTGCTGTTAGACATCAGATTGCTAGCGTTTGCACTTGGCAAACATCAGTGTTTAAAGACGTGCGTCTGGAAGGAAACCAGTTGCTCTGTAATGTAGTGAATTCAGGAGAAAAGAGTGGTGATGAGGTCAGTTTGTGTAAGGTGAATGGACAGCACACTGTTTTTAACAGGCAATGTAAAGTTGCTGTGGAAGAACCAGTTTATGGGGATTGTAGTTTGTTGCTTGATAGCAATGATTTGTTTGAGGCATTGCAGGAAGTGTTGCTGAGCTATAATTTGTGTTTGCTAGACCTTGGAGGAGCTGTATGTCTCATCATTAAGCACAAAGATTATTTTGTGGTTGTTGATCCCAATACTCGCAATTTGCTTGGATTGGCATCAAATTTGGGTACATCGGTTGTTGTGTTTAACAGTGGTTTTTATGATTTGATGTTGCACCTGACAAATTTAATCAGGTCTTTGAAAGTGCAAGTGTATGGAGTTAGTGGAGTCAGAGTTGAAGTAGCAGAAGCAGGTGTTGTTTCTAAGGGTTCTGAAGTTAATAAAAATGGTGGAGCTGGAAATAGCAGTGGAGAAAGTGATTCTGGCAATGTTGGTTATATTAGAGGATCATTTCACCAAGGTGCTATGAGGTTTAAAAATAATGGAAGGCAGTGTGTTGCAATTAGCTTGACTGCTATGGCAATACATACTGCTGAGAGTGTGTTTTCATGGGATTTTAAACGTCTAGATGAGGTTGTCATTTTGGGTGACCAGCTATTTACATTTTTGTTTGACAATGGCTTAATTAGTGATCCTAGTGCTTTGAAGTTTTTGTGCATTCCAGATTTGCCATGTCAAATTGCTATTGCCGGGCATAGCTTTCAATTTGAATATGGAGATTTTGTTTCTGGAGATGTTGATGTGGTTGATGGTGAGTTGATAGAGTCAAATGTATGCACTCGTTTAGTTGATGGTTTGCAAACAATGTTTGCGAAATATGATATGTGTTTTTTGACAGTGAGCAGTAGTACTTGTGCCATAATTTATGGGAACAATCAATATGCAGTTGTTGATTCTCATGCACGCAGTGCTACAGGTATGGTAGATAGTGATGGTTCAAGCATAGTTCTGTTTTATAAATCCCTCCAAGATGTGCATAGGCACATTCAGGATTTGGCTACATCTCTTGGGGGAAGGCAGAAGTTGTTTGAGATTACAGGTGTACGTGCAACATTGGCAGCAAGTTCAGGTGAAAGTAGGCAGGGGGAAAAGCGGAAATGGCAGTGCACAGATGGTGGTGTTACGCAACTGAAAGGGGAGAAATGTGTTGATGCTTCACAGCAGTGTGCTGCATTGTCAGTGGTGGAGAAGGTGTTGCATACACCTAACTGTGATGAAGTTGTGTCAGATGTTATCGTTGGCAGTGATATCAGGAAAACCATGTTCCCTTTTAACCCTTTATCAATGACTAATGCGCATAAGATAAGTAAGGATTTAAATATGGAGTTTCACATGGAGGATGTGGTTGTGCCAACAGATGTTGGGCCTTTAGGTTCTCCTTGTGAGACTAGTAGTATTGTTGGTGATGGCAACTGTTTTTTCAGAGCAGTAGCACAGGTTGTGTGTGGTACACAAAAAACGCACAGAACAATAAGGCTTGCAGTAGTGAAGCACATGGAATTGCACAGTGTGGAATATGTGCAATGTCTAAGGAGAAAATATACGTCAGTGGTAGATTATGTGTTGAAGTCGAGAATGAAGTATGTTGGCACATGGGCAACAGAGGTGGAAATTCAGGCCACAGCAAATCTTCTTGGCATAGATATTTACACGTACGGTGATAGATGGTTGAAATATAGCTGCATAAGTACTGCGGTGTCAAAGCAAGCAATATATTTAAAACATTGTAATGGCAATCATTATGAAGTTGTGACTTGCGTGAGGCATCCTGACATGCAGCATTGTTATGAGTTGTGCAAAGTAGAAAGGTCCTTTGAGTGTACGGGTGTGCATACAAGACTAAGCAGTTGTAGTGATGTTTATGGAAAGGCCAATACAGGAAAGAAAATTGCGACAAGTGAACAACAAGGAAATGTGAAAACGGATTATTTTCAGAAATACTATTCCAAGAAAGCTGTTAAGAGGAAGTATAATTTACGTATGAAATTACATTATGAGAATAGCGAAGAATATCGTGTTAAGCACAAGGAGGCAACTTTGAGGAGGTATTGTAGAAATCAGCACAAATTTCAGATGACTGCAAAACTGAGATATGACCAAAGCGCAGCATATAAAGACAGCAAAATAGAATCCAGTAGAATAAGGTATTTGAGTAATGTACAGCATAGGCAAGCAGTGCAAGAGGCCAGTAAGGTGAAGTATAGGATAAATGTACAGCATAGGCAAGCAGTGCAAGAGGCCAGTAAGGTGAAGTATATGAGAAATGTACAGCATAGGCAAGCAGTGCAAGAGGCCAGTAAGGTGAAGTATAGGATAAATGTACAGCATAGGCAAGCAGTGCAGGAGGCCAGTAAGGTGAAGTATAGGATAAATGTACAGCATAAGCAAGCAGTGCAAGAGGCCAGTAAGGTGAAGTATATGAGAAATGTACAGCATAGGCAAGCAGTGCAAGAGGCCAGTAAGGTGAAGTATAGGATAAATGTACAGCATAAGCAAATGGGACAAGTGAACAACAAGGAAATGTGAAAACGGATTATTTTCAGAAATACTATTCCAAGAAAGCTGTTAAGAGGAAGTATAATTTACGTATGAAATTACATTATGAGAATAGCGAAGAATATCGTGTTAAGCACAAGGAGGCAACTTTGAGGAGGTATTGTAGAAATCAGCACAAATTTCAGATGACTGCAAAACTGAGATATGACCAAAGCGCAGCATATAAAGACAGCAAAATAGAATCCAGTAGAATAAGGTATTTGAGTAATGTACAGCATAGGCAAGCAGTGCAAGAGGCCAGTAAGGTGAAGTATAGGATAAATGTACAGCATAGGCAAGCAGTGCAAGAGGCCAGTAAGGTGAAGTATATGAGAAATGTACAGCATAGGCAAGCAGTGCAAGAGGCCAGTAAGGTGAAGTATAGGATAAATGTACAGCATAGGCAAGCAGTGCAGGAGGCCAGTAAGGTGAAGTATAGGATAAATGTACAGCATAAGCAAGCAGTGCAAGAGGCCAGTAAGGTGAAGTATATGAGAAATGTACAGCATAGGCAAGCAGTGCAGGAGGCCAGTAAGGTGAAGTATATGAGAAATGTACAGCATAGGCAAGCAGTGCAAGAGGCCAGTAAGGTGAAATATAGGATAAATGTACAGCATAAGCAAGCAGTGCAGGAGGCCAGTAAAGTGAAGTATAGGATAAATGTACAGCATAAGCAAGCAGTGCAGGAGGCCAGTAAAGTGAAGTATAGGATAAATATACAGCATAGGCTAGCAGTGCAGGAGGCCAGTAAGGTGAAGTATCGCAGAAATGTACAGCATAGGCTAGCAGTGCAGGAGGCCAGTAAGGTGAAGTATCGCAGAAATGTACAGCATAGGCTAGCAGTACAAGAGGCCAGTAAGGTGAAGTATGGAAGCAATATACAGCATAGGCAAGCAGCGCAGGAGGCCAGTAAGGCTAAGTATGCAAGGAATGCCAAGCATAGGCAGTCAGTGAAAGAGGCCAGTAAATTGAGATATCGTGGCAGTGTATTGCACAGGGAAAATGTAAAAAACTATAATGTATCCAAAAGGCAGCAAGTTAGACAGCAACAGGGAGTTTTTGACTTTGTTATGAATGAGTTTTTGGACAAAGTGAAGTTTGGTCCAGATTTTGTTTGTAGTGTATGTCACAGATTACTTTTCAGGCATCAGGTAGTTAAGTGTAAGAGGGAGACATATGGGAAGCAAGTTCATAAGGCACTATTAGCTGATAAGTGCATTACAGACCAGTTTTTGCACAAGTGTGATGTTTATTGTGTAGCACCATGTCAGTGGTTGGATACGCCTAAAGGGCAGTTGTGGATCTGTCACACTTGTCATAGCAAACTTGGTCGAGGTGAAATGCCAGCTGAAAGCGCAGTTAACAATTTAGCGGTTTGTCATATTCCTGTTGAGCTCAGTTGTTTAAATAGTTTAGAGCAACATTTAATAGCATTGCACATTCCATTCATGAAGTTGTTGGCATTACCAAAAGGTGGCCAAAATGGAGTGCATGGACCAGTGACTTGTGTACCAGCTAACATTGTCCACACAACAAATGTCCTACCCCGATCAGACATGGAGGGCTCTTTGTTGCGTGTAAAATTGAAGCGCAAGTTAACTTACAAAGGCCATTATAACTACCAATTTGTAGATGGCAAACGTATTAGACAGGCTTTACTGTCTTTAAAAACTACAAATAAATATTACAGAAACATACAATTTAATAGAGATTGGCTGAACGACTTTTGTATGGACAATGTTGAAGAGGGTACTCTCAGGAATCCCATTGTAGACGGGAAGGAAGAGATTCCTGGGAATTTAGTTGAAGATGAGCTTTTGCATGATAGACAGCAACATTGCATGTATATGGATACATGTTTGCAGCCTGTGGATATTGGGCAAGAAGTACTTGATCAGTATTTTGACAGTATTTTAAATGTTGCCCCAGCAGAAGGGAATAATCCGGTGAAGGTGCTTTTGGATAAGACCAATGAAGCCAAGTGTTTCCCTGTGTTGTTTCCACAAGGTGGTCCTACCTTTCATGATCCGCGGCAAATTCGATTGACCTTGTCACGTTATTTCAACGTTAGAATTTTGCACGCGGATGGTAGGTTTGCTCAAAATGTTGACTATATCTTTTATGCACAGTATTTGACCGAAATTGAACAAGTTGTTTCAAATGTGTCAATAGCTCTGAGGAAGGGTCAGACCGATAAAGTCAGCAATCGAATGCTGAAAGATGAGCAGTCGATTAAGAAAATTCTCCAAAGCGATGCGGGGTATCGGTTTTTGCGTCCCATTCGTGGAACTCCTCCTTTTTGGCAGGGAGTGCAAAAAGACCTATTTGCTATGATAAGGCAATTGGGCATACCGACATGGTTTTGTTCCTTTTCATCTGCAGATATGCGGTGGACAAACCTATTAAATAGTATTTTGCATCGTGAACATAGACACGAAACAGCTGAGGGTTTAGAGTGGGCAGATAGATGTGACCTTTTAAGGCGCAATCCTGTCACTGCAGCCCGCATGTTTGATTTTAGGTGGCATTGTTTTTTGAATGAGGTGCTTATGTCTTCATGTGAACCAATTGGCAAGGTGGTGGACTACTTTTACCGGGTTGAATTTCAACAGCGTGGGTCCCCTCATGTGCATTGTTTGTTTTGGATTGACAAAGCACCTCACATAGATAAAAACGGAGATGAAGAGGTCATTGACTTTGTCGATAGATATGTCACTTGTGAGTTGCCTTGTAATGATGACACCCTTTTGGATGTTGTGACATCTGTACAGCAACACAGTAAGAGGCATTCGAAGACCTGTAAAAAAAAGAATACGGTTTGTCGTTTTAATTTTCCCAGGCCGCCATCTATGCGGACGTTTATATGTCGTAAAAATAGCGATCCAGACAAAACTTGTGATTGCAAAGTAGCCGACAATGAAGCACCATGTGAGTGTGCAGAGGAGGCAGGAGATGATAGGAAATTGCGGCACAGAAAATTTTGACAGCAGTGAAATCAGCTGTTGCAGATGAAAAGGCAACATTTGACTCTGTTGAAAGTTTGTTTGCGAGTGTAGGTATAGACCAGGAGACTTTTGAGGCAGCATATCAATGTGTTGGACGACATAGTCACATTGTATTGAAGAGGCAGGTGAATGAAGTCTGGGTAAATCAGTATAGTAAGAGTCTCCTTAAATGTTGGAATGCCAATATCGACATTCAGTTTGTTGTTGATGCATATGCATGCATTGTTTATATAATTTCTTATATATCAAAGGCAGAGAGGGAAATGGGTTTGTTGTTGAGTAATACCCAGCGAGAGGCAGCAAAGCATGGCAATCTTGATGCCAAGGCTGCATTAAAACAACTAGGCAGTATTTACATGCATAATAGAGATGTCTGTGCACAAGAAGCAGTGTACAGATTAACTAATATGCATCTAAAGCAGAGCTCACGGAAAGTGCAGTTTGAGGTGATAGCATAGTAAAAATGAGTTTGCCGCTAAGTGTTTTGAAGCAAAGAGTAGCGTCAAGGGATCTCTCTCAAAATGATATGTGGATGACAAGTATTGTCGATCGGTACAAGAGCAGACCTGTTGCAGGTGTTTTCAGCGACATGTGCTTGGCAACATTTGCGTCCGAGTATCGCATTTTGAGTAGAAATGAAAGATGTAAGAGCAGAATTGAGTTAGAGAATAACTTGGGATTTGTGGCAAAGAGAACACGTACACAGCCTGCTGTTGTGCGTTATGCACGGTTCTCTGTTAGTAAAACTCCAGAAAAGTTTTATCAAAGCGTTTTGCAATTGTTTTTGCCTTATCGAGTAGACGGTGAACTGAAGCCACCAGGATTTGAAACTTTTGAGCAGTACTACAGTAATGGACATGTCTGCTGTAGTAATGGTGTTGAAGAGACTGTGAAACAAGTAGTTGATAGGAATAGGAACATGTTTGACCTGGATGCAGATGTGTTAGATACTGCTCAAAATGTTGTTTATAGTGAGGGTGTAGTTGAGGATATGTGGTGTGAGCTCTGCCCAGAACAGGAGTCAGAAAGGTTGGAATGTGAGCAAGAACGTAGGGAGCAGGTTCAGACGTGTGACACTGAACTGGAACATATTCCAGAATTGTCAGTAAGTCCACAAGTTGCTTCTTTAGAGAAGAACTACATGGTCATGTCCAGGGCTGATGGTCTGAATTTGATTAGGTCTCTAAATGAGACACAGATGTGTATTTTTTACAAAGTTAGGCAGTGGTGTTTAGGTAAAGTCAGAGGCCAAAATCCTCCACCATTTCATGTTTTCATCACTGGTGGAGCAGGGACTGGCAAGACCCATTTAATTAAAGCCATACAGTACGAGGCGATTCGACTGTTGGCACAATTGTGTGACAATCCAGAGGAGACATGTGTTTTGTTGACTGCTCCCACTGGAATTGCAGCTTACAATTTAGGTGCTGCAACTATTCACAATACATTTTGTATTGGCACAGACATTAAGTTACCCTACACACCTTTGGGTGAGGAGAAACTTAATACTCTCCGTGCCAAATTTAGTCATCTTGAAATGCTCATTATTGATGAGATTTCAATGGTAGATCATAAGTTGTTGACGTATATTCATGGTAGACTACGTCAAATTAAGCAAACGGGGGACTTTTCTCCATTTGGTAGTGTCAGTGTTGTTGCTGTTGGGGACTTTTTTCAGTTGCCTCCAGTGAAAGGCAAACCACTTTATGTGGACAACGCTGGTGTGGACTTGTGGAGTAGTAACTTCAGTGTGGTGGAGTTGACTACAATTGTAAGACAGAAGGACCATTCGTTTGCACAGCTATTGAATCGGTTGCGGACACGCAGCAAACAAACTCCCCTTAATGACAATGATGTGACAATGCTGAAAAACTGTGAAACTGGTGAACAGACTTCAGCATTGCATATATTCCCGACAAATAACCAAGTACATGAGCACAACATTGGCCAGTTAATTCAAAGTTGTGCTGAATATGTATCTATTGAGGCTCAGGATTTTGAAAGAAATCCTAAAACGGGAAAAATAGAATTAAAGAATGGGCATCACTCTAAAGTGTATAATACATGCCTAACAGATACTCTAGTCTTGGGGAGAAATGCTCGTGTCATGCTTCTGAAGAATATCGATGTTGCAGATGGTTTGGTCAATGGTGTGTGTGGTACAGTAACACATATAGTACAAAAGGCAGGCAACAAGTTTCCCGAAACTGTGTATGTGCAGTTTGACGATAAGCAAGTTGGCTTACAACGTCGGAAACGTTACGCCCCTGTATGTACCGAATTGATGTGTTCCACACCAATATTGCCAGAAGAAGATAGGGTTTCAAATAAAGGTGGATTGCGCAGGCAATTTCCATTGCGATTGGCTTGGGCTTGTACTGTTCACAAAGTGCAAGGTTTAACTGTTAACCAAGCTGTTGTGTCCTTGGACAAAGTTTTTGCAGCAGGACAGGCGTATGTAGCATTAAGTCGAGTTAAAAGCTTGTCTGGGCTAATTATTCAACATTTTGATGAAAAAGCCATTTATTGTAAAGACATGGTTCAGCAGGCACTTTGACACATAAAACGTGGCATTTCACACTCTAATCTTCCACATTCATTGCCCACAAACAATTTCTCAGTATTTATGCTGAATGTTCAGAGTTTGCAGGGGCATTTGGAAGATTTAAAAGTGTGTACACAGAATTTGCATGCCACGTGCCTTGCTGTAACTGAAACGTGGCTACCTGCTTCCTTCAGAACTGATAAAGTTCACATTGAAGGATATGATTTTAATAGCAGTCCACGTTGCTTGGCTTATTCTAGCACAGACTCTGCTATCAAAGCAATACAGGACCAACAACATGGTGGTGTTGGCATGTATACTAATGCTGCCTTGTCTTTTAATATTATACATTTTCCAGACTTGAATTTGGAATGTATTTTGCTGCACTGTTATGACACAAACTCCATACTTGGTGTCATTTACAGACCACCATCCTACCCCATATCTCTTTTTAAAACTAATTTACAGAAATTAGTTGCTATGTTATCTCCACTATCTGACAACATAGTCATTATGGGGGACTTCAATGATGATGCATTGAAGTCGACATCAATAACCGCCTTCATGACAAGCCAGGGATATGTCCAACATGTCACTGAGCCCACAACCGAAAACGGATCATTAATTGATCACGTGTATGTAAAAAGCTCATGCCACTACTGTATACAGGTAACAGTTCTGCCAGCGTATTTCAGTATGCATGAAGCAATTTACATAACATTTACAAATAGTGAGTGTTAGTGTTTTCACGACATTCAACTTTCCATTTTTGGCCATTTTTGGCCACGGTTGGCAATGAAGCAATGACTTACAAATAGTGAGTGTTAGTGTTTTCACGACATTCAACTTTCCATTTTTGGCCATTTTTGGCTACGGTTGGTATGTGAGGCATGTGGTTCTACAAATCCACACCTGACCGGTGGCACTGAGCATGCATTAACGGTGCCAGTGGGGTTATTAGAACCTTAGTCACCGGTGCTGTGTGGTGCTGGAGGCTTGTGCACTGTGTGTACTATTTATTGTTTGGCAGTATTGTTGTTCTGTGCAGTGTATGCATGAAGCAATTTACATGTAATTTACAAATAGTGAGTGTTAGTGTTTTCACAACATTCAACCTTATTTACATTTCATTTACAAATAGTGAGTGTTAGTGTTTTCACAACATTCAACTTTCCATTTTTGGCCATTTTTGGCCACGGTTGGCACGTCAGGCATATGGTTCTACAAATCCACACGTGACCGGTGGCACTGAGCATGCATTAACGGTGCCAGTGGGGTTATTAGAACCTTAGTCACCGGTGCTGTGTGGTGCTGGAGGCTTGTGCAACGTGTGTACTATTTATTGTTTGGCAGTATTGTTGTTCTGTGCAGTGTAAGCATGAAGCAATTTACATGTCATTTACAAATAGTGAGTGTTAGTGTTTTCACAACATTCAACCTTATTTACATTTCATTTACAAATAGTGAGTGTTAGTGTTTTCACAACATTTAACTTTTCATTTTTGGCCATTTTTGGCCACGGTTGGCACGTCAGGCATATGGTTCTACAAATCCACACT
Organism: Conger conger; assembly: GCF_963514075.1. Classification (NCBI taxonomy): domain Eukaryota; kingdom Metazoa; phylum Chordata; class Actinopteri; order Anguilliformes; family Congridae; genus Conger; species Conger conger. The sequence goes on from NC_083762.1 coordinate 47,738,807, forward strand.
TGACCGGTGGCACTGAGCATGCATTAACGGTGCCAGTGGGGTTATTAGAACCTTAGTCACCGGTGCTGTGTGGTGCTGGAGGCTTGTGCAACGTGTGTACGATTTATTGTTTGGCAGTATTGTTGTTCTGTGCAGTATATTGTTCTGGAGGTGGTGTGGTTTTACAAATCCACACGTGGCCGGTGGCACTGAGCATGCATTAACGGTGCCAGTGGGGTTATCAGAACCATAGTCACCTTGGTGCTACGTGTGGTTTTGGACATCGGTCCAGGGTGTGTACTATTGTTTGGCAGTATATTGTTCTGGAGGTGGTTGGCACGTCAGGCATATGGTTCTACAAATCCACATGTGACCGGTGGCACTGAGCATGCATTAACGGTGCCAGTGGGGTTATTAGAACCTTAGTCACCGGTGCTGTGTGGTGCTGGAGGCTTGTGCAACGTGTGTACTATTTATTGTTTGGCAGTATTGTTGTTCTGTGCAGTGTAAGCATGAAGCAATTTACATGTAATTTACAAATAGTGAGTGTTAGTGTTTTCACAACATTCAACTTTTCATTTTTGGCCATTTTTGGCCACGGTTGGCACGTCAGGCATATGGTTCTACAAATCCACACGTGACCGGTGGCACTGAGCATGCATTAACGGTGCCAGTGGGGTTATTAGAACCTTAGTCACCGGTGCTGTGTGGTGCTGGAGGCTTGTGCAACGTGTGTACGATTTATTGTTTGGCAGTATTGTTGTTCTGTGCAGTATATTGTTCTGGAGGTGGTGTGGTTTTACAAATCCACACGTGGCCGGTGGCACTGAGCATGCATTAACGGTGCCAGTGGGGTTATCAGAACCATAGTCACTGTAGGGACTACAACTTCCACATTCCCACAGGAAAATTCTGCGACGTCCACCACGAATGACGTCTAACTTGGTTCAGCCAATCCCGTAATGGCGGGAGCAATAAACTGTCCCGTATAAGAGCAAGACACGTTCTTGGGATCTCTCTTCTGCTTTTTCTGCCTCTTCTGCTTCTTCTCTTCGACGCACCCTTTTTGGCCATTCGCTTCAGCTCATCTGCTCCGAGACTCGGACAGAGGCTGAATGCTGCACAGCGCACTACCAGGCCTACGGACACACCCAGTTACCTCGCGGTAACTACGTGGCCTATAGTGAGTGGAAATTGTTGTACGCGGAACGCTACATCAGTTTACCCCAATAAAGCCCAACAACGAAACAGCAACGAACTTTTACACCTGGAAAAGGACCAGCGGATCAGACGACAACGCGCTGCTAAGACGGGAACACCCCAGCCTGCGCATCTCTCCCGGACACCATTCACAGCACCATCGCCGCTTCTACAAGGACAGCATGTCTTTTGGATCCAGCAATGCGTATGGACTCAGTAAGAAAACAAACATTCAGGCATAGCCAGTGTTTAGTTTAGTCTTAACTGTTTTTGTGAATCTGTGTTTCAATATTTACCATCCAACCATTGTAATGTGTTTGGTTAGCTACATATATATGTACGTGAATTGATTCGCCGTCTTTTGCGCATATATAGAGTAAAACTATGCAAGTAGTCCCTTCTCACAGCTAACTCTAACTCATTACCACACCCAGAACTCTAGCGACACGCGCGCTTGCGCGCGCCACACACACGCACACACACATACCAAACTAAATTTCCGTACTAACTTCCCGTTAGTTTATCTGTTATGTGTTTGTATGTTTGTTTAATAAATATATTTTATTAAACCCCGGTGTCCGTTTTGGAATCGCATAGACATGAGAGCCGAGTTAAAGCAGTCTTTCGAAGAACTTCCAACCTTCAGGTTATCGGTATGTTCAATCATTAATATTGGTTATTTTAATTAATTGAAATACTATATTTGTGGTTGGATATTTCTGATAACAGTAATTTTATGAGACTGATTACTTTTCGCAGTTATACTGCAACACAACGTTTAACTGGCGCCCCGGTTTCGTAGAGAGTAAAATCCCTGCGTTATTTGGCGGCCCGTGCAAGGACCCTACATAATTTGGAGTCCCGTGCGAGGACCCCTACATATTTTGGCGCCCCATGTGAGGAAGACTAGCTTTGGCTCAAATTTCATGTCTTGTGACTTCATAACGAATTCCCCATCCTAATTTGGAGCTCTGCGTGAGAAAGACGAGCTTTGGCTCATGTCACGTGCCTCCAGAACGAATTCTCGGCATTCTTTCTCAGCTAAATTGCCACCAGTGCAATCTTTTGAAAATACCGCTAGATGTCACCCTTGTACCATTTTTGAAAGCCTGCATGAGCCGCTTTCTCAATATACTGCCCCCTCGTGTAACATTGTGGCATTACATTCGTAATCTTACACGGTAGTTTGTTGATTGGCATTTACCTTCCGGTATAATACGTATTATCAATAATAGTATTATTAGCCGCACTGTATTATTAATTATAATTACTTGGTCAAAGTAATTTTAATAATTAATTGAATTTTACATTTAAATCCAAATTTAATTGTAATTTCAACCAATCACATTCTGGTATTTAGGATTAATGTGATCAGCATCACAGTTCCTATTTTACGGTCTGAATATCCGCCATATGTTTGTTCATTTTGCTGTTGTTGCATTGCAGTACCGCTAGTGCAACTCGAGTCCCTGTGTGATGCTATAGCTACCTTGTACTATAGTTATAGAGAATATTCAAAGAGCGTTTTAAATTCTTTATCCTTCATCACAACTTGTATGTTGGATTGTGATATTGGGAAACAATTCATTGCCAACTGTTAGGAGCTCAAGGCCCTTGTCAAATTGTTAACTTCAAGAGTACCCTCTTAAGTTACTGATTTTAGCTTTTAGCTTTATTTGGCTTGAGATATGGAACCCATATCTATTGATGAGTACCTTTCCTTTTTAGCCCAAGGTTTAGCACCTGGCTACATAGCTTTCCTGAATCAGATGAACCTCACTGATTGTAGGAAAGAAATGTTCTCATTAATCAACGAGAAAGGTCACTCCCCCAACCATTCAAAAGACCCAATTCTAAGTTGTCTGGTCTTGAATTTTGCCAGACAGATTAGTCTTGCTCTTCAGAGCAACAAAAACTTAGACTCAGAGATGGCATACCTCAGAGGACAACACACCAGTGTTTTACTTGAGCTTCAAACTGTTGGCAAGAAAGCAGTACAATACTTGCGTGATCTGCATTCAGCCGAATCAGATCTTTGTTCCTACAGAGAGGAATTATTTCAGTTGAAGAGTAGATGCCACAAGCTACTGCATCCACTCTCTTCTGTAAGCCTGCTTTCTCAGGCTTGCCCAACTCCAGCTTCTCCTGCTTCCTCCTTACACCACAAGGCAGGGGAAGGGGGGTCACAAATTGATTCGGGTTTGTCAGATCCCGGTTCCACAACTTGCTCTGATGGACACTCGTCAGTCTCCTCAGATTGCAGTGCTGTTGACCACCCATGCAATGGTTTGCCCACCTCTTCCCTGGAGAGGGAAAGGGGGGACTCCATCCCAACGGGGGTCCATCTCCGCAAGGGAGAAACAGTCAGGCAAGTACAGGACTGCACCTTCCATGCCCACCCCTCTCATGAGGAGGTCAGGGAACCCTCCCGTGGACACGGTAGAGGAGATCTAACGTTATTAATTGGGCACACAAAAAGCAACGCTAATCCCGCTAGCTTTCCCTTTATAACTGAGAGGATAGGTGACAGCTCTGTACAGTACACTGACAGCGACAATTCATCTTCTGCCAACCATTGTGAGAATGACAGTTTTGTAGCTCCACCCCCTAAACCAAACCGAGGACGTCGAGCTCTGCATGAAACGCATTCACATTCAAATGTGATTTCAGTCTCTCCTTCTCCAAACAGGCAGACTAGTGCAACTTCACATGGTCTTCGCTTTGAGGAGCTAGAGGCCATGGCGAAGTATGTCCACACATTTGACCCGAAGGACTCCGAATTTAACATTCAGAGTTACTTGAGGGAAGTTGACTACTGTCTCTCGGATCTGCCCAGGGCAACCGATCGAGAAAAGGTACGACTTGTATGGAAAACCTCAACCAGAGAGATCCATACATTTATGGAACAACTTCCACCACAGGTTCGTTCCAGCTATCCCAAGGTTTGTGAAGCGTTGGTAGCTGAGTACCTGCCACGGTTTGATCAGGCCACAGCCATGATCAAATCTGTGGAGGTTAAACACAGCCGTACAGAAAGACCAAAAGACTTTTACCAACGTCTTAAACATGCTTTTTTCCAGGGCAGAAACGGACCAGGCTTAGATGAAGATCAAGCCTTCAAATCCCTTTTTGTGCACAACCTGCACCCCTGTGTCCGAACTCATGTTTCACTGTTTTCAAGGGGCCAGCACTCAGCCCTTGAATTAAGAAATGAAGCCCAAATGGTCTGGGACACTTTAAGGATTGTGCCCAGGAACGAGGTATTGGAAACAGCTGAGCACGTTGTTCCAACCAAGCCCGCCGGCACTTCCCAAGTTGCCCCATTAAAATCTAATGGCTCAAAACAACGGCATGTGAGTAAGTTCCCGGTTAAGAGCCACCGTGGTCGCTTCTCACACTCTGATTCCAGCCGGAATTGGAGAGAAGACCGACCCGGTAGGCCCAAGCCTCAGAGTCACCAGCATGACTCTGATAGGGAAGATACCTTGTCTGAAGAGAGCTTCTTCAGTTCCTCTGAGGACAACTAAAGCCTCTAATCTTTGTTCAGTAGTGTGTATGCCTTGAGTAACCACTCCAAAGAGCTATCTGGTCTTGTTCAACCTCCATCAAAAGACGTTGAATAAGACTGATCTATAGCCGTGGTCTCCTCACAGACAGACTCCCAGCTGAAGCTTTGACCACTTTCTTTTGCACACCTTTCCTACCAAAGGGGGGTGGCAAAATAAACTGGTAGTTTATAGCAGCCACTTAGATTTGCATGTAGCAGCAGCAAACGCAGATCGTAAGTAGGTACTGTAGAGTTAAATCCGACACCTGCTATAACTCATAAACGTTCATTGCTTCTTTCTACACCTACTGAACCATCGTAAAGTATTGCATGTAGAAACTACAGGGTAATCTTTACAAGTATATTGCCACACCCCAGGGTACCTTACTCCACCTCTTCCCCAAGCAAGACAAGACCACTTGTGAGCTTACCACATCATTTAGAAATGAGACCACCTCTCCATTTCCTTCCTGATGACACAGCCATAAGGTTAAGCTTGGATACAGAAAGCTGCCCTAATTTGAAAATGCCCCCACATATTTCAGATGACAACCCTCGTCAGCAACCTGACTGTAGGGACTAGAACAATTGGTCAGTCTGAACAAGACTTCCAAAAAGGCTACAGCCTCTCCATCCTAGACCCCTACATCATCTGAACATTTTCATGGCTGGGTCATTCCTGTTGGTGCTCCACCTTCTGGACACCATCCAATAACTAACAAAACACCTGAACTAACAAAACGACTAACCCTTTCACCAAGGTTTCTCATGTTTTGTGACAATGTATTCACTGTTCGACCTTAGTGTTTCACATTGTTTGTATCATGTGTTTTAGACCAGTTTAGTTAATTGTTGATAAATGCCTGGATGTTTGTCAGTCAATTGTGAACTGTGTTACCGACCCAATGTACTTGACCTGTGGACTGTGAACTGACTTTTGTGCTCTCGAGGAACACTGGCTTCAGCCGCATCCTGAGACCACAGGGGGGATGTAGGGACTACAACTTCCACATTCCCACAGGAAAATTCTGCGACGTCCACCACGAATGACGTCTAACTTGGTTCAGCCAATCCCGTAATGGCGGGAGCAATAAACTGTCCCGTATAAGAGCAAGACACGTTCTTGGGATCTCTCTTCTGCTTTTTCTGCCTCTTCTGCTTCTTCTCTTCGACGCACCCTTTTTGGCCATTCGCTTCAGCTCATCTGCTCCGAGACTCGGACAGAGGCTGAATGCTGCACAGCGCACTACCAGGCCTACGGACACACCCAGTTACCTCGCGGTAACTACGTGGCCTATAGTGAGTGGAAATTGTTGTACGCGGAACGCTACATCAGTTTACCCCAATAAAGCCCAACAACGAAACAGCAACGAACTTTTACACCTGGAAAAGGACCAGCGGATCAGACGACAACGCGCTGCTAAGACGGGAACACCCCAGCCTGCGCATCTCTCCCGGACACCATTCACAGCACCATCGCCGCTTCTACAAGGACAGCATGTCTTTTGGATCCAGCAATGCGTATGGACTCAGTAAGAAAACAAACATTCAGGCATAGCCAGTGTTTAGTTTAGTCTTAACTGTTTTTGTGAATCTGTGTTTCAATATTTACCATCCAACCATTGTAATGTGTTTGGTTAGCTACATATATATGTACGTGAATTGATTCGCCGTCTTTTGCGCATATATAGAGTAAAACTATGCAAGTAGTCCCTTCTCACAGCTAACTCTAACTCATTACCACACCCAGAACTCTAGCGACACGCGCGCTTGCGCGCGCCACACACACGCACACACACATACCAAACTAAATTTCCGTACTAACTTCCCGTTAGTTTATCTGTTATGTGTTTGTATGTTTGTTTAATAAATATATTTTATTAAACCCCGGTGTCCGTTTTGGAATCGCATAGACATGAGAGCCGAGTTAAAGCAGTCTTTCGAAGAACTTCCAACCTTCAGGTTATCGGTATGTTCAATCATTAATATTGGTTATTTTAATTAATTGAAATACTATATTTGTGGTTGGATATTTCTGATAACAGTAATTTTATGAGACTGATTACTTTTCGCAGTTATACTGCAACACAACGTTTAACTGGCGCCCCGGTTTCGTAGAGAGTAAAATCCCTGCGTTATTTGGCGGCCCGTGCAAGGACCCTACATAATTTGGAGTCCCGTGCGAGGACCCCTACATCACCTTGGTGCTACGTGTGGTTTTAGACATCGGTCCAGGGTGTGTACTATTGTTTGGCAGTATATTGTTCTGGAGGTGGTTGGCACGTCAGGCATATGGTTCTACAAATCCACACGTGACCGGTGGCACTGAGCATGCATTAACGGTGCCAGTGGGGTTATTAGAACCTTAGTCACCGGTGCTGTGTGGTGCTGGAGGCTTGTGCAACATGTGTACTATTTATTGTTTGGCAATATTGTTGTTGTTCTGTGCAGTATATTGTTCTGGAGGTGGTGTGGTTTTACAAATCCACACGTGGCCGGTGGCACTGAGCATGCATTAACGGTGCCAGTGGGGTTATCAGAACCATAGTCACCTTGGTGCTACGTGTGGTGTTGGACATCGGTCCACGGTGTGTAGTATTGTTTGGCAGTATATTGTTCTGGAGGTGGTTGGCACGTCAAGGCATATGGTTCTACAAATCCACATGTGACCGGTGGCACTGTGCATGCATTAACGGTGCCAGTGGGGTTATTAGAACCTTAGTCACCGGTGCTGTGTGGTGCTGGAGGCTTGTGCAAGGTGTGTAATATTGTTTGGCAGTATTGTTGTTCTGTGCAGTCTATTGTTCTGGAGGTGGTTGGCATGTGAAGCATGTGGTTTTAGAAATCCACATGTGACCGGTGGCACTGAGCATGCATTAACGGTGCCAGTGGGGTTATCAGAACCATAGTCACCTTGGTGCTACGTGTGGTTTTGGACGTTGGTCCAGGGTGTGTACTATTGTTTGGCAGTATATTGTTCTGGAGGTGGTTGGCATGTGACGCATCTGGTTTTAGAAATCCACACGTGACCGGTGGCACTGGGACAGTGCCAGTGGGGTTATGAGAACCTTAGTCACTGTGGTGGTACGTGTGGTACAGGCATTCTTGCATGAGTTGCTCTGTGCACGGTTAAATCATGTGTACTAAGTGTGTGTACTGCAACTATGTACAGTGCCAAATCTTTCTGTTTCTTTTTTCCTGAGACTCCTGCCCTCCGTCCCCCTGAGCTCATTGTCCACTCCACCCGGGTCCCCCGCTCTGAGGTCATGGACTGCTGCTGTCCTGCTCCTCCTCTGGTTCATCCCCATCTGCTGACGCATCCTGGACCTACTGCTGCATTCCCACCACACCCATCTGACCTGCATTCCTCTATGGACTATCCACAACCATCTGACCTGCATTCCTCCATGGACTGTCAAACTCAACCTTTAGGCCCGCAGAGGATGGGCATCCCCCTATAGCCGGGTTCCTCTCGAGATTTCTTCCCATTGGGGAGTTTTGTCTCGCCACTGTTTGAGGGTTTTTCTCTCCTCTGGGGAGTTGTTTACCTCATATGCTATCAGGGGGCTGGTATTTCCCTTTCCACTCTGTTGTTCTTTGGAGTAACAATCTGAAATTTATATAGAATTCATGGTATGTTTATTTATGCATTAGTTATGTTTACTATTAGTTACGTAATGTGTTGTCTTTTGGCACTGTCTGTATTTTTCTAATACATTCACTACTATAAAGCACTTTCTGCTGTCTGCTCAAAAAGTGCTCTACAAATAAAGTTATGATTACTGTTTCTTGGATCCCCTTGCATTCTGTTCACTACAAATGTAGCATTTAAAAGACATGGAAAAAAATTGCTAATACATATGGTCTGATTACTTGGTGCCACAGACAAGGACCATGAATTTTGGGTCCTCTATGAATGTTCTAATTCTTTGTTAAACCAGTATCAGACTTGTACAAATACAAACACGGTTACATACACATTTAAAAAGACCTCACTCTACTAACTACCTACAAACTCACTTTTCCCTTAAACTACTTTACTCACTGAGACTATTTAAAATGTGCTCCTATAACACACATAACAACAACAAGGGTTTCTTTTTCAACAGCATTTACATAACCATGGGATATACAATTGTTCAAACAAATTAACTGATCCCATTGTAACCATTTTTTGACCTTTGCAACATCAATACCTTTGAGCAGAGTGACTGACAATGTTGTCAGAATGTAATCATGCTGTTGCTAATGCAGATGCTGTTTTCCCCATTACACGACTGGAAAAGCAAACTGGTACTCCTGGTTTACTGGGATGTGGCTCAACTCCCTGCAGTGTCCGTGCTTATAAATATAACAAAAATATGATTGCACAAATGCACACACATGACATGTTAAACTACAAGTTTACAAGATAAGTTTTCTCTCTGAAAAATGTAGTTAATCTAATCTAATTTAGCCAAATCTAAAGGAGATGCCAACTCAATACGGTATTTGCATATTGCGTATTTGAATGTGCGTATTAGTTGCAGGAAAGTTGCAGTCATCAGCTGTCATGAAGTTTTCAGACTGGATATAATGAGTCTCCAGCGAAAATAGTGAGCCTGTATTGGTATATGGATGTGATGACACTCCAATAATAAACATATTTCTGTCATATCGGAAGATGTCGAGTGAAATTAAGGCCACTTCCTGTTGCCAGATGGTGGCGATATAACATTGAGCCGTTTTTGCGATATGGAAGTGATTACATTCCAACAACAAACATATGTGTGAAATATCAGCCAGATAGAATGAAACAAAAAATAACTTTTTGCTTGCACATTGTGATAACATGCTACAGTCCTGGATGGAGAGCAGAGACAATTTATGCTTGAAAAGTCATTAAGCTATGAATATGCACTCAGAATAAAACCATTGGCTTAAAGAAACTATTCAATTTTATGGCCGCACCGGGAATCGAACCACTGACCGTGCGTGTCTTCATCCACTGCCCTAACCGTTACGCTATACTATCCGCTTATACGCGGGTGCCATCAATTGGCCAAAAGTTGTATGTTTCCTTTTATCTCAGTTGTTAATTCATGTAACGGTCTCCTGTTAACACAGCGTTCGAGCAGAGCCACCTCAGACGCTAACGTTTCTTTTTGACAGATGGAATCTGCGTATCAGAAATGGGGGGAAGTTACAGCGATGCAGTTAGTCTGTGAGTAGAATAGATTGTGTAGACAACTTCACTGTTTCCACAAAGGAACCAAAAATGTGCTTTTTAACAGGACTTGGACAGTCTAATGATATAAATTCTAGCATTCGATTATGGTCAACTGTACCGCAAATGCCCTTTTCACCAGTCATGATGATGGACAAAAGTCCCAATATAGGATCGATTTAAACCTCTATATATTTCAATTTCACGTTGACCGTGTAGGCAATTATGTGTATTCCGACGCGAATTGCAATATGGATTTAATTACACTCCAACAATAAACATATTTCAAAATTTTCGGCCACATCGGAAGATGTCGAGTAAAATTAAGGCCACTTCCTGTTGCCAGATGGTGGCGCTATAATATTGAGCCGTGTATGGTTTTTGAATTTGATTACACTCCAATAATAAATCTATTTCAAAATTTTCAGCCACATCGGAAGATGTTGAGTGAAATTAAGGTCAATTCAATGTTCTAGTTTCCAGATGGTGGCGCTATAACATTGCGTCATTTTTGGAATATGGATTTAATTACACTCCAACAATATACATATTTCTAAATTTTCGGCCACATCGGAAGATGTCGAGTGAAATTAAAGCCACTTCCTGTTGCCAGATGGTGGCGCTATAACATTGAGTCATTTTTGGGATATGGATTAGATTATACTCCCACAACGAACATATCTGTGTAATATCAACCAGATCAGACAATCTAGAATGAAATTACGAACACTTCCTGTTGCCGCGGCGAGACCTCAAATTGTACGCCTCGCCATAGCCGTACCGTTTGACATATCAGAAATATCCTTTCAATTTAGCATCAGGATTATCCTGAGACCATTCTCACCACATTTGGTGTGAATGTGATGAACTCCCTAGGAGGAGTATTTCAGAGTTTGGTACGTGTAAAAACACTTAAAAACGCACAAAATCCAGAATAGCTCACTTCCTGTTTGGAAAAGTTAAGGGATGCAAATGAGAAATGTGTGTGTCTTGAGGAGACCCATATGCATGCCATATTCGGTGAATTTACGTGAAAGTATATGTCCACAATATTAGAAAAGAACCATAGGGGGCACTGCGTAGCCACGCCCAGATGTATGTGGATATGGATGTGATTGCACTCCAACAGTGAATATATCTGTAAAATTTCAGCCCAATCAGACAATGTAGAACGGAATTAAGCCCACTTCCTGTTTTTGCTCGTAACGTGTGTATTGTACGCCTCGCCATTGCCAAACCATTTGAGATATCAGAAATCCGTTTGGCTTTTAGGGTCAGGACTATCCTAAGATCATCCTGACTTCATTTGGTGTGAATGTGATGAATACCCTAGCAGGAACACATACAAATATGATAAAAACCTCACTTCCTGTTGCCAGATGGTGGCGCTATAACATTGACTTCTTCTTGGGACATGGATGTGAGTATAGTCACACAATGAACATATTTCTAAAATATCAGCCAGATCAGACGATGTAAACCACAAAATTATGGCCACTTCCTTTTGGCGCGGCGTGACATAAAAATTGTACGCCTCGCCATGACCATACCGTTTGAGATATCAAAAATATCCTGGCAATTTAGAATCATGACTATCTTGGGACCATTCTTACCCCATTTGGTGTGAATGCGATGAACCGCCTAGGAGGAGTACTTAAAAGTGTAGTACATGTGAAAACGCACAAAATTCAAAATGGCTGACTTCCTGTTCGCATATTTGCATCAATGCGAATGTGAAATGTGTTTGGTCCGAGGAGTGCTATATGCGTACTAAATTTGGTGAAGGTAGCTCCAAGTGCCTGCCCACAATAGACAACAATGCAGGGGGGGGGGGGGGGGGGGTCAGCGCAATAGGGGGCGCTGTGGAGTCCCTCGGCCAAACCCAGGTCTGAGCATCTGATAGATCCTGACGGCCACCACTTCTGATGTGTCTGCAAAATTTCAAGACTTTTTAGCCAGGGCAAGGCCCTCAAAAATGCCCATTTGACGGAAGAGAAAGAATAATAATAATAATAATAATAATAATAATAATAATAATAATAATAATAATAATAAATATAGCTGCAAGCAGCAATGAATGGGCCCAAGCACTATGGGCGCAACCGCCTTGGTGGCACAGTTGTGCCAATGACATGTTTCACAATATGTACACACTTTGGAAATAATCACCTTCCTGGACAACGAATAGTGTGCACAGGAATTCCCCTTTGATCAATGAAGATGTTGCTGCTGCTATTGGAATGCATCAATGATATAAGCCTCACTTCCTGTTGCCAGATGGTGGCGCTATAATATTGAGCTGTGTATGGTTTATGGATTTGATTTCACTCCAAAAATGAACATATTTGTACATTTTCAGCCAAATTGGAAGATGTCGAGTAAAATTAAAGCCTCTTCCTGTTGCCAGATGGTGGCGCTATAATATTGAGCCGTGTATGGTTTATGGATTTGATTACACTCCAATAATTAACATATTTGTACATTTTCAGCCAAATTGGAAGATGTCAAGTAAAATTAAAGCCACTTCCTGTTGCCAGATGGTGGCGCTATGCCATTGAGCCTTTATTGGTATATGGATGAGATTACACTCCAAAAATGAACATGTGTGACGTTTCTGCCACATCAGACAATGTAGAATGAAACAAAAATTACTTCTTGCTTGCACATTGTAATAATATGCTCCAGTCCTGTATGGAGAGCAGAGATTAATTAATTTCAATAGATTTTACAGCGGGAGGCACAATTTACGCTTGAGAAGTCATTCGGTTATAAATATGCACTCAAAATAAAACCATTGGCTTCAAGAACCTATTCAACTTTATTGTAGCCGCACCGGGGATGGAACCGCGGACCTTGCATGTCTTAATCCACTGTCTGAACCATTAAGCTATACTGCCCTCTTATACACGTACGCCATCTATTGGCCAAAAGTTGTATGTTTCCTTTTATCCTGGTTAAATAATTTCTCTCCCAAGTGTCGGATAATATTGCATTAAACGTCGAGTTAACCAGCATCATTCTTTTCCATTTCACTGGTAATTATGCTGCCTGAAACGCATTTGTTCAGCCAAATCTAAAGGAGATGCCAAGTCTCTGCCCTCAATCCGGTATTTTCATATTAAGTCAAAAATTCCTAGCGAAATTGTATGTTCTCTTAATTCGTGTTTAATGACAAGCAAAATAAACTAACATATCTGGCGATTTAACTGAAAGTTTTCTATTCAGGTAAACAAATGTAGCTGACCTGTTTTTTGACTCACACAGACAGTGGACTGGCTGGCTGCTGTTAGCCCGTGCGTGTCATCTCGCAACGACCTGCATGTGATACCTTTGTTGAACAAAACGGTCTCATGTTAACACAGCGTTCGAGCAGAGCCACCTCAGACGCTAAAGTTTATTTTTGACTTCATGTGTTAATCTTTTAAAAATATGATACTCTCCTGCCAGTTAAAGCCTGTCTTTAAATGTCTTTAATATTTATTTTAGTTATTCAATTCATGTAATGAAAATAGATGCAAAGAAACGTCGGGCTGGGTGTTGTCAATACATTTTGTCACGTAGGCTGCAGCTGTAAATCATACATCGTTATGCCTACTGGCTCGCTAGAAAAAAACAAAAACCTATCGTTGAAAAATAACTTGAAGGAAGAAAAAAATGAAAGTACCACTTTCAGCCAATTAATTGAATCGCCGTATCAGAAATGGGGGGAAGTTACAGCGACGCAGTTAGTCTGTGAGTAGAACAGATTGTATAAATGCTAGCATTCGATTATGGTCAACGGTACCGAAAATGCCCGTTGCACCAGCCATCATAACAAATGTCCCAATACAGGATCGATTTAAAGCTCTATATATTTTTATTTCACGTTGACAGTGTAGGCTATTATGTGTATTCCGACGCAAATTACATTTAATTGGGTTACGGCATTCACTTCAATCGAATGAAGTCAAATAGAAACGGCTCGAATTCCTTAATAAGGCTTCTTGGTTTTCAAGCCAACTTTCCGAACAGCTGTTTTGTATTGAGTCCTTAAAATGCTACAACACGGTTTTTTATAAACCAAATAACATTGAACGTCATTGCGAGATATGCATTATATGTGTTAATCTTTGAAATATATGATACTTTCCTGCCAGTAAAAGCCTGTCTTTTATTTTAGTTATTCAATCGAGTTAATTAAGATAGATGAGAAAAAACGTTGCTGTGGGCTGGGTGTTTTCAGTACATTTTGTCATGTAGGCTGCCGCTGTTACTCATACATCGTTATGGTTACTGGCTCGCAAAAAGAAACAAAACTTGTCGTTGAGAATTCACTTTATCCAAGAAAAAGAGAAACCATACCGAAAATTAGAAAGAATACTAACCTTTGCCACTAGATGGCAGTCGCGTATTAGAAATGGGAGAGTCAGTTGCGACTTGCGTTGAAGTTTTAAGACTGGAGATAATGAGTCTCCAGCGAAAATAGTAAACTATTATTGCTTAATGGATGTGATGACACTCCAACAATGAACATATGTGAAAAGTGTTAGCCTCAAAATCAGGCAATGTAGAATTTAATACCTTTTTGAAATTATTTAATATATAATTTTCCTATTTGGGCAGCATTACAAGTTAATTTTAAGGCTGACCATAGCCATACCATTCCAAGATATTAAAAATCAGTTCATAGTTGTGTGTCAGGGCTATAATATCATGCTGACCACATTTTGTGTGAATGTGATGAACCCCCTAGGAAGAGTCTTTCAAAGTTTGGTACCTGAAAAAACACTTAAAAACACACAAAATCCAAAATAGCTCACTTCCTGTTGGGAAAAGTTAAGGGATGCAAATGAGAAATGTGTGTGTCTTGAGGAGACCCTTATGCCTACCAGACGTGGTGCATTTACGTGAAAGTATATGTCCACAATATTAGAAAAAACCATCGGGGGCGCTGTGTAGCCACGCCCAGATGAATGTGGATATGGATGTGATTGCACTCCAAAAGTGAATATATTTGTAAAATATCAGCCCGATCAGATGATGTAGAACGGAATTAAGCCCACTTCCTGTTTTTGGGCGTAACGTGTGTATTATACGCCTCGCCATTGCCAAACCATTTGAGATATTAAAAATCCTTTCGTCATTTAGGGTCAGGACTATTCTAAGATCATGATGACTACATTTGGTGTGAATGTGATGAATACCCTAGCAGGAACGCATACAAACATGATAAAAACGTCACTTCCGTTGCCAGATGGTGGCGCTATAACATTGATTTCTTCTTGGTATTTGGATGTGATTACACTCTAACAGTGAACATATTTGTAAAATATCAGCCAGATCAGACAATGTAGACCATGAATTTATGGCAACTTCCTGTTGGCGCGGCGTGACATGAAAATTGTATGCCTCGCCATGACCATACCGTTTGAGATATCAAAAATATCCTTTGGAATTAGTATCATCACTATCCTGAGACCACTTTGACCACATTTCGTGTGAATGCAATGAATTCCCTAGGAGGAGTAGTTAAAAGTGTAGTACGTGTAAAATGCACAAAATTCAAAATGGCTGACTTCCTGTTTACATATTTTATTCGATGTGAATGAGAAATGTGTTTGGCCAGAGGAGCCCCACATGCATACCAAATTAGGTGAAGGTAGGTCAAAGTGCCTGTCCACAATAGAAGACAAAGCATTAGGGGGCGCTGTGGAGTCCCTTGGCCACGCCCAGGTCTGAGCATCTGACACATCCTGACAGCCAACACTTCTCATGTGTGTGCAAAATTCTGTGAGTTTCCATCCATGGCAAGCACCTCAAAAATGCAAAATACATTGAAAAAAAAGAGAATAATAATTATAGGGGGCGCTGTCTAGCCAAGCCTTGATTGATATGTATATATCTGATATTGTACTGCTACAGTGAACATATTTGTAAAATATCAGCCAGATCGGACGATGTCGAAAAAAAAGTCTTTTTTTTGCACGCAATATGTGTACTCTACGACCCGCCATTTCCATACCGTTTGAGATATCAAAAATCCCTTCACAACTTAGCGTAAGGACTATCTTAAGATCATGCTGACCGCATTTGGTGTGAATGTGCTGAATGCCCTAGCAGGAATGCATACAAATATGTTAAAGACCTCACTTCCTATTGCCAGATGGTGGCGCTATAACATTGACCTGTTCTTGGGATATGGATGTGATTATACTCCAACAATAAAGTAATTTCTAAAATATCAGCCAGATCAGACAATGTAGACCATGAAATTATGGCCACTTCCTGTTGGCGCGGCGTGACATAAAAATTGTACTCCTCCCCATGACCGTCCCGTTTGAGCTATCAAAAATATCCTGGCAATTTAGCATCATGAATATCCTGAGACCATTCTGACCACAGGTGGTGTGAATGCGATGAACCCCCTAGGAGGAGTACTTAAAAGTGTAGTACGTGTAAAACTCAGAAAATCCAAAATGGCTGACTTCCTGTTTGGATATTTGATTAGATCCGAATGAGAAATGTGTTTGGACTGCAATGCAAATACTTGCCTTGAAGTTTTAAGACTGGATATAATGAGTCTCCAGCGAAAATAGTGAACTATTATTGCTTAATGGATGTGATGACACTCCAACAATGAACATATGTGAAAAGTTGTAGCCTCAAAATCAGGCAATGTAGAATTTAATACCTTTTTGAAATTATTTAATACATAATTGTATTAAAACATGAACTGTTTGGGCAGCATTACAAGTTAATTTTAAGGCTGACCATAGCCATACCATTCCAAGATATTAAAAATCAGTTCATAGTTGTGTGTCAGGGCTATATTATCATGCTGACCACATTTTGTGTGAATGTGATGAACCCCCTAGGAAGAGTATTTCAAAGTTTGGTACGTGAAAAAACACTTAAAAACACACAAAATCCAAAATAGCTCACTTCCTGTTGGGAAAAGTTAAGGGATGCAAATGAGAAATGTGTGTGTCTTGAGGAGACCCTTATGCCTACCAGACGTGGTGCATTTACGTGAAAGTATATGTCCACAATATTAGAAAAAAGCCATAGGGGGCGCTGTGTAGCCACGCCCAGATGAATGTGGATATGGATGTGATTGCACTCCAAAAGTGAATATATTTGTAAAATATCAGCCCGATCAGATGATGTAGAACGGAATTAAGCCCACTTCCTGTTTTTGGGCGTAACGTGTGTATTATACGCCTCGCCATTGCCAAACCGTTTGAGATATCAAAAATCCTTTCGTCATTTAGGGTCAGGACTATTCTAAGATCATGATGACTACATTTGGTGTGAATGTGATGAATACCCTAGCAGGAACGCATACAAACATGATAAAAACCTCACTTCCGTTGCCAGATGGTGGCGCTATAACATTGATTTCTTCTTGGTATATGGATGTGATTACACTCTAACAGTGAACATATTTGTAAAATATCAGCCAGATCAGACAATGTAGACCATGAATTTATGGCTACTTCCTGTTGGCGCGGCGTGACATGAAAATTTTACGCCTCGCCATGACCATACCGTTTGAGATATCAAAAATATCCTTTGGAATTAGTATCATGACTATCCTGCGACCACTTTGACCACATTTCGTGTGAATGCAATGAATCCCCTAGGAGGAGTACTTAAAAGTGTAGTACGTGTAAAATGCACAAAATTCAAAATGGCTGACTTCCTGTTCACATATTTGATTTGATGCGAATGAGAAATGTGTTTGTCCAGAGGAGGCCCACATGCATACCAAATTAGGTGAAGGTAGCTCAAAGTGCCTGTCCACAATAGAAGACAAAGCATTAGGGGGCGCTGTGGAGTCCCTCGGCCACGCCCAGGTCTGAGCATCTGATCCATCCTGACAGCCAACACTTCTCATGTGTGTGCAAAATTCCGTGAGTTTTCATCCATGGCAAGCACCTCAAAAATGCAAAATACATTGAAAAAAAAGAGAATAATAATTATAGGGGGCGCTGTCTAGCCACGCCCCGATTGATATGTATATATTTCATATTGTACTCCAACAGTGAAAATATTTGTAAAATATCAGCCAGATCGGACGATGTCAAAAAAAAAGTCATTTTTTTGCACGCAATATGTGTACTGTACGACTCGCCATTTCCATACCGTTTGAGATATCAAAAATCCCTTCACAGCTTATGGTCATGACTATCCTAAGATCATGCGGACCACATTTCGTGTGAATGTGATGAATGCCCTAGCAGTAAGGCATACAAATATGATAAAGACCTCACTTCCTGTTGCCAGATGGTGGCGCTATAACATTGACCCGTTCTTGGGATATGGATGTGATTATACTCCAACAATAAACGTATTTCTAAAATATCAGCCAGATCAGACAATGTAGACCATGAAATTACGGCCACTTCCTGTTGGCGCCGCGTGACATAAAAATTCTACGCCTACCCAGGACCGTCCCGTTTGAGCTATCAAAAATATCCTGGCAATTTAGCATCATGAATAGCCTGAGACCATTCTGACCACAGGTGGTGTGAATGTGATGAACCCCCTAGGAGGAGTACTTAAAAGTGCAGTACATGTAAAACGCACAAAATCCAAAATTGCTGACTTCCTGTTTATATATTTGATTAGATGCAAATTATAAATGTTTTTGTTCCGAGGAGTGCTATATGCGTACTAAATTTTTTGAAGGTAGCTCAAAGTGCCTGCCCACAATAGATGACAATGCGATAGGGGGCGCTGTGGAGTCTCTCGGCCACGCCCAGCTTTGACCATCTAAGCAATCCTGAAGGTCCTCATTTCTGATGTGTGTGCAAAATTCCCAGACTTTTTATGCCTGGCAAGCACCTCAAAAAGGCCCATTTGCATATAGAAAAAAGAATAATAATAATAAATATAGCTGCAAGCAGCAATGAACGGGCCCAAGCACCATGGGCGCAACCGCCTTGGTGGCACAGTTGTGCCAATGACATGTTTCACAATATGTACACACTTTGGAAATAATCACCTTCCTGGACAACGAATAGTGTGCACAGGAATTCCCCTTTGATCAATGAAGATGTTGCTGCTGCCATTGGAATGCATCAATGATATAAGCCTCACTTCCTATTGCCAGATGGTGGCGCTATAATATTGAGCCGTGTATGGTTTATGGATTTGATTTCACTCCAAAAATGAAAATATTTGTACATTTTCAGCCAAATTGGAAGATGTCGAGTAAAATTAAAGCCACTTCCTGTTGCCAGATGGTGGCGCTATAATATTGAGCCGTGTATGGTTTATGGATTTGAATACACTCCAATAATTAACATATTTGTACATTTTCAGCCAAATTGGTAGATGTCAAGTAAAATTAAAGCCACTTCCTGTTGCCAGATGGTGGCGCTATGCCATTGAGCCTTTCTTGGTATATGGATGAGATTACACTCCAAAAATGAACATGTGTGAAGTTTCTGCCACATCAGACAATGCAGAATGAAACAAAAATTACTTCTTGCTTGTACATTGTAATAATATGCTCCAGTCATGTATGGAGAGCAGAGATGAATTAATTTCCATAGATTTTACAGCGGGAGGCACAATTTACGCTTGAGAAGTCATTCGGTTATAAATATGCACTCAAAATAAAACCATTGGCGTAAAGAAACTATTCAACTTTATTGTAGCCGCACCGGGGATGGAACCGCGGACCTTGCCTGTCTTAATGCACTGTCTGAACCATTAAGCTATACTGCCCTCTTATACACGTACGCCATCTATTGGCCAAAAGTTGTATGTTTCCTTTTATCCTGGTTAAATAATTTCTCTCCGAAGTGTCGGATAATATTGCATTAAACGTCGAGTTAGCCATTCTTTTCCATTTCACCGTTAATTATGCTGCCTGAAACGCATTTGTTCAGCCAAATCTAAAGGAGATGCCAAGTCTCTGCCCTCAATCCGGTATTTTCATATTAAGTCAAAAATTCCTAGCGAAATTGTATGTTCTCTTAATTCGTGTTTAATGACAAGCAAACTAAACTAACATATCTGGCGATTTAACTGAAAATTTTCTATTCATGTAAACAAACGTAGCTGACCTGTTTTTTGACTCACACAGACAGTGGACAGGCTGGCTGCTGTTAGCCAATGCGCGTCATCTCGCAACGACCTGCATGCCATACCTTTGTTGAACATAACGGTCTCATGTTAACACAGAGTTCGACCAGAGCCATCTCAAACGTTAACGTTTCTTTTTGACTTTTGACTCTTTTAAATATATGGTACTCTCCTGCCAGTTAAAGACAGTCATTAAATGTCTTTAATATTTATTTCAGATATTCTATTCATCTAATGAAAATAGATGCAAAGAAACGTCGGGCTGGGTGTTGTCAATACATTTTGTCACGTAGGCTGCAGCTGTGAATCATACATCGTTATGCCTACTGGCTCGCTAGAAAAAAAACAAAAACCTATCGTTGAAAAATCAGTTGAAGGAAGAAAAATATAAAAGTTCCACTTTCTGCCAATAAATGGAATCCCCGTATCAGAAATGGGGGGAAGTTACAGCGACGCAGTTAGTCTGTGAGTAGAATAGATTGTGTAGACAACTTCACTGTTTCCACAAAGGAACCAAAAATGTGCTTTTTAACAGGACTTGGTCAGTGTAATGATATAAATGCTAGCATTCGATTATGGTCAACGGTACCGAAAATGCCCGTTGCACCAGCCATCATAACAAATGTCCCAATATAGGATCGATTTAAACCTCTATATATTTTTATTTCACGCTGACAGTGGAGGCTATTATGTGCATTCCGACCCAAATTACATTTAATTGGGTTACGGCATTCACTTCAATCGAATGAAGTCAAATAGAAACGGCTCGAATTCCTTAATAAGGCTTCTTGGTTTTCAAGGCAACTTTTCGAACAGCTGTTTTGTATTGAGTCCTTAAAATGCTACAACACGGTTTTTTTTAAACCAAATAACATTGAACGTCATTGCAAGAAATATGCAATACCAACTTTTGCCAGTAGATGGCAGTCGCGTATTAGAAATGGGAGAGTCATTTGCGACTTGCGTTGAAGTTTTAAGACTGGATATAATGAGTCTCCAGCGAAAATAGTGAACTATTATTGCTTAATGGATGTGATGACACTCAAACAATGAACATATGGGAAAAGTTGTTGCCTCAAAATCAGGCAATGTAGAATTTAATACCTTTTTGAAATTATTTAATACATAATTGTATTAAAACATGAACTGTTTGGGCAGCATTACAAGTTAATTTTAAGGCTGACCATAGCCATACCATTCCAAGATATTAAAAATTGGTTCATAGTTGTGTGTCAGGGCTATAATATCATGCTGACGACATTTTGTGTGAATGTGATGAACCCCCTAGGAAGAGTATTTCAAAGTTTGGTACGTGAAAAAACACTTAAAAACACACAAAATCCAAAATAGCTCACTTCCTGTTGGGAAAAGTTAAGGGATGCAAATGAGAAATGTGTGTGTCTTGAGGAGACCCTTATGCCTACCAGACGTGGTGCATTTACGTGAAAGTATGTGTCCACAATATTAGAAAAAAGCCATAGGGGGCGCTGTGTAGCCACGCCCAGATGAATGTGGATATGGATGTGATTGCACTCCAAAAGTGAATATATTTGCAAAATATCAGCCCGATCAGATGATGTAGAACGGAATGAAGCCCACTTCCTGTTTTTGGGTGTAACGTGTGTATTATACGCCTCGCCATTGCCAAACCGTTTGAGATATCAAAAATCCTTTCGTCATTTAAAGTCAGGACTATTCTAAGATCATGATGACTACATTTGGTGTGAATGTGATGAATACCCTAGCAGGAACGCATACAAACATAATAAAAACCTCACGTCCGTTGCCAGATGGTGGCGCTATAACATTGATTTCTTCTTGGTATATGGATGTGATTACACTCTAACAGTGAACATATTTGTAAAATATCAGCCAGATCAGACAATGTAGACCATGAATTTATGGCTACTTCCTGTTGGCGCGGCGTGACATGAAAATTGTACGCCTCGCCATGACCATACCGTTTGAGATATCAAAAATATCCTTTGGAATTACTATCATGACTATCCTGAGACCGCTTAGACCACATTTCGTGTGAATGCAATGAACCCCCTAGGAGGAGTACTTAAAAGTGTAGTACGTGTAAAATGCACAAAATTCAAAATGGCTGACTTCCTGTTCACATGTTTGCTTGGATGCGAAAGAGAAATGTGTTTGTCCAGAGGAGCCCCACATGCATACCAAATTAGGTGATGGAAGCTCCAAGTGCCTGTCCACAATAGAAGACAAAGCATTAGGGGGCGCTGTGGAGTCCCTCGGCCACGCCCAGGTCTGAGCATCTGATACATCCTGACAGCCAACACTTCTCATGTGTGTGCAAAATTCTGTGAGTTTTCATCCATGGCAGGCACCTCAAAAATGCAAAATACATTGAAAAAAAAGAGAATAATAATTATAGGGGGCGCTGTCTAGCCACGCCCCGATTGATATGTATATATTTCATATTGTACTCCAACAGTGAACATATTTGTAAAATATCAGCCAGATCGGACGATGTCGAAAAAAAAGTCATTTTTTTGCACGCAATATGTGTACTTTACGACTCGCCATTTCCATACCGTTTGAGATATCAAAAATCCCTTCACAGCTTATGGTTATGACTATCCTAAGATCATGCTGACCACATTTTGTGTGAATGTGATGAATGACCTAGCAGGAAGGCATTCAAATATGATGAAGACCTCACTTCCTGTTGCCAGATGGTGGCGCTATAACATTGACCCGTTCTTGGGATATGGTTGTGATTAGCCTCCAACAATAAACGTATTTCTAAAATATCAGCCAGATCAGACGATGTAGACCATGAAATTACGGCCACTTCCTGTTGGCGTGGCGTGACATAAAAATTCTACGCCTCCCCAGGACCGTCCCGTTTGAGCTATCAAAAATATCCTGCCAATTTAGCATCATGAATATCCTGAGACCATTCTGACCACAGGTGGTGTGAATGTAATGAACCCCCTAGGAGGAGTACTTAAAAGTGCAGTACGTGTAAAACGCACAAAATCCAAAATGGCTGACTTCCTGTTTGTATATTTGATTAGATGCGAATGAGAAATGTGTTTGGACCGAGGAGTGCTATATGCCTACTAAATTTTGTGAAGGTAGCTCAAAGTGCCTGCCCAGAATAGATGACAATGCGATAGGGGGCGCTGTGGAGTCCCTCAGCGAAGCCCAGGTCTGAGCATCTGAGACAACCTGACAGCCACCACTTCTGATGTGTGTGCAAAATTCTGTGAGTTTTCATCCATGGCAAGCACCTCAAAAATGCACAAAACATTGAAAAAAAAAGAATAATAATAATAAATATAGCTGCAAGCAGCAATGAACGGGCCCAAGCACCATGGGCGCAACCGCCTTGGTGGCACAGTTGTGCCAATGACATGTTTCACAATATGTACACACTTTGGAAATAATCACCTTCCTGGACAACGAATAGTGTGCACAGGAATTCCCCTTTGATCAATGAAGATGTTGCTGCTGCTATTGGAATGCATCAATGATATAAGCCTCACTTCCTATTGCCAGATGGTGGCGCTATAATATTGAGCTGTGTATGGTTGATGGATTTGATTTCACTCCAAAAATGAACATATTTGTACATTTTCAGCCAAATTGGAAGATGTCGAGTAAAATTAAAGCCACTTCCTGTTGCCAGATGGTGGCGCTATAGTATTGAGCCGTGTATGGTTTATGGATTTGATTACACTCCAATAATTAACATATTTGTACATTTTCAGCCAAATTGGAAGATGTCAAGTAAAATTAAAGCCACTTCCTGTTGCCAGATGGTGGCGCTATGCCATTGAGCCTTTCTTGGTATATGGATGAGATTACACTCCAAAAATGAACATGTGTGACGTTTCTGCCACATCAGACAATGTAGAATGAAACAAAAATTACTTCTTGCTTGCACATTGTAATAATATGCTCCAGTCCTGTATGGAGAGCAGAGATGAATAAATTTCAATAGATTTTACAGCGGGAGGCACAATTTACGCTTGAGAAGTCATTCGGTTATAAATATGCACTCAAAATAAAACCATTGGCGTAAAGAAACTATTCAACTTTATTGTGGCCGCACCGGGGATGGAACCGCGGACCTTGCATGTCTTAATCCACTGTCTGAACCATTAAGCTATACTGCCCTTTTATACACGTACGCCATCTATTGGCCAAAAGTTGTATGTTTCCTTTTATCCTGGTTAAATAATTTCTCTCCGAAGTGTCGGATAGTATTGCATTAAACGTCGAGTTAGCCAGCATCATTCTTTTCCATTTCACCGGTAATTATGCTGCCTGAAACGCATTTGTTCAGCCAAATCTAAAGGAGATGCCAAGTCTCTGCCCTCAATCCGGTATTTTCATATTAAGTCAAAAATTCCTAGCGAAATTGTATGTTCTCTTAATTCGTGTTTAATGACAAGCAAAATAAACTAACATATATGGCGATTTAACTGAAAGTTTTCTATTCATGTAAACAAACGTAGCTGACCTGTTTTTTTTACTCACACAGACAGTGGACTGGCTGGCTGCTGTTAGCCCGTGCGCGTCATCTCGCAACGACCTGCATGCCATACCTTTGTTGAACATAACGGTCTCATGTTAACACAGAGTTCGACCAGAGCCATCTCAAACGTTAACGTTTCTTTTTGACTTTTGACTCTTTTAAATATATGCTACTCTCCTGCCAGTTAAAGACAGTCATTAAATGTCTTTAATATTTATTTCAGATATTCTATTCAAAAATGAAAATAGATGCAAAGAAACGTCGGGCTGGGTGTTGTCAATACATTTTGTCACGTAGGCTGCAGCTGTAAATCATACATCGTTATGCCTACTGGCTCGCTAGAAAAAAAACAAAAACCTATCGTTGAAAAATCACTTGAAGGAAGAAAAATATAAAAGTTCCACTTTCTGCCAATGAATGGAATCCCCGTATCAGAAATGGGGGGAAGTTACAGCGACACAGTTAGTCTGTGAGTAGAATAGATTGTGTAGACAACTTCACTGTTTCCACAAAGGTGATGTGCTTTTTAACAGGACTTGGTCAGTGTAATGATATAAATGCTAGCATTCGATTATGGTCAACGGTACCGAAAATGCCCGTTGCACCAGCCATCATAACAAATGTCCCAATATAGGATCGATTTAAACCTCTATATATTTTTATTTCACGTTGACAGTGTAGGCTATTATGTGTATTCCGACGCGAATTACATTTAATTGGGTTACGGCATTCACTTCAACCGAATGAAGTCAAATAGAAACGGCTCGAATTCCTTAATAAGGCTTCTTGGTTTTCAAGCTAACTTTCCGAACAGCCGTTTTGTATTGAGTCCTTAAAATGCTACAACACGGTTTTTTTTAAACCAAATAACATTGAACGTCATTGCAAGATATATGCAATACCAACTTTTGCCAGTAGATGGCAGTCGCGTATTAGAAATGGGAGAGTCATTTGCGACTTGCGTTGAAGTTTTAAGACTGGATATAATGAGTCTCCAGCGAAAATAGTGAACTATTATTGCTTAATGGATGTGATGACACTCCAACAATGAACATATGTGAAAAGTTGTAGCCTCAAAATCAGGCAATGTAGAATTGAATACCTTTTTGAAATTATTTAATACATAATTGTATTAAAACATGAACTGTTTGAGCAGCATTACAAGTAAATTTTAAGGCTGACCAGAGCCATACCATTCCAAGATATTAAAAATCAGTTCATAGTTGTGTGTCAGGGCTATAATATCATGCTGACCACATTTTGTGTGAATGTGATGAACCCCCTAGGAAGAGTATTTCAAAGTTTGGTACGTGAAAAAACACTTAAAAACACACAAAATCCAAAATAGCTCACTTCCTGTTGGGAAAAGTTAAGGGATGCAAATGAGAAATGTGTGTGTCTTGAGGAGACCCTTATGCCTACCAGACGTGGTGCATTTACGTGAAAGTATATGTCCACAATATTAGAAAAAAGCCATAGGGGGCGCTGTGTAGCCACGCCCAGATGAATGTGGATATGGATGTGATTGCACTCCAAAAGTGAATATATTTGTAAAATATCAGCCCGATCAGATGATGTAGAACGGAATTAAGCCCACTTCCTGTTTTTGGGCGTAACGTGTGTATTATACGCCTCGCCATTGCCAAACCGTTTGAGATATCAAAAATCCTCTCCTCATTTAGGGTCAGGACTATTCTAAGATCATGATTACTACATTTGGTGTGAATGTGATTAATACCCTAGCAGGAACGCATACAAACATGATAAAAACCTCACTTCCGTTGCCAGATGGTGGCGCTATAACATTGATTTCTTCTTGGTATTTGGATGTGATTACACTCTAACAGTGAACATATTTGTAAAATATCAGCAAGATCAGACAATGTAGACCATGAATTTATGGCTACTTCCTGTTGGCGCGGCGTGACATGAAAATTGTACGCCTCGCCATGACCATACCGTTTGAGATATCAAAAATATCCTTTGGAATTAGTATCATGACTATCGTGAGACCAGTTTGACCCCATTTCGTGTGAATGCAATGAAGCCCCTAGGAGGAGTACTTAAAAGTGTAGTACGTGTAAAATGCACAAAATTCAAAATGGCTGACTTCCTGTTCACATATTTGATTCGATGCGAATGAGAAATGTGGTTGTCCAGAGGAGTCCCACATGTGTACCAAATTAGGTGAAGGTAGCTCAAAGTGCCTGTCCACAATAGAAGACAAAGCATTAGGGGGCGCTGTGGAGTCCCTCGGACACGCCCAGGTCTGAGCATCTGACAGATCCTGACAGCCAACAATTCTCATGTGTGTGCAAAATTACATGAGTTTTCATCCATGGCAAGCACCTCAAAAATGCAAAATACATTGAAAAAAAAGAGTATATTAATTATAGGGGGCGCTGTCTAGCCACGCCCCGATTGATATGTATATATTTCATATTGTACTCCAACAGTGAACATATTTGGAAAATATCAGCCAAATCGGACGATGTCGAAAAAAAAGTTATTTTTTTGCACGCAATATGTGTACTGTACGACTCGCCATTTCCATACCGTTTGAGATATCAAAAATCCCTTCACAGCATATGGTCATGAGTATCCTAAGATCATGCTAACTACATTTCGTGTGAATGTGATGAATGCCCTAGCAGGAAGGCATAGAAATATGATAAAGACCTCACTTCCTGTTGCCAGATGGTGGCGCTATAACATTGACCCGTTCTTGGGATATGGATGTGATTATACTCCAACAATAAACGTATTTCTAAAATATCAGCCAGATCAGACAATGCAAACCATGAAATTACGGCCACTTCCTGTTGGCGCGGCGTGACATAAAAATTCTACGCCCCCCTAGGACCGTCCCGTTTGAGCTATCAAAAATATCCTGGCAATTTTGCATCATGAATATCCTGAGACCATTCTGACCACAGGTGGTGTGAATGTGATGAACCCCCTAGGAGGAGTACTTAAAAGTGCAGTACGTGTAAAACGCACAAAATCCAAAATAGCTGACTTCCTGTTTGTATATTTGATTAGATGCGAATTTGAAATGTGTTTGGTCCGAGGAGTGCTATATGCATACAAAATTTGGTGAAGGTAGCTCAAAGTGCCTGCCCACAATAGATGACAATGCGATAGGGGGCGCTGTGGAGTCCCTCGGCGACGCCCAGGTCTGAGCATCTAATAGATCCTGAAGGTCCTCATTTCTGATGTGTGTGCAAAATTCGCAGACTTTTTATGCATGGCAAGCACCTCAAAAAAGCCCATTTGCATATAGAAAAAAGAATAATAATAATAATAATAATAAATATAGCTGCAAGCAGCAATGAACGGGCCCAAGCACCATGGGCGCAACCGCCTTGGTGGCATAGTTGTGCCAATGACATGTTTCACAATATGTACACACTTTGGAAATAATCACCTTCCTGGACAACGTATAGTGTGCACAGGAATTCCCCTTTGATCAATGAAGATGTTGCTGCTGCTATTGGAATGCATCAATGATATAAGCCTCACTTCCTATTTCCAGATGGTGGCGCTATAATATTGAGCCGGGTATGGTTTATGTATTTGATTTCACTCCAAAAATTAACATATTTGTACATTTTCAGCCAAATTGGAAGATGTCGAGTAAAATTAAAGCCACTTCCTGTTGCCAGAAGGTGGCGCTATGCCATTGAGCCTTTATTGGTATATGGATGAGATTACACTCCAAAAATGAACATGTGTGAAGTTTCAGCCACATCAGACAATGTAGAATGAAACAAAAACAACTTCTTGCTTGCACATTGTGATAACATGCTACAGTCCTGTATGGAGAGCAGAGATGAATTAATTTCCATAGATTTTACAGCGGGAGGCACAATTTATGCTTGAAAAGTCATTCGGTTATAAATATGCACTCAAAATAAAACCATTGGCGTAAAGAAACTATTCAACTTTATTGTGGCCGCACCGGGGATGGAACCGCGGACCTTGCATGTCTTAATCCACTGCCTGAACCGTTAAACTATACTGCCCTCTTATACACGTACGCCATCTATTGGCCAAAAGTTGTATGTTTCCTTTTATCTTGGATAAATAATTTCTCTATGAAGTGTCTGATAATATTGCATTAAACGTCTCGTTAGCCAGCATCATTCTTTTCCATTTCACCGGTAATTATGCTGCCTGAAACGCATTTGTTCAGCCAAATCTAAAGGAGATGCCAAGTCTCTGCCCTCAATCCGGTATTTTCATATTAAGTCAAAAATTCCTCGCGAAATTGTATGTTCTCTTAATTCGTGTTTAATGACAAGCAAAATAAACTAACATAGCTGGCGATTTAACTGAAAGTTTTCTATTCTTGTAAACCAACGTAGCTGACCTGTTTTTTGACTCACACAGACAGTGGACAGGCTGGCTGCTGTTAGCCCATGCCTGTCATCTCGCAAGGACCTGCATGCGATACCTTTGTTGAACATAACGGTCTCATGTTAACACAGAGTTCGACCAGAGCCACCTCAAACGCTCACGTTTCTTTTTGACTTCATGTGTTACTCTTTTAAATATATGATACTCTCCTGCCAGTTAAAGACAGTCATTAAATGTCTTTAATATTTATTTCAGATATTCAATTCATATAATGAAAATAGATGCAAAGAAACGTCGGGCTGGGTGTTGTCAATACATTTTGTCACGTAGGCTGCAGCTGTAAATCATACATCGTTATGCCTACTGCTGCTAGAAAAAAACAAAAACCTATCGTTGAAAAATCACTTGAAGGAAGAAAAAAATAAAAGTACCACTTTCTGCCAATAAATCGAATCCCCGTATCAGAAATGGGGGGAAGTTACAGCGACGCAGTTAGTCTGTGAGTAGAATAGATTGTGTTGACAACTTCACTGTTTCCACAAAGGAACCAAAAATGTGCTTTTTAACAGGGCTTGGTCAGTGTAATGATATAAATGCTAGCATTCGATTATGGTCAACGGTACCGAAAATGCCCATTGCACCAGCCATCATAACAAATGTCCCAATATAGGATCGATTTAAACCTCTATATATTTTTATTTTACGTTGACAGTGTAGGCAATTATGTGTATTCCGACGCGAATTACATTTAATTGGGTTACGGCATTCACTTCAATCGAATGAAGTCAAATAGAAACGGCTCAAATTCCTTAATAAGGCTTCTTGGTTTTCAAGCTAACTTTCCGATCAGCTGTTTTGTATTGAGTCCTTAAAATGCGACAACACGGTTTTTTTAAACCAAATAACATTGAACGTCATTGCAAGATATATACAATACCAACTTTTGCCAGTAGATGGCAGTCGCGTATTAGAAATGGGAGAGTCATTTGCGACTTGCGTTGAAGTTTTAAGACTGGATATAATGAGTCTCCAGCGAAAATAGTGAACTATTATTGCTTAATGGATGTGATGAAACTCCAACAATGAACATATGTGAAAAGTTGTTGCCTCAAAATCAGGCAATGTAGAATTTAATACCTTTATGAAATTATTTAATACATAATTGTATTAAAACATGAACTGTTTGGGCAGCATTACAAGTTAATTTTAAGGCTGACCATAGCCATACCATTCCAAGATATTAAAAATCAGTTCATAGTTGTGTGTCAGGGCTATAATATCATGCTGACCACATTTTGTGTGAATGTGATGAACCCCCTAGGAAGAGTATTTCAAAGTTTGGTACGTGAAAAAAAACACTTAAAAACACACAAAATCCAAAATAGCTCACTTCCTGTTGAGAAAAGTTAAGGGATGCAAATGAGAAATGTGTGTGTCTTGAGGAGACCCTTATGTCTACCAGACGTGGTGCATTTACGTGAAAGTATATGTCCACAATATTAGAAAAAAGCCATAGGGGGCGCTGTGTAGCCACGCCCAGATGAATGTGGATATGGATGTGATTGCACTCCAAACGTGAATATATATTTGTAAAATATCAGCCCGATCAGATGATGTAGAACGGATTTAAGCCCACTTCCTGTTTTTGGGCGTAACGTGTGTATTATACGCCTCGCCATTGCCAAACCGTTTGAGATATCAAAAATCCTTTCGTCATTTAGGGTCAGGACTATTCTAAGATCATGATGACTACATTTGGTGTGAATGTGATGAATACCCTAGCAGGAACGCATACAAACATGATAAAAACTTCACTTCCGTTGCCAGATGGTGGCGCTATAACATTGATTTCTTCTTGGTATTTGGATGTGATTACACTCTAACAGTGAACATATTTGTAAAATATCAGCCAGATCAGACAATGTAGAGCATGAATTTATGGCTACTTCCTGTTGGCGCGGCGTGACATGAAAATTGTACGCCTCGCCATGACCATACCGTTTGAGATATCAAAAATATCCTTTGGAATTAGTATCAGGACTATCCTGAGACCACTTTGACCAAATTTCCTGTGAATGCAATGAACCCCCTAGGAGGAGTACTTAAAAGTGTAGTACGTGTAAAATGCACAAAATTCAAAATGGCTGACTTCCTGTTCACATATTTGATTCGATGCGAATGAGAAATGTGTTTGTCCAGAGGAGCCCCACATGCATACCAAATTAGGTGAAGGTAGCTCAAAGTGCCTGTCCACAATAGAAGACAAAGCATTAGGGGGCGCTGTGGAGTCCCTCGGCCACGCCCAGGTCTGAGCATCTGATACGTCCTGACAGCCAACACTTCTCATGTGTGTGCAAAATTCCGTGAGTTTCCATCCATGGCAAGCACCTCAAAAATGCTAAATACATTGAAAAAAAAGAGAATAATAATTATAGGGGGCGCTGTCTAGCCACGCCCCGATTGATATGTATATATTTCATATTGTACTCCAACAGTGAACATATTTGTAAAATATCAGCCAGATCGGACGATGTCGAAAAAAAAGTCATTTTTTTGCACGAAATATGTGTACTGTACGACTCGCCATTTCCATACCGTTTGAGATATCAAAAATCCCTTCACAGCTTATGGTCATGACTATCCTAAGATCATGCTGACCACATTCCGTGTGAATGTGATGAATGCCCTAGCAGGAAGGCATACAAATATGATAAAGACCTCACTTCCTGTTGCCAGATGGTGGCGCTATAACATTGACCCGTTCTTGGGATATGGATGTGATTATAGTTCAACACTAAACATATTTCTAAAATATCAGCCAGATCAGACGATGTAGACCATGAAATTATGACCACTTCCTGTTGGCGCGGCGTGACATAAAAATTGCACGCCTCGCCATTACCATCCTGTTTGAGCTATCGAAAATATCCTGGCAATTTAGCATCATGACTATCCTGAGACCATTCTGACCACAGTTGGTGTGAATGCGATGAACCCCCTAGGAGGAGTACGTAAAAGTGTAGTACGTGTAAAACACACAAAATCCAAAATAGCTCACTTCCTGTTCGCATATTTGCATCAATGCGAATGAGAAATGTGTTTGAATTGAGGAGCCACACATGGTTACCAAATTAGTTTCATGTAGTTCAAAGTGCCTGCCCACAATAGACAACAATGCAATGGGGGGGGGGGGTCAGCGCAATAGGGGGCGCTGTGGAGTCCCTCGGCCACACCCAGGTCTGAGCATCTGATAAATCCTGACGGCCACCACTTCTGATGTGTCTGCAAAATTTCAAGACTTTTTAGCCATGGCAAGGCCCTCAAAAATGCCCATTTGACGGAAGAGAAAGAATAATAATAATAATAATAATAATAATAATAATAATAATCCTTCCAATAACAATAGGGTCCTTCGCACCCTACGGTGCTTGGGCCCTAATAATAATAATAATAATAATAATAATCTTTACAATAACAATAGGGTCCTTCGCACCCTACGGTGCTTGGGCCCTAATAATAATAATAATCCTTCCAATAACAATAGGGTCCTTCGCACCCTACGGTGCTTGGGCCCTAATAATAATAATAATAATAATCCTTCCAATAACAATAGGGTCCTTCGCACCCTACGGTGCTTGGGCCCTAAATATAGCTGCAAGCAGCAATGAACGGGCCCAAGCACCATGGGCGCAACCGCCTTGGTGGCACAGTTGTGCCAATGACATTTTTCACAATATGTACACACTTTGGAAATAATCACCTTCCTGGACAACGAATAGTGTGCACAGGAATTCCCCTTTGATCAATGAAGATGTTGCTGCTGCTATTGGAATGCATCAATGACATAAGCCTCACTTCCTATTGCCAGATGGTGGCGCTATAATATTGAGCTGTGTATGGTTTATGGATTTGATTTCACTCCAAAAATGAACATATTTGTACATTTTAAGCCAAATTGGAAGATGTCGAGTAAAATTAAAGCCACTTCCTGTTGCCAGATGCTGGCGCTATAATATTGAGCCGTGTATGGTTTATGGATTTGACCACACTCCAATAATTAACATATTTGTACATTTTCAGCCAAATTGGAAGATGTCAAGTAAAATTAAAGCCACTTCCTGTTGCCAGATGGTGGCGCTATGCCATTGAGCCTGTCTTGGTATATTGATGAGATTACACTCCAAAAATGAACATGTGTGAAGTTTTTGCCACATCAGACAATGTAGAATGAAACAAAAATTACTTCTTGCTTGCACATTGTGATAACATGCTACAGTCCTGTATGGAGAGCAGAGATTAATTAATTTCCATAGTTTTTACACGGGGAGGCACAATTTACGCTTGAGAAGTCATTCGGCCATAAATATGCACTCAAAATGAAAACAATTGGCTTCAAGAACCTATTCAAATTCATTGTGGCTGCAGCGGGGATCGAACAGCTGAATTTGCGTGCCTTAATCCACCGCCCTAACCATTACGCTATACTGCCCGCTTATACACGGGTGCCATCTATTGGCCAAATGTCTCTTTTTATCTTGGTTTAATAATTTCTCTACGAAGTGTCGGATAATATTGCACGAAACGTCTAGTTAACCAGCATCATTCTTTTCCATTTCACTGGTAATTATGCTGCCTGAAACGCATTTGTTCAGCCAAATCTAAAAGAGATGCCAACTCTCTGCCCTCAATACAGTATTTTCATATTAATTTACCATTCCTAGCGAAATTGTATGTTCTCTTAATTCGTGTTTAATGACAAGCCTAATAAACTAACATAGCTGGCGATTTAACTGAAAGTTTTCTATTCATGTAAACCAACGTAGCTGACCTGTTTTTTGACTCACACAGACAGTGGACTGGCTGGATGCTGTTAGCCCGTGCGTGTCATCTCGCAACGACCTGCATGTGATACCTTTGTTGAACAAAACGGTCTCTTGTTAACACAGCGTTCGAGCAGAGCCACCTCAGACGCTAAAGTTTCTTTTTGACTTCATGTGTTAATCTTTTAAAAATATGATACTCTCCTGCCAGTTAAAGCCTGTCTTTAAGTCTTTAAATGTCTTTCATATTTCTTTTAGTTATTCAATTCATGTAATGAAAATAGATGCAAAGAAACGTCGGGCTGGGTGTTGTCAATACATTTTGTCACGTAGGCTGCAGCTGTAAATCATACATCGTTATGCCTACTGGCTGGCTAGAAAAAAACAAAAACCTATCGTTGAAAAATCACTTGAAGGAAGAAAAAAATGAAAGTACCACTTCCTGCCAATTAATTGAATCGCCGTATCAGAAATGGGGGGAAGTTACAGCGACGCAGTTAGTCTGTGAGTAGAACAGATTGTGTAGACAACTTCACTGTTTCCACAAAGGAACCAAAAATGTGCTTTTTAACAGGACTTGGTCAGTGTAATGATATAAATGCTAGCATTCGATTATGGTCAACGGTACCGAAAATGCCCGTTGCACCAGCAATCATAACAAATGTCCCAATACAGGATCGATTTAAACCTCTATATATTTTTATTTCACGTTGACAGTGTAGGCTATTATGTGTATTCCGACGCGAATTACATTTAATTGGGTTACGGCATTCACTTCAATCGAATGAAGTCAAATAGAAACGGCTCGAATTCCTTAATAAGGCTTCTTGGTTTTCAAGCCAACTTTCCGAACAGCTGTTTTGTATTGAGTCCTTAAAATGCTACAATACGGTTTTTTAAAAATACAAATAACATTGAACGTCAAAGCAATATATGCATTATATGTGTTAATCTTTTACATATATGATACTTTCCTGCCAGTAAAAGCCTGTTTTTTATTTTAGTTATTCAATCGAGTTAATTAAGATAGATGAGAAAAAACGTTGCTGTGGGCTGGGTGTTTTCAGTACATTTTGTCATGTAGGCTGCCGCTGTTACTCATACATCGTTATGGTTACTGGCTCGCAAAAAGAAACAAAACTTGTCGTTGAGAAATCACTTTATCCAAGAAAGAGAAACCATACCGAAAATTAGAAAGAATACTAACCTTTGCCACTAGATGGCAGGCGCGTATTAGAAATGGGAGAGTCAGTTGCGACTTGAGTTGAAGTTTTAAGACTGGATATAATGAGTCTCCAGCGAAAATAGTAAACTATTATTGCTTAATGGATGTGATGACACTCCAACAATGAACATATGTGAAAAGATGTAGCCTCAAAATCAGGCAATGTAGAATTTAATACCTTTTTGAAATTATTTAATACATAATTGTATTAAAACATGAACTGTTTGGGCAGCATTACAAGTTAATTTTAAGGCTGACCATAGCCATACCATTCCAAGATATTAAAAATCAGTTCATAGTTGTGTGTCAGGGCTATAATATCATGCTGACCACATTTTGTGTGAATGTGATGAACCCCCTAGGAAGAGTATTTCAAAGTTTGGTACGTGAAAAAACACTTAAAAACACACAAAATCCAAAATAGCTCACTTCCTGTTGGGAAAAGTTAAGGGATGCAAATGAGAAATGTGTGTGTCTTGAGGAGACCCTTATGCCTTCCAGACGTGGTGCATTTACGTGAAAGTATATGTCCACAATATTAGAAAAAAGCCATAGGGGGCGCTGTGTAGCCACGCCCAGATGAATGTGGATATGGATGTGATTGCACTCCAAAAGTGAATATATTTGTAAAATATCAGCCCGATCAGATGATGTAGAACGGAATTAAGCCCACTTCCTGTTTTTGGGCGTAACGTGTGTATTATACGCCTCGCCATTGCCAAACCGTTTGAGATATCAAAAATCCTTTCGTCAATTAGGGTCAGGACTATTCTACGATCATGATCTCTACATTTGGTGTGAATGTGATGAATACCTTAGCAGGAACGCATACAAACATGATAAAAACCTCACGTCCGTTGCCAGATGGTGGCGCTATAACATTGATTTCTTCTTGGTATTTGGATGTGATTACACTCTAACAGTGAACATATTTGTAAAATATCAGCCAGATCAGACAATGTAGACCATGAATTTATGGCAACTTCCTGTTGGCGCGGCG
Source organism: Conger conger (assembly GCF_963514075.1). Taxonomy (NCBI): domain Eukaryota; kingdom Metazoa; phylum Chordata; class Actinopteri; order Anguilliformes; family Congridae; genus Conger; species Conger conger. The sequence continues at coordinate 47,774,727 of NC_083762.1, forward strand.
TGACATGAAAATTGTACGCCTCGCCATGACCATACCATTTGAGATATCAAAAATATCCTTTGGAATTAGTATCATGACTATCCTGAGACCAATTTGATCACATTTCGTGTGAATGCAATGAACCCCCTAGGAGGAGTACTTAAAAGTGTAGTACGTGTAAAATGCACAAAATTCAAAATGGCTGACTTCCTGTTTACATATTTGATTCGATGCGAATGAGAAATGTGTTTGTCTAGAGGAGTCCCACATGCATACCAAATTAGGTGAAGGTAGCTCAAAGTGCCTGTCCACAATAGAAGACAAAGCATTAGGGGGCGCTGTGGAGTCCCTTGGCCACGCCCAGGTCTGAGCATCTGATACATCCTGACAGCCAACACTTCTCATGTGTGTGCAAAATTCTGTGAGTTTCCATCTATGGCAAGCACCTCAAAAATGCAAAATACATTGAAAAAAAAGAGAATAATAATTATAGGGGGCGCTGTCTAGCCACGCCCCGATTGATATGTATATATCTGATATTGTACTGCTACAATGAACATATTTGTAAAATATCAGCCAGATCGGACGATGTCGAAAAAAAAGTCATTTTTTTGCACGCAATATGTGTACTGTACGACTCGCCATTTCCATACCGTTTGAGATATCAAAAATCCCTTCACAACTTAGCGTAAGGACTATCTTACGATCATGCTGACCGCATTTGGTGTGAATGTGCTGAATGCCCTAGCAGGAAGGCATACAAATATGTTAAAGACCTCACTTCCTATTGCCAGATGGTGGCGCTATAACACTGACCTGTTCTTGGGATATGGATGTGATTACACTCCAACAATAAACAAATTTCTAAAATATCAGCCAGATCAGACAATGTAGACCATGAAATTATGGCCACTTCCTGTTGGCGTGGCGTGACATAAAAATTGTAATCCTCCCCGTGACTGTCCCGTTTGAGCTATCAAAAATATCCTGGCAATTTAGCATCATGACTATCCTGAGACCATTCTGACCACAGTTGGTGTGAATGCGATGAACCCCCTAGGAGGAGTACTTAAAAGTGTAGTACGTGTAAAACTCAGAAAATCCAAAATGGCTGACTTCCTGTTTGGATATTTGATTAGATCCGAATGAGAAATGTGTTTGGACCGAGGAGCGCTATTTGGCCACCAAATTAGGTGCAGGTAGCTCAAAGTGCCTGCCCACAATAGAAGACAATGCGATAGGGGGCGCTGTGGAGTCCCTCGGCCACGCCCAGGTCTGAGCATCTGAGAGCTCCTGACAGCAACCACTTCTGATGTGTGTGCAAAATGTCAAGACTTTTTACGCATGGCAAGGCCCTCAAAAAAGCCCATTTGCCTGATGAAAAAGAATAATAATAATAATAATAATAATAATAATAATAATAATAATCCTTCCAATAACAATAGGGTCCTTCGCACCCTACGGTGCTTGGGCCCTAAATATAGCTGCAAGCAGCAATGAACGGGCCCAAGCACCATGGGCGCAACCGCCTTGGTGGCATAGTTGTGCCAATGACATGTTTCACAACATCTACACACTTTGGAAATAATCACCTTCCTGGACAACGTATAGTGTGCACAGGAATTCCCCTTTGAGCAATGAGGATGTTGGTGCTGCTATTGGAATGCATCAATGATATAAGCCTCACTTCCTGTTGCCAGATGGTGGCGCTATAATATTGAACCATGTATGGTTTTTGAATTTGATTACACTCCAATAATAAACCTTTTTCTTAATTCTAAGCCACATCGGAAGATGTTGAGTGAAATTAAGGCCACTTCCTTTTGCCAGATGGTGGAGCTATGCCATTGAGCCTTTATTGGTATATGGATGAGATTACACTCCAAAAATGAACATGTGTGAAGTTTTAGCCACATCAGACAATGTAGAATGAAACAAAAATTACTTCTTGCTTGCACATTGTGATAACATGCTCCAGTCCTGTATGGAGAGCAGAGATGAATTCATTTCCATAGATTTTACAGCGGGAGGCACAATTTATGCTTGAGAAGTCATTCGGTTATAAATATGCACTCAAAATGAAACCATTGGCTTAAAGAAACTATTCAACTTTATTGTGGCCGCACCAGGGATGGAACCGCGGACCTTGCATGTCTTAATCCACTGCCTGAACCGTAAAACTATACTGCCCTCTTATACACGGCCGCCATCTATTGGCCAAAAGTTGTATGTTTCCTTTTATCTTGGTTAAATAATTTCTCTCCGAAGTGTCGGATAATATTGCATTAAACGTCTCGTTAGCCAGCATCATTCTTTTCCATTTCACTGGTAATTATGCTGCCTGAAACGCATTTGTTCAGCCAAATCTAAAGGAGATGCCAAGTCTCTGCCCTCAATCCGTTATTTTCATATTAAGTCACAAATTCCTAGCGAAATTGTATGTTCTCTTAATTCGTGTTTAATGACAAGCAAAATAAACTAACATAGCTGGCGATTTAACTGAAAGTTTTCTATTCATGTAAACCAACGTAGCGGACCTGTTTTTTGACTCACACAGACAAGTGGACAGGCTGGCTCCTGTTAGCCAATATCTGTCATCTCGCAACGACCTGCAAGCCATACCTTTGTTGAACATAACGGTTTCATCTTAACACAGTGTTCGAGCACCACCTCGAATGCTAACCTTTTTCTTTTTACTTCATGTGTTACTCTTTTAAATATATGATACTCTCCTGCCATTTAAAGACAGTCATTAAATTTTTTAAATATTTATTTTAGATATTCAATTCATATAATGAAAATAGATGCAAAGAAACGTCGGGCTGGGTGTTGTCAATACATTTTGTCACGTAGGCTGCAGCTGTTAATCATACATCGTTATGCCTACTGGCTCGCTAGAAAAAAACAAAAACCTATCCCCGTATCAGAAATGGGGGGAAGTTACAGCGACGCAGTTAGTCTGTGAGTAGAATAGGTTATGTAGACAACTTCACTGTTTCCACAAAGGAACCAAAAATGTGCTTTTTAACAGGACTTGGTCAGTGTAATGATATAAATGCTAGCATTCGATTATGGTCAACGGTACCGAAAATGCCCGTTGCACCAGCCATCATAACAAATGTCCTAATATAGGATCGATTTAAACATCTATATATTTTTATTTCACGTTGACAGTGTAGGCGATTGTGTGTATTCCGACGCGAATTACATTTAATTGGGTTACGGCATTCACTTCAATCGAATGAAGTCAAATAGAAACGGCTCGAATTCCTTAATAAGGCTTCTTGGTTTTCAACCCAACTTTCCGAACAGCTGTTTTGTGTTGAGTCCTTAAAATGCTACAATACGTTTTTTTTAAAACCAAATAACATTGAACGTCAATGCAAGATCTGCATTATATGTGTTAATCTTTTAAATATATGATACTTTCCTGCCAGTAAAAGCCTGTCCTTTATTTTAGTTATTCAATCCATAAAATTAAGGTCGATGAAAAAAACGTTGCTGTGGGCTGGGTGTTGTCAGTACATTTTGTCACGTAGGCTGCCGCTGTTACTCATACATCGTTATGGTTACTGGCTCGCAAAAAGAAACAAAACTTGTCATTGAGAAATTACTTTATCCAAGAAAATTAGAAAGAATACTAACCTTTGCCAGTAGATGGCAGTCGCGTATTAGAAATGGGAGAGTCAGTTGCGACTTGCGTTGAAGTTTTAAGACTGGATATAATGAGTCTCCAGCGAAAATAGTGAACTATTATTGCTTAATGGATGTGATGACACTCCAACAATGAACATATGTGAAAAGTTGTAGCCTCAAAATCAGGCAATACCTTTTTGAAATTATTTAATACATAATTGTATTAAAACATGAACTGTTTGGGCAGCATTACAAGTTAATTTTAAGGCTGACCATAGCCATACCATTCCAAGATATTAAAAATCAGTTCATAGTTGTGTGTCAGGGCTATAATATCATGCTGACCACATTTTGTGTGAATGTGATGAACCCCCTAGGAAGAGTATTTCAAAGTTTGGTACGTGAAAAAACACTTAAAAACACACAAAATCCAAAATAGCTCACTTCCTGTTGGGAAAAGTTAAGGGATGCAAATGAGAAATGTGTGTGTCTTGAGGAGACCCTTATGCCTACCAGACGTGGTGCATTTACGTGAAAGTATGTGTCCACAATATTAGAAAAAAGCCATAGGGGGCGCTGTGTAGCCACGCCCAGATGAATGTGGATATGGATGTGATTGCACTCCAAAAGTGAATATATTTGTAAAATATCAGCCCGATCAGATGATGTAGAACGGAATTAAGCCCACTTCCTGTTTTTGGGCGTAACGTGTGTATTATACGCCTCGCCATTGCCAAACCGTTTGATATATCAAAAATCCTTTCATCATTTAGGGTCAGGACTATTCTAAGATCATGATGACTACATTTGGTGTGAATGTGATGAATACCTTAGCAGGAACGCATACAAACATGATAAAAACCTCACGTCCGTTGCCAGATGGTGGCGCTATAACATTGATTTCTTCTTGGTATTTGGATGTGATTACACTCTAACAGTGAACATATTTGTAAAATATCAGCCAGATCAGACAATGTAGACCTTGAATTTATGGCAACTTCCTGTTGGCGCGGCGTGACATGAAAATTGTACGCCTCGCCATGACCATACCGTTTGAGATATCAAAAATATCCTTTGGAATTAGTATCATGACTATCCGGAGACCACTTTGACCGCATTTCGTGTGAATGCAATGAACCCCCTAGGAGGAGTACTTAAAAGTGTAGTACGTGTAAAATGCACAAAATTCAAAATGGCTGACTTCCTGTTTACATATTTGATTCGATGCGAATGAGAAATGTGTTTGTCCAGAGGAGCCCCACATGCATACCAAATTAGGTGAAGGTAGCTCAAAGTGCCTGTCCACAATAGAAGACAAAGCATTAGGGGGCGCTGTGGAGTCCCTTGGCCACGCCCAGGTCTGAGCATCTGATACATCCTGACAGCCAACACTTCTCATGTGTGTGCAAAATTCTGTGAGTTTCCATCCATGGCAAGAACCTCAAAAATGCAAAATACATTGAAAAAAAAAAGAATAATAATTATAGGGGGCGCTGTCTAGCCACATCCCGATTGATATGTATATATCTGATATTGTACTGCTACAGTGAACATATTTGTAAAATATCAGCCAGATTGGACGATGTCGAAAAAAAAGTCATTTTTTTGCACGCAATATGTGTACTGTACGACTCGCCATTTCCATACCGTTTGAGATATCAAAAATCCCTTCACAACTTAGCGTAAGGACTATCTTAAGATCATGCTGACCGCATTTGGTGTGAATGCGATGAACCCCCTAGGAGGAATGCATACAAATATGTTAAAGACCTCACTTCCTGTTGCCAGATGGTGGCGCTATAACATTGACCTGTTCTTGGGATATGGATGTGATTACACTCCAACAATAAACAAATTTCTAAAATATCAGCCAGATCAGACGATGTCGACCATTAAATTATGGCCACTTCCTGTTGGCGCGGCGTGACATAAAAATTGTACTCCTCCCCATGACCGTCCCGTTTGAACTATCAAAAATATCCTGGCAATTTAGCATCATGACTATCCTGAGACCATTCTGACCACCGTTGGTGTGAATGCGATGAACCCCCTAGGAGGAGTACTTAAAAGTGTAGTACGTGTAAAACTCAGAAAATCCAAAATGGCTGACTTCCTGTTTGGATATTTGATTAGATCCGAATGAGAAATGTGTTTGGACCGAGGAGCGCTATATGGCCACCAAATTAGGTGCAGGTAGCTCAAAGTGCCTGCCCACAATAGAAGACAATGCGATAGGGGGCGCTGTGGAGTCCCTCGGCCACGCCCAGGTCTGAGCATCTAAGCGATCCTGAAGGTCCTCATTTCTGATGTGTGTGCAAAATTCCCAGACTTTTTATGCATGGCAAGCACCTCAAAAAGGCCCATTTGCATATAGAAAAAAGAATAATAATAATAAATATAGCTGCAAGCAGCAATGAACGGGCCCAAGCACCATGGGCGCCACCGCCTTGGTGGCATAGTTGTGCCAATGACATGTTTCACAATATGCACACACTTTGGAAATAATCAGCTTCCTGGACAACGTATAGTGTGCACAGGAATTGCCCTTTGCTCAATGAAGATGTTGCTGCTGCTATTGGAATGCATCAATGATATAAGCCTCACTTCCAATTGCCAGTTGGTGGCGCTATAATATTGAGCCGTGTATGGTTCATGGATTTGATTACACTCCAATAATTAACATATTTGTACATTTTCAGCCAAATTGGAAGATGTCGAGGAAATTTAAAGTCACTTCCTGTTGCCAGATGGTGGCGCTATAACATTGAGCCATTTTTGGTATATGGATTTAATTACACTCCAATAATTAACATATTTGTACATTTTCAGCCAAATTGGAAGATGTCAAGTAAAATTAAAGCCACTTCCTGTTGCCAGATGGTGGCGCTATGCCATTGAGCCTTTCTTGGTATATGGATGAGATTACACTCCAAAAATGAACATGTGTGAAGTTTCTGCCACATCAGACAATGTAGAATGAAACAAAAATAACTTCTTGCTTGCACAGTGTAATAATATGCTCCAGTCCTGTATGGAGAGCAGAGATTAATTAATTTCAATAGATTTTACAGCGGGAGGCACAATTTACGCTTGAGAAGTCATTCGGTTATAAATATGCACTCAAAATAAAACCATTGGCGTAAAGAAACTATTCAACTTTATTGAGGCCGCACCGGGGATGGAACCGCGGACCTTGCATGTCTTAATCCACTGTCTGAACCATTAAGCTATACTGCCCTCTTATACACGTACGTTATCTATTGGCCAAAAATTGTATGTTTCCTTTCATCCTGGTTAAATAATTTAACTCCGAAGTGTCGGATAATATTGCATTAAACGTCGAGTTAGCCAGCATCATTCTTTTCCATTTCACCGGTAATTATGCTGCCTGAAACGCATTTGTTCAGCCAAATCTAAAGGAGATGCCAAGTCTCTGCCCTCAATCCGGTATTTTCATATTAAGTCAAAAATTCCTAGCGAAATTGTATGTTCTCTTAATTCGTGTTTAATGACAAGCAAAATAAACTAACATAGCTGGCGATTTAACTGAAAGTTTTCTATTCATGTAAACAAACGTAGCTGACCTGTTTTTTTGACTCACACAGACAGTGGACAGGCTGGCTGCTGTTAGCCAATGCGCGTCATCTCGCAACGACCTGCATGCCATACCTTTGTTGAACATAACGGTCTCATGTTAACACAGAGTTCGACCAGAGCCATCTCAAACGTTAACGTTTCTTTTTGACTTTTGACTCTTTTAAATATAAGCTACTCTCCTGCCAGTTAAAGACAGTCATTAAATGTCTTTAATATTTACTTCAGATATTCTATTCAAAAATGAAAATAGATGCAAAGAAACGTCGGGCTGGGTGTTGTCAATACATTTTGTCACGTAGGCTGCAGCTGTAAATCATACATCGTTATGCCTACTGGCTCGCTGGAAAAAAAACAAAAACCTATCGTTGAAAAATCACTTGAAGGAAGAAAAATATAAAAGTTCCACTTTCTGCCAATAAATGGAATCCCCGTATCAGAAATGGGGGGAAGTTACAGCGACGCAGTTAGTCTGTGAGTAGAATAGATTGTGTAGACAACTTCACTGTTTCCACAAAGGTGATGTGCTTTTTAACAGGACTTGGTCAGTGTAATGATATAAATGCTAGCATTCGATTATGGTCAACGGTACCGAAAATGCCCGTTGCACCAGCCATCATAACAAATGTCCCAATATAGGATCGATTTAAACCTCTATATATTTTTATTTCACGTTGGCAGTGTAGGCTATTATGTGTATTCCGACGCGAATTACATTTAATTGGGTTACGGCATTCACTTCAATCGAATGAAGTCAAATAGAAACGGCTCGAAATCCATAATAAGGCTTCTTGGTTTTCAAGCTAAGTTTCCGAACAGCTGTTTTGTATTGAGTCCTTAAAATGCTACAACACGGTTTTTTATGAACCAAATAACATTGAACGTCATTGCAAGATATGCATTATATGTGTTAATCTTTGAAATATATGATACTTTCCTGCCAGTAAAAGCCTGTCTTTTATTTTAGTTATTCAATCCATATAATTAAGGTGGATGAGAAAAAACGTTGCTGTGGGCTGGGTGTTGTCAGTACATTTTGTCACGTAGGCTGCCGCTGTTACTCATACATCGTTATGGTTACTGGCTCGCAAAAAGAAACAAAACTTGTCATTGAGAAATCACTTGAGAAACAATACCAACTTTTGCCAGTAGATGGCAGTCGCGTATTAGAAATGGGAGAGTCATTTGCGACTTGCGTTGAAGTTTTAAGACTGGATATAATGAGTCTCCAGCGAAAATAGTGAACTATTATTGCTTAATGGACGTGATGACACTCCAACAATGAACATATGTGAAAAGTTGTAGCCTCAAAATCAGGCAATGTAGAATTTAATACCTTTATGAAATTATTTAATACATAATTGTATTAAAACATGAACTGTTTGGGCAGCATTTCAAGTAAATTTTAAGGCTGACCATAGCCATACCATTCCAAGATATTAAAAATCAGTTCATAGTTGTGTGTCAGGGCTATAATATCATGCTGACCACATTTTGTGTGAATGTGATGAACCCCCTAGGAAGAGTATTTCAAAGTTTGGTACGTGAAAAAACACTTAAAAACACACAAAATCCAAAATAGCTCACTTCCTGTTGAGAAAAGTTAAGGGATGCAAATGAGAAATGTGTGTGTCTTGAGGAGACCCTTATGCCTACCAGACGTGGTGCATTTACGTGAAAGTATGTGTCCACAATATTAGAAAAAAGCCATAGGGGGCGCTGTGTAGCCACGCCCAGATGAATGTGGATATGGATGTGATTGCACTCCAAAAGTGAATATATTTGTAAAATATCAGCCCGATCAGATGATGTAGAACGGAATTAAGCCCACTTCCTGTTTTTGGGCGTAACGTGTATATTATACGCCTCGCCATTGCCAAACCGTTTGAGATATCAAAAATCCTTTCGTCATTTAGGGTCGGAACTATTCTAAGATCATGATGACTACATTTGGTGTGAATGTGATGAATACCTTAGCAGGAACGCATACAAACATGATAAAAACCTCACGTCCGTTGCCAGATGGTGGCGCTATAACATTGATTTCTTCTTGGTATTTGGATGTGATTACACTCTAACAGTGAACATATTTGTAAAATATCAGCCAGATCAGACAATGTAGACCATGAATTTATGGCAACTTCCTGTTGGCGCGGCGTGACATGAAAATTGTACGCCTCGCCATGACCATACCGTTTGAGATATCAAAAATATCCTGTGGAATTAGTATCATGACTATCCTGAGACCACTTTGACCACATTTCGTGTGAATGCAATGAACCCCCTAGGAGGAGTACTTAAAAGTGTAGTACGTGTAAAATGCACAAAATTCAAAATGGCTGACTTCCTGTTTACATATTTGATTCGATGCGAATGAGAAATGTGTTTGTCCAGAGGAGCCCCACATGCGTACGAAATAAGGTGAAGGTAGCTCAAATTGCCTGTCCACAATAGAAGACAAAGCATTAGGGGGCGCTGTGGAGTCCCTTGGCCACGCCCAGGTCTGAGCATCTGATACATCCTGACAGCCAACACTTCTCATGTGTGTGCAAAATTCTGTGAGTTTCCATCCATGGCAAGCACCTCAAAAATGCAAAATACATTGAAAAAAAAGAGAATAATAATTATAGGGGGCGCTGTCTAGCCACGCCCCGATTGATATGTATATATCTGATATTGTAGTGCTACAGTGAACATATTTGTAAAATATCAGCCAGATCGGACGATGTCGAAAAAAAAGTCATTTTTTTGCACGCAATATGTGTACTGTACGACTCGCCATTTCCATACCGTTTGAGATATCAAAAATCCCTTCACAACTTAGCGTAAGGACTATCTTAAGATCATGCTGTCCGCATTTGGTGTGAATGTGCTGAATGCACTAGCAGGAATGCATACAAATATGTTAAAGACCACACTTCCTGTTGCCAGATGGTGGCGCTATAACATTGACCTGTTCTTGGGATATGGATGTGATTGTAGTCCAACAATAAACAAAGTTCTAAAATATCAGCCAGATCAGACAATGTAGACCATGAAATTATGGCCACTTCCTGTTGGCGCGGCGTGACATAAAAATTGTACTCCTCCCCATGACCGTCCCGTTTGAGCTATCAAAAATATCCTGGCAATTTAGCATCATGACTATCCTGAGACCATTCTGACCACAGGTGGTGTGAATGCGATGAACCCCCTAGGAGGAGTACTTAAAAGTGTAGTACGTGTAAAACTCAGAAAATCCAAAATGGCTGACTTCCTGTTTGGATATTTGATTAGATCCGAATGAGAAATGTGTTTGGACCGAGGAGCGCTATATGGCCACCAAATTAGGTGCAGGTAGCTCAAAGTGCCTGCCCACAATAGAAGACAATGCGATAGGGGGCGCTGTGGAGTCCCTCGACCACGCCCAGGTCTGAGCATCTGAGAGCTCCTGACAGCAACCACTTCTGATGTGTGTGCAAAATGTCAAGACTTTTTACGCATGGCAAGGCCCTCAAAAAAGCCCATTTGCCTGAAGAAAAAGAATAATAATAATAATAATAATAATAATAATAATAATAATAATCCTTCCAATAACAATAGGGTCCTTCGCACCCTACGGTGCTTGGGCCCTAAATATAGCTGCAAGCAGCAATGAACGGGCCCAAGCCCCATGGGGGCAACCGCCTTGGTGGCATAGTTCTGCCAATGACATGTTTCACAACATGTACACACTTTGGAAATAATCACCTTCCTGGACAACGTATAGTGTGCACAGGAATTTCCCTTTGATCAATGAAGATGTTGGCGCTGCTATTGGAATGCATCAATGATATAAGCCTCACTTCCTGTTGCCAGATGGTGGCGCTATATTATTGATCCGTGTATGTTTTTTGAATTTGATTACACTCCAGAAATAAACATATTTGTACATTTTCAGCCACATCGGAAGATGTTCAGCGAAATTAAGGTCAATTCCTGTTTCCAGATGATGCTGCTATAACATTGAGTCGTTTTTGGATTATGGATTTGATTACACTCCAACACTGAGCATCTGTGTAAAGTTGCAGTCACATCAGACATTGGAGAATTTAAGTATGACCACTTCCTGTTTGTCTGGCATGATGTGTTTTTTATGTGCCTGACCATAGCTATATCATCCCAGTAAATCAAAAATCTGTTTTGTCAGGACCATCCTAGCATCATGCTGACCACATTTACCGTGAATGTCATGAACCCATTGAAAAATAATGCTTAAGAATGCAATATAAGGCTCACTTCCTGTTGCCAGCGGGTGGCGCTTTGCCATTTAGCCTTTATTGGAAAATGGATGAGATTACACTCCAAAAATGAACGTGTGAAGTTTCAGCCACATCAGACAATGTAGAATGAAATAAAAATAACGTCTTGCTTGCACATTGTGATAACATGCTACAGTCCTGTATGGAGAGCAGAGATTAATTAATGTCCATAGTTTTTACACGGGGAGGCACAATTTATGCCTGAATAGTCATTAGGCCATAAACATGCACTCAAAATGAAAACAATTGGCTTCAAGAAACTATTCAAATTCATTGTGGCTGCAGCGGGGATCGAACGGCTGAATTTGCGTGCCTTAATCCACCGCCCTAACCATTACGCTATACTGCCCGCTTATACACGGGTGCCATCTATTGGCCAAATGTCTCCTTTTATCTTGGTTTAATAATTTCTCTACGAAGTGTCGGATAATATTGCACGAAACGTCTAGTTAACCTGCATCATTCTTTTCCATTTCACTGGTAATTATGCTGCCTGAAACGCATTTGTTCAGCCAAATCTAAAAGAGATGCCAACTCTCTGCCCTCAATACAGTATTTTCATATTAATTTACCATTCCTAGCAAAATTGTATGTTCTCTTAATTCGTGTTTAATGACAAGCCTAATAAACTAACATATCTGGCGATTTAACTGAAAGTTTTCTATTCATGTAAACCAACGTAGCTGACCTGTTTTTTGACTCACACAGACAGTGGACTGGCTGGCTGCTGTTAGCCCGTGCGTGTCATCTCGCAACGACCTGCATGTGATACCTTTGTTGAACAAAACGGTCTCATGTTAACACAGCGTTCGAGCAGAGCCACCTCAGACGCTAAAGTTTCTTTTTGACTTCATGTGTTAATCTTTTAAAAATATGATACTCTCCTGCCAGTTAAAGCCTGTCTTTAAGTCTTTAAATGTCTTTAATATTTATTTTAGTTATTCAATTCATGTAATGAAAATAGATGCAAAGAAACGTCGGGCTGGGTGTTGTCAATACATTTTGTCACGTAGGCTGCAGCTGTAAATCATACATCGTTATGCCTACTGGCTCGCTAGAAAAAAACAAAAACCTATCCTTGAAAAATCACTTGAAGGAAGAAAAAAATGAAAGTACCACTTTCTGCCAATAAATTGAATGGCCGTATCAGAAATGGGGGGAAGTTACAGCGACGCAGTTAGTCTGTGAGTAGAACAGATTGTGTAGACAACTTCACTGTTTCCACAAAGGAACCAAAAATGTGCTTTTTAACAGGACTTGGTCAGTGTAATGATATAAATGCTAGCATTCGATTATGGTCAACGGTACCGAAAATGCGCGTTGCACCAGCCATCATAACAAATGTCCCAATATAGGATCGATTTAAACCTCTATATATATTTATTTCACGTTGACAGTGTAGGCTATTATGTGTATTCCGACGCGAATTACATTTAATTGGGTTACGGCATTCACTTCAATCGAATGAAGTCAAATAGAAACGGCTCGAATTCCTTAATAAGGCTTCTTGGTTTTCAAGCTAACTTTCCGAACAGCTGTTTTGTATAGAGTCCTTAAAATGCTACAACACGATTTTTTTAAAACCAAATAACATTGAACGTCATTGCAAGATATGCATTATATGTGTTAATCTTTGAAATATATGCTACTTTCCTGCCAGTAAAAGCCTGTCTTTTATTTTAGTTATTCAATCCATATAATTAAGGTAGATGAGAAAAAACGTTGCTGTGGGCTGGGTGTTGTCAGTACATTTTGTTACGTAGGCTGCCGCTGTTACTCATACATCGTTATGGTTACTGGCTCGCAAAAAGAAACAAAACTTGTCATTGACGAATTACTTGAGAAACAATACCAACTTTTGCCAGTAGATGGCAGTCGCGTATTAGAAATGGGAGAGTCATTTGCGACTTGCGTTGAAGTTTTAAGACTGGATATAATCAGTCTCCAGCGAAAATAGTGAACTATTATTGCTTAATGGATGTGATGACACTCCAACAATGAACATATGTGAAAAGTGTTAGCCTCAAAATCAGGCAATGTAGAATTGAATACCTTTTTAAAATTATTTAATACATAATTGTATTAAAACATGAACTGTTTGGGCAGCATTACAAGTTAATTTTAAGGCTGACCATAGCCATACCATTCCAAGATTTTAAAAATCAGTTCATAGTTGTGTGTCAGGGCTATAATACCATGCTGACCACATTTTGTGTGAATGTGATGAACCCCCTAGGAAGAGTATTTCAAAGTTTGGTACGTGAAAAAACACTTAAAAACACACAAAATCCAAAATAGCTCACTTCCTGTTGGGAAAAGTTAAGGGATGCAAATGAGAAATGTGTGTGTCTTGAGGAGACCCTTATGCCTACCAGACGTGGTGCATTTACGTGAAAGTATGTGTCCACAATATTAGAAAAAAGCCATAGGGGGCGCTGTGTAGCCACGCCCAGATGAATGTGGATATGGATGTGATTGCACTCCAAAAGTGAATATATTTGCAAAATATCAGCCCGATCAGATGATGTAGAACGGAATTAAGCCCACTTCCTGTTTTTGGGTGTAACGTGTGTATTATACGCCTCACCATTGCCAAACCGTTTGAGATATCAAAAATCCTTTCGTCATTTAGGGTCAGGACTATTCTAAGATCATGATGACTACATTTGGTGTGAATGTGATGAATACCCTAGCAGGAACGCATACAAACATGATAAAAACCTCACTTCCGTTGCCAGATGGTGGCGCTATAACATTGACTACTTCTTGGTATATGGATGTGATTACACTCTAACAGTGAACATATTTCTAAAATATCAGCCAGATCAGACAATGTAGACCATGAATTTATGGCTACTTCCTGTTGGCGCGGCGTGACATGAAAATTGTACGCCTCGCCATGACCATACCGTTTGAGATATCAAAAATATCCTTTGGAATTAGTATCATGACTATCCTGAGACCACTTTGACCACATTTCCTGTGAATGCAATGAACCCCCTAGGAGGAGTACTTAAAAGTGTAGTACGTGTAAAATGCACAAAATTCAAAATGGCTGACTTCCTGTTCACATATTTGATTTAATGCGAATGAGAAATGTGTTTGGCAAGAGAAGCCCCACATGCATACCAAATTAGGTGAATGTAGGTCAAAGTGCCTGTCCACAATAGAAGACAATGCGATAGGGGGCGCTGTGGAGTCCCTCGGCCACGCCCAGGTCTGAGCATCTGATACATCCTGACAGCCAACACTTCTCATGTGTGTGCAAAATTCCGTGAGTTTTCATCCATGGCAAGCACCTCAAAAATGCAAAATACATTGAAAAAAAAGAGAATAATAATTATAGGGGGCGCTGTCTAGCCACGCCCCGATTGATATGTATATATTTCATATTGTACTCCAACAGTGAACATATTTGTAAAATATCAGCCAGATCGGACGATGTCGAAAAAAAAGTCATTTTTTTGCACGCAATATGTGTACTGTACGACTCGCCATTTCCATACCGTTTGAGATATCAAAAATCCCTTCACAGCTTATGGTCATGACTATCCTAAGATCATGCTGACCACATTTCGTGTGAATGTGATGAATGCCCTAGCAGGAAGGCATACAAATATGATAAAGACCTCACTTCCTGTTGCCAGATGGTGGCGCTATAATATTGACCCGTTCTTGGGATATGGATGTGATTATACTCCAACAATAAACGTATTTCTAAAATATCAGCCAGATCAGACAATGTAGACCATGAAATTACGGCCACTTCCTGTTGGCGCGGCGTGACATAAAAATTCTACGCCTCCCCAGGACCGTCCCGTTTGAGCTATCAAAAATATCCTGGCAATTTAGCATCATGAATATCCTGAGACCATTCTGACCACAGGTGGTGTGAATGTGATGAACCCCCTAGGAGGAGTACTTAAAAGTGCAGTACATGTAAAACGCACAAAATCCAAAATTGCTGACTTCCTGTTTGTATATTTGATTAGATGCAAATTAGAAATGTGTTTGGTCCGAGGAGTGCTATATGCGTACAAAATTTTGTGAAGGTAGCTCAAAGTGCCTGCCCACAATAGATGACAATGCGATAGGGGGCGCTGTGGAGTCTCTCGGCCACGCCCAGGTCTGAGCATCTAATCAATCCTGAAGGTCCTCCTTTCTGATGTGTGTGCAAAATTCCCAGACTTTTTATGCATGGCAAGCACCTCAAAGAGGCCCATTTGCATATAGAAAAAAGAATAATAATAATAAATATAGCTGCAAGCAGCAATGAACGGGCCCAAGCCCCATGGGGGCAACCGCCTTGGTGGCATAGTTCTGCCAATGACATGTTTCACAACATGTACACACTTTGGAAATAATCACCTTCCTGGACAACGTATAGTGTGCACAGGAATTTCCCTTTGATCAATGAAGATGTTGGCGCTGCTATTGGAATGCATCAATGATATCAGCCTCACTTCCTGTTGCCAGATGGTGGCGCTATATTATTGATCCGTGTATGTTTTTTGAATTTGATTACACTCCAGAAATAAACATATTTGTACATTTTCAGCAACATCGGAAGATGTTCAGCGAAATTAAGGTCAATTCCTGTTTCCAGATGATGCTGCTATAACATTGAGTCGTTTTTGGAATATGGATTTGATTACACTCCAACACTGAGCATCTGTGTAAAGTTGCAGTCACATCAGACATTGGAGAATTTAAGTATGACCACTTCCTGTTTGTCTGGCATGATGTGTTTTTTATGTGCCTGACCATAGCTATATCATCCCAGTAAATCAAAAATCTGTTTTGTCAGGACCATCCTAGCATCATGCTGACCACATTTACCGTGAATGTCATGAACCCATTGAAAAATAATGCTTAAGAATGCAATATAAGGCTCACTTCCTGTTGCCAGCGGGTGGCGCTTTGCCATTTAGCCTTTATTGGAAAATGGATGAGATTACTCTCCAAAAATGAACGTGTGAAGTTTCAGCCACATCAGACAATGTAGAATGAAATAAAAATAACGTCTTGCTTGCACATTGTGATAACATGCTACAGTCCTGTATGGAGAGCAGAGATTAATTAATTTCCATAGTTTTTACACGGGGAGGCACAATTTATGCTTGAAAAGTCATTAGGCCATAAACATGCACTCAAAATGAAAACAATTGGCTTCAAGAAACTATTCAAATTCATTGTGGCTGCAGCGGGGATCGAACGGCTGAATTTGCGTGCCTTAATCCACCGCCCTAACCATTACGCTATACTGCCCGCTTATACACGGGTGCCATCTATTGGCCAAATGTCTCCTTTTATCTTGGTTTAATAATTTCTCTACGAAGTGTCGGATAATATTGCACGAAACGTCTAGTTAACCAGCATCATTCTTTTCCATTTCACTGGTAATTATGCTGCCTGAAACGCATTTGTTCAGCCAAATCTAAAAGAGATGCCAACTCTCTGCCCTCAATACAGTATTTTCATATTAATTTACCATTCCTAGCGAAATTGTATGTTCTCTTAATTCGTGTTTAATGACAAGCCTAATAAACTAACATAGCTGGCGATTTAACTGAAAGTTTTCTATTCATGTAAACCAACGTAGCTGACCTGTTTTTTGACTCACACAGACAGTGGACTGGCTGGCTGCTGTTAGCCCGTGCGTGTCATCTCGCAACGACCTGCATGTGATACCTTTGTTGAACAAAACGGTCTCATGTTAACACAGCGTTCGAGCAGAGCCACCTCAGACGCTAAAGTTTCTTTTTGACTTCTTGTGTTAATCTTTTAAAAATATGATACTCTCCTGCCAGTTAAAGCCTGTCTTTAAGTCTTTAAATGTCTTTAATATTTATTTTAGTTATTCAATTCATGTAATGAAAATAGATGCAAAGAAACGTCGGGCTGGGTGTTGTCAATACATTTTGTCACGTAGGCTGCAGCTGTAAATCATACATCGTTATGCCTACTGGCTCGCTAGAAAAAAACAAAAACCTATCGTTGAAAAATCACTTGAAGGAAGAAAAAAATGGAAGTACCACTTTCTGCCAATAAATTGAATCGCCGTATCAGAAATGGGGGGAAGTTACAGCGACGCAGTTAGTCTGTGAGTAGAACAGATTGTGTAGACAACTTCACTGTTTCCACAAAGGAACCAAAAATGTGCTTTTTAACAGGACTTGGTCAGTGTAATTATATAAATGCTAGCATTCGATTATGGTCAACGGTACCGAAAATGCCCGTTGCACCAGCCATCATAACAAATGTCCCAATACAGGATCGATTTAAACCTCTATATATTTTTATTTCACGTTGACAGTGTAGGCTATTATGTGTATTCCGACGCGAATTACATTTAATTGGCTTACGGCATTCACTTCAATCGAATGAAGTCAAATAGAAACGGCTCGAATTCCTTAATAAGGCTTCTTGGTTTTCAAGCCAACTTTCCGAACAGCTGTTTTGTATTGAGTCCTTAAAATGTTACAATACGGTTTTTTCAAAATCCAAATAACATTGAACGTCAAAGCAATATATGAATTATATGTGTTAATCTTTTAAATATATGATACTTTCCTGCCAGTAAAAGCCTGTTTTTTATTTTAGTTATTCAATCGAGTTAATTAAGATAGATGAGAAAAAACGTTGCTGTGGGCTGGGTGTTTTCAGTACATTTTGTCACGTAGGCTGCCGCTGTTACTCATACATCGTTATGGTTACTGGCTCGCAAAAAGAAACAAAACTTGTCGTTGAGAAATCACT
Source organism: Conger conger (assembly GCF_963514075.1). Classification (NCBI taxonomy): domain Eukaryota; kingdom Metazoa; phylum Chordata; class Actinopteri; order Anguilliformes; family Congridae; genus Conger; species Conger conger. The sequence goes on from NC_083762.1 coordinate 47,792,975, forward strand.
TCATCCAAGAAAGAGAAACAATACCTTTTTTTTGCCAATAGATGGAAGTCGCGTATTAGAAATGGGAGAGTCAGTTGCGACTTGCGTTGAAGTTTTAAGACTGGATATAATGAGTCTCCAGCGAAAATCGTGAACTATTATTGCTTAATGGATGTGATGACACTCCAACAATGAACAGATGTGAAAAGTTGTAGCCTCAAAATCAGGCAATGTAGAATTTAATACCTTTTTGAAATGATTTAATACATAATTTTCCTGTTTGGGCAGCATTACAAGTTAATTTTAAGGCTGACCATATGCCCGTTGCACCAGCCATCATAACAAAAGTCCCAATATAGGATCGATTTAAACCTCTATATATTTTTATTTCACGTTGATAGTGTAGGCCATTATGTGTATTCCGACGCGAATTACTAATTGGGTTACGGCATTCACTTCAATCGAATGAAGTCAAATAGAAACGGCTCGAATTCCTTAATAAGGCTTCTTGGTTTTCAAACTAACTTTCCAAACAGCCGTTTTGTATTGAGTCCTTAAAATGCTACAATACGATTTTTTAACACCATTTAACGTCAATGCAATATATGCATTATATGTGTTAATCTTTTACATATATGATACTTTCCTGCCAGTAAAAGCCTGTTTTTTATTTTAGTTATTCAATCGAGTTAATTAAGGTAGATGAGAAAAAACGTTGCTGTGGGCTGGGTGTTGTCAGTACATTTAGTCACGTAGGCTGCCGCTGTTACTCATACATCGTTATGGTTACTGGCTCGCAAAAATTAATAAAACCTGTCGTTGAGAAATCACTTTATCCCAGAATACGAGAAACAATACCTTTTTTTTGCCAATAGATGGCAGTCGCGTATTAGAAATGGGAGAGTCAGTTGCGACTTGCGTTGAAGTTTTAAGACTGGATATAATGAGTCTCCAGCGAAAATCGTGAACTATTATTGCTTAATGGATGTGATGACACTCCAACAATGAACATATGTGAAAAGTTGTAGCCTCAAAATCAGGCAATGTAGAATTTAATACCTTTTTGAAATGATTTAATACATAATTTTCCTGTTTGGGCAGCATTACAAGTTAATTTTAAGGCTGACCATAGCCATACCATTCCAAGATATTAAAAATCAGTTCATAGTTGTATGTCAGGGCTATAACATCTTGCTGACCACATTTTGTGTGAATGTGATGAACCCCCTAGGAAGAGTATTTCAAAGTTTGGTACGTGAAAAAACACTTAAAAACACACAAAATCCAAAATAGCTCACTTCCTGTTGGGAAAAGTTAAGGGATGCAAATGAGAAATGTGTGTGTCTTGAGGAGACCCTTATGCCTACCAGACGTGGTGCATTTACGTGAAAGTATATGTCCACAATATTAGAAAAAAGCCATAGGGGGCGCTGTGTAGCCACGTCCAGATGAATGTGGATATGGATGTGATTGCACTCCAAAAGTGAATATATTTGTAAAATATCAGCCGGATCAGATGATGTAGAACGGAATTAAGCCCACTTCCTGTTTTTGGGCGTAACGTGTGTATTATACGCCTCGCCATTGCCAAACCGTTTGAGATATCAAAAATCCTTTCGTCATTTAGGGTCAGGACTATTCTAAGATCATGATGACTACATTTGGTATGAATGTGATGAATACCTTAGCAGGAACGCATACAAACATGATAAAAACCTCACGTCCGTTGCCAGATGGTGGCGCTATAACATTGATTTCTTCTTGGTATTTGGATGTGATTACACTCTAACAGTGAACATATTTGTAAAATATCAGCCAGATCAGACAATGTAGACCATGAATTTATGGCAACTTCCTGTTGGCGCGGCGTGACATGAAAATTGTACGCCTCGCCATGACCATACCGTTTGAGATATCAAAAATATCCTTTGGAATTAGTATCATGACTGTCCTGAGACCACTTTGACCACATTTCGTGTGCATGCAATGAACCCCCTAGGAGGAGTACTTAAAAGTGTAGTACGTGTAAAATGCACAAAATTCAAAATGGCTGACTTCCTGTTTACATATTTGATTCAATGCGAATGAGAAATGTGTTTGTCCAGAGGAGCCCCACATGCATACCAAATTAGGTGAAGGTAGCTCAAAGTGCCTGTCCACAATAGAAGACAAAGCATTAGGGGGCGCTGTGGAGTCCCTCGGCCACGCCCAGGTCTGAGCATCTGATACATCCTGACAGCCAACACTTCTCATGTGTGTGCAAAATTCTGTGAGTTTTCATCCATGGCAAGCACCTCAAAAATGTAAAATACATTGAAAAAAAAGAGAATAATAATTATAGGGGGCGCTGTCTAGCCACGCCCCGATTGATATGTATATATTTAATATTGTACTCCAACAGTGAACATATTTGTAAAATATCAGCCAGATCGGACGATGTCGAAAAAAAAGTCATTTTTTTGCACGCAATATGTGTACTGTACGACTCGCCATTTCCATACCGTTTGAGATATCAAAAATCCCTTCACAACTTATGGTTATGACTATCCTAAGATCATGCTGACCACATTTCGTGTGAATGTGATGAATGCCCTAGCAGGAAGGCATACAAATATGATAAAGACCTCACTTCCTGTTGCCAGATGGTGGCGCTATAACATTGACCCGTTCTTGGGATATGGATGTGATTATACTCCAACAGTAAACGTATTTCTAAAATATCAGCCAGATCAGACAATGGAGACCATGAAATTACGGCCACTTCCTGTTGGCGCGGCGTGACATAAAAATTCTACGCCTCCCCAGGACCGTCCCGTTTGAGCTATCAAAAATATCCTGGCAATTTAGCATCATGAATATCCTGAGACCATTCTGACCACAGGTGGTGTGAATGTGATGAACCCCCTAGGAGGAGTACTTAAAAGTGCAGTACATGTAAAACGCACAAAATCCAAAATGGCTGACTTCCTGTTTGTATATTTGATTAGATGCAAATTATAAATGTTTTTGGTCCGAGGAGTGCTATATGCGGACAAAATTTTGTGAAGGTAGCTCAAAGTGCCTGCCCACAATAGATGACAATGCGATAGGGGGCGCTGTGGAGTCTCTCGGCCACGCCCAGGTCTGAGCATCTAATCGATCCTGAAGGTCCTCATTTCTGATGTGTGTGCAAAATTCCCAGACTTTTTATGCATGGCAAGCACCTCAAAAAGGCCCATTTGCATATAGAAAAAAGAATAATAATAATAAATATAGCTGCAAGCAGCAATGAACGGGCCCAAGCCCCATGGGGGCAACCGCCTTGGTGGCATAGTTCTGCCAATGACATGTTTCACAACATGTACACACTTTGGAAATAATCACCTTCCTGGACAACGTCTAGTGTGCACAGGAATTCCCTTTGATCAATGAAGATGTTGGCGCTGCTATTGGAATGCATCAATGATATCAGCCTCACTTCCTGTTGCCAGATGGTGGCGCTATATTATTGATCCGTGTATGTTTTTTGAATTTGATTACACTCCAGAAATAAACATATTTTTACATTTTCAGCCACATCGGAAGACGTTGAGCGAAATTAAGGTCAATTCCTGTTTCCAGATGATGCTGCTTTAACATTGAGTCGTTTTTGGAATATGGATTTGATTACACTCCAACACTGAGCATCTGTGTAAAGTTGCAGTCACATCAGACATTGGAGAATTTAAGTATGACCACTTCCTGTTTGTCTGGCATGATGTGTTTTTTATGTGCCTGACCATAGCTATATCATCCCAGTAAATCTAAAATCTGTTTTGTCAGGACCATCCTAGCATTATGCTGACCACATTTACCGTGAATGTCATGAACCCATTGAAAAATAATGCTTTAGAATGCAATATAAGGCTCACTTCCTGTTGCCAGCAGGTGGCGCTTTGCCATTGAGCCTTTATTGGAAAATGGATGAGATTACACTCCAAAAATGAACATGTGTGAAGTTTCTGCCACATCAGACAATGTAGAATGAAACAAAAATTACTTCTTGCTTGCACATTGTAATAATATGCACCAGTCCTGTATGGAGAGCAGAGATGAATTAATTTCAATAGATTTTACAGCGGGAGGCACAATTTACGCTTGAGAAGTCATTCGGTTATAAATATGCACTCAAAATAAAACCATTGGCGGAAAGAAACTATTCAACTTTATTGTGGCCGCACCGGGGATGGAACCGAGGACCTTGCATGTCTTAATCCACTGTCTGAACCATTAAGCTATACTGCCCTCTTATACACGTACGCCATCTATTGGCCAAAAGTTGTATGTTTCCTTTTATCTTGGTTCAATAATTTCTCTCCTAAGTGTCGGATAATATTGCAATAAACGTCTAGTTAGCCAGCATCATTCTTTTCCATTTCACCGGTAATTATGCTGCCTGAAACGCATTTGTTCAGTCAAATCTAAAGGAGATGCCAAGTCTCTGCCCTCAATCCGGTATTTTCATATTAAGTCAAAAATTCCTAGCGAAATTGTATGTTCTCTTAATTCGTGTTTAATGACAAGCAAAATGAACTAACATATCTGGCGATTTAACTGAAAGTTTTCTATTCATGTAAACAAACGTAGCTGACCTGTTTTTTGACTCACACAGACAGTGGACAGGCTGGCTGCTGTTAGCCAACGACCTGCATGCCATACCTTTTTTGAACATAACCGTCTAATGTTAACACAGCGTTCGACCAGAGCCATCTCAAACGTTAACGTTTCTTTTTGACTTTTGACTCTTTTAAATATATGCTACTCTCCTGCCAGTTAAAGACAGTCATTAAATGTCTTTAATATTTATTTCAGATATTCAATTCATATAATGAAAATAGATGCAAAGAAACGTCGGGCTGGGTGTTGTCAATACATTTTGTCACGTAGGCTGCAGCTGTAAATCATACATCGTTATGCCTACTGGCTCGCTACAAAAAAACAAAAACCTATCGTTGAAAAATCACTTGAAGGAAGAAAAAAATGAAAGTACCATTTTTTGCCAATGAATGGAATCCCCGTATCAGAAATGGGGGAAGTTACAGCGACGCAGTTAGTCTGTGATTAGAGTAGACCGTGTAGACAACTTCACTGTTTCCAGAAGGGAGCTTAAAATATGCTTTTTAACGGTACTCGGTCAGTGTAATGATATAAATGCTAGCATTCGATTATGGTCAACATTACCGAAAATGCCCGTTGCACCAGCCATCATAACAAAAGTCAATCGAATTAAGTCAAATAGAAACGGCTCGAATTCCTTAATAAGGCTTCTTGGTTTTCAAACTAACTTTCCGAACAGCTGTTTTGTATTGAGTCCTTAAAATGCTACAATACGATTTTTTAACACCATTTAACGTCAATGCAATATATGCATTATATGTGTTAATCTTTTACATATATGATACTTTCCTGCCAGTAAAAGCCTGTTTCTTATTTTAGTTATTCAATCGAGTTAAGTAAGGTAGATGTGAAAAAACGTTGCTGTGGGCTGGGTGTTGTCAGTACATTTAGTCACGTAGGCTGCCGCTGTTACTCATACATCGTTATGGTTACTGGCTCGCAAAAATTAATAAAACCTGTCGTTGAGAAATCACTTTATCCCAGAATACGAGAAACAATACCTTTTTTTTTTGCCAATAGATGGCAGTCGCGTATTAGAAATGGGAGAGTCAGTTGCGACTTGCGTTGAAGTTTTAAGACTGGATATAATGAGTCTCCAGCGAAAATCGTGAACTATTATTGCTTAATGGATGTGATGACACTCCAACAATGAACATATGTGAAAAGTTGTAGCCTCAAAATCAGGCAATGTAGAATTTAATACCTTTTTGAAATGATTTAATACATAATTTTCCTGTTTGGGCAGCATTACAAGTTAATTTTAAGGCTGACCATAGCCATACCATTCCAAGATATTAAAAATCAGTTCATAGTTGTATGTCAGGGCTATAACATCTTGCTGACCACATTTTGTGTGAATGTGATGAACCCCCTAGGAAGAGTATTTCAAAGTTTGGTACGTGAAAAAACACTTAAAAACACACAAAATCCAAAATAGCTCACTTCCTGTTGGGAAAAGTTAAGGGATGCAAATGAGAAATGTGTGTGTCTTGAGGAGACCCTTATGCCTACCAGACGTGGTGCATTTACGTGAAAGTATATGTCCACAATATTAGAAAAAAGCCATAGGGGGCGCTGTGTAGCCACGCCCAGATGAATGTGGATATGGATGTGATTGCACTCCAAAAGTGAATATATTTGTAAAATATCAGCCCGATCAGATGATGTAGAACGGAATTAAGCCCACTTCCTGTTTTTGGGCGTAACGTGTGTATTATACGCCTCGCCATTGCCAAACCGTTTGAGATATCAAAAATCCTTTTGTCATTTAGGGTCAGGACTATTCTAAGATCATGATGACTACATTTGGTGTGAATGTGATGAATACCCTAGCAGGAACGCATACAAACATGATAAAAACCTCACTTCCTGTTGCCAGATGGTGGCGCTATAACATTGACCTCTTCTTGGTATATGGATGTGATTACACTCTAACAGTGAACATATTTGTAAAATATCAGCCAGATCAAACAATGTAGACCATGAATTTATGGCTACTTCCTGTTGGCGCGGCGTGACATGAAAATTGTACGCCTGGCCATGACCATACCGTTTGAGATATCAAAAATATCCTTCGGAATCAGTATCATGACTATCCTGAGACTACTTTGACCACATTTCGTGTGAATGCAATGAACCCCCTAGGAGGAGCACTTAAAAGTGTTGTACGTGTAAAACGCACAAAATCTAAAATGGCTGACTTCCTGTTCACATATTTGATTTGATGCGAATGAAAAATGTGTTTGGCAAGAGGAGCCCCACATGCCTACCAAATTAGGTGAAGGTAGGTCAAAGTGCCTGTCCAGAATAGAAGACAAAGCAATAGGGGGCGCTGTGGAGTCCCTCGGCCACGCCCAGGTCTGACGATCTGATAGATCCTGAAAGCCGCAACTTCTCATGTGTGTGCAAAATTCTGTGAGTTTTCATCCATGGCAAGCACCTCAAAAATGCACAATACATTGAAAAAAAAGAGCACATAGTTCCATTAAAATACATTGATTTCAAGTTTGTCTTGTCCTTCTTTAGTGAAAATGTTGAAAGATAAATGTGGTAACCGTTGTATAAAAGTGTAATGGAATTTTAAGTTGTGAGTCCTGCCAGCTTGTGCCAAAACTCCTTAAGTTCCACCACTGCCATTGTTCTGGCAATAAAATGAGCGCGTTTAAAGTGTCATTTGATTGATTAGGCAAGTAGCAGGAACGAAATAATACAACTTAGCCATCCTAGGATCGAAATTCCGGAAAGACCGTCAAACACTATGAGTTATTTCAATAATAGCACGTTATCTGACAGTGTCCATATATATATATATATATATATATATATATATATATGTGTGTGTGTGTGTGTGTGTGTGTGTCTGTGTGTGTATGCCTATTCGCACAATCTTGATTGAAATTATTTGTATTATATATTAGTATATATGTATGTATATCATAATTATAATGTGACCATGTAACTTCATAAAATGAAGTTTAAATGCGATCACCTTTATCTACTTTGTAATCGAAATGAACGTAATTTAACCTGTGTCCGGAGAGAATCTTTTCATGTAATTAGGGGACGGCTTAGGAGTTATAACAGTGAAGTCTAGTTCCAATTCAGTTCTTTGATGTATTGTGTTGAAGTGTAATAGCATACAGAGACAGTTTGTCGTGATGCACTGTGAAGTAAGCTTTGAAGTAAAATGGCGATTGTTTTTGGTTTATTGTCGATAACGTCCTAAAAACTGTTCACACATGTGAATGATGTTTTGAAGAGTGTCTAGTATCTCTCTTGTTTTTTTTTCTCTTTTTTTCTTACAAAGATTTTATTTTTATTTTCATTATAAATAAAATAAAGAAGAAATACCTTTTCTCTCAGGTCAGGGTATAAAATACTACAGATTTGTAGGCCTATTGTCTCCAGCTATGCCGATGTATCCACGGTTAAATGGAATGTTCATTCATCTTTTAAAATGACTCCGTGTTTGTAGATCACCTGTATCTACTTTGTAATCGAAATGAACGTTATCATAATCTTGCCTTTAGTAGCCTACCAAAGTCAAATAAAATGTCATCATTATAATGTGACCATGTAACTTCATAAAATGACGTTTCAATGCGATTTTAAAAATGCAAATACTTTACCTAACACAGCCAGTTACAACACAACTCACATATGTTTCCACTATAAATGCAAGCGAAATGTATATAAAAAGTGTATAAAACAGTCACGTTGTCTGTTTTATAAACTTATATATATATATTAAAATATTCAAAAATTATATATTTTCTGAAACATCATCGTTTATATATATATATATATATATATATATATATATATATATATATAAATCGACTTCTGTAAAGGGACTTCTGTAAATATTTAAATCGATCCTATAGTGGGACTTTTGTGATTTATGGACGGTCCGACGGAGATTTTTGCTGCCGTTGACCATAATCAAATGCTTTCATTTATATCGTTCAAATGACACGTTAAGTCAAAAAAGTGCCGTTAAAAAGCTAATTGTATGGGTTTGTGCTATTCGTTTATGCTAACTAAATCATACTAACCACATGCAGGGACCAGTAAAAGCGAAGAACACACTAGCAGTTTAGCCATTGTAAGTTTTATCTCCACTACTGTGAAGTAAAAAAGTGGATAAATTATGTTTTCTGTGAGGAATGTATTGGCGAGCTCACGTGCAGACACATCCGTCTACATTCTAAAGCTCCACTTTGCCCTCCCTAATAATAATGTTATAGGCTAATTATAATGTGACAACATATCTTCATAAAAGAAAGTTTCAATGCTATTTTTTTTTTTGGAAATAAGCATGACTTGCTATTATCTGACGTTCAGGTAATTCAGCTAAAATTTCCCTCGGGATGAATAAAGTATCTATCTATCTATCTATCTATCTATCTATCTATCTATCTATCTATCTATCTAATTAATGGAAATCACAGTTAGGTTGAGCGGACACTGTCCCTGGTTAGAGCCTGTAATTAGCTTTAGGAGTGATAAAACAGATGGCTCTGTTTTCGTGTCTGGATGTTTCATGTATTGTGTTCAGAGGTGTGATGGCCTCGCCTGCATAGATCTGAGGCGACAGAGTCTAGCTTGAATCTTTGTCATGGAGCTTTAGGTGTTATCTGAAGACTAGGTGTTATGGATCCGTGAGCTTGTTTGATTGTTTTGAAGTGAACTATGTATGCTAATAATATGCAAACAGAGTTGACTTGGCAATTGTGAAGTCTGTTTTCCACGTGCTTGTTTGATCTATTGTGTTGAAGTGTAATAGCATACGGAGATAGTTTGTCGGGACGTACTTTGAAGAAAGCTCTGTGTGCTAATGACACTTGGCCAAATCAGCCCTCCTAGTCGCGCCAATATCCACAATAACTTATTTTGTGTTACAAGCAATATAAATTATAAATATTACATGGTAACATGAATTGGCATTGACTAATGTATTTCTTAACATTATTTAATTATATACAAATGTATTAATTTAGCATTAAATTAAGTTTTAATTTGCACATTATATATTAGTAGTCTATAACGTCATGAAAACTGTTCACACATGTGAGTGATGTTTTGAAGAGCGTCTACTCTTGTTTTTTTTTTCTTAAAAAGGTTTTGTTTTTATTTTTGCTATAAATAAAATAAAGAAAAAATACCTTTTCTATCAGGCCAGGGTTTTTCTCTCAGGTCAGGTAAAGTGATACAATGAATAGGTCTATTGTCTCCAGCCCTGTAGATATACCCACGGCTAAATGGAATGTTAATTCATCTTTTAAAATGAGTCCATGTTTGTAGATCACCTGAATCTACTTTATAATATGATATAAAAATGAATGTAATGTGCGTTTAAAGTGTCATTTCATTTGGCAAGTACCACAAACTAAATAAATACATCTTAGGCAACATCCTAGGATCGAAATTCCGGAAAGACCGTCAAATCCCGGTGAAGCAAATGATGACTCTTATATTCAACCCTTTCACTACTAGGTTTAGGCTATATAAAAAACCAAAAATAATAAAAACTAAAGTTCAAAAGGTTTAAAAACGTTTCATACACAATAATAAGTATACCTGAGCTCTTTTTTTGAGTGCAGTTAATTATTTAATTATTTACAAATGTATTAATTAAGCATTACATTAAGTTTCAGTAGCCTATAACGTCATGGAAACTGTTCACACGTGTGAGTAATGTTTTGAAGAGCGTCTACTCTTGTTTTTTTTTTCTTAAAAAGGTTTTATTTTTATTTTTATTTTTATTTTATTTTCTCTCAGGTCACGGTTTCAGGTAAAGTAATACAACGAATAGGTCTACTGTATCCAGCCATGCCGATATACCCACGGCTAAATGGAATGTTAATTCATCTTTTAAAATGTGTTTGATCGAAATCGAAATGAACGTAACTTAACGTTATCATCATTTGGCCTGTAGTAGCCTATGAAAGTAAAAGAAAATGTCAAAATTATAATGTGACCATGTAAACTCATAAAATGACGTTTCAATGCGATTTTTTGAATGTAAATACTTTAGCTAACATGGCCAGTTACAACACGACTCACATATGTTTCCACTATAAATGCAAGCAAAATGTATACAAAATGTTCATAAAACAGTCACGTTGTTGACAATATAGTATGAGTGTGGCGCTGTTATAGTGACAGATAATGTGTCAGTGGGCTTTCCATAAAAAATATTTAAATCTTTATTTACAGAATGAATGCACACATAAATAATGATGAAAATATTGACTGAATCGGTGTAGGCTGAAGCTTTAGCTTAATACATTCACACATTGAACCCTTTCACTACTAGGTTTAGGCTATACAAAAAAACTAAACATAATAGAAACAAAAACGGTTCAAAACGTTACATAATAATACGCATACCTGAGCTCTTTATGATTTTGAGTGGGCGTGAGTTCATTTGTAAAGGGCGGGGAATTTTGAATGCGGATCGACAGCCATTGGCGGGAAGGGACCTTAAATTCCTTTCGAAATGCATGGATCGGCCTTGACAGCCAAGCAGAGGTAAGTGATGAGAATTGTTGCTGTTGTTGGTGAGGTTTTTTTCACGATATATTTTTGTTACGGCTGGTGTGTGTAAAGATTTTTCAATTAAAGCTAAATAAGAATTGGAAAGGGAGGACACAATTCTGCCTTCTATTTGTATAACGAATCAACATAATTCTAAGTGTATATCATAAGACCAGTACCCTATGTTTTTGACGAGATGTTATTTTTAAATAATAGTGACCTACATAGGACATAAAAATGATGGTGATGTACAAACAGTGTGTGTTGAAACAATGGCTGTACCATGTACCATTAGGTTTTGGGTTCGCAGATATAGGCTATGTTTTTTTGTGGAGACAATTCTGTCGTTGAGCGTTTGGTGTAATGTGTGTGTAACTGAAGGCTTTCGGAACATTAAGTATTGGAGAACAGGGAGCTGAAATCGAGGCAGTTTAGATTAATTTTAGGAAATGCTAGATGGCGTGCAGCCTATAAATGTAGTTTGATGGTGTAGCGTATTTTGATTCTGATTCTGGTTGGGATTTGGCTTGAATTTCCAGACTACGTTTTCCTCGGCTTTCCCTAGATGGTCGCATTCCGGCTTATTTTGGTAATTCATTTCACTTTCTGGTACTTCCGACTATCTACAGTTTTTGATGAAGCAAGGGGAAATCAATATTCCCTTTATCTGGATAAATTATTCTTGGCGTATTCGTCTTTTTCCCGTAGTGTGCGGTTTCCCAGTTTGGCAGCCGTGTTTTTTTTTGGTGTTATAGGATAGCGAGGTGTTTCGTTTGGTCACTTTCTAAACGCATATGGTTTTCGTGATCGTCATTGTGTATCATCTGTGTCTAGCACTATGTCACAATTCGCCACTGTCGGAGGTAACATCCGTGCCCTGCTTACGCCCTATGGGTTGGGGATCTATGTCTATGAGTTTCCCATGGCGGATTACGTAGTTGGGTTACTTTTGCATAAGCCTTTTAGGCCAAGTTACTCATGCTTTTCGTTCCCTTCTTAGTGCCTGTTCGTTTATATGTATTTCACTATATATACGCGAGCGTGGAGTTGCCGTTCCTGCACGGTGTGAGGCTCAGATGGCCCGGAGTTCTATATAGGGGATTTTCGAGGCTGCTCGTGTGTCTGTTTGAATAAATGTGTATGTGTTAGTGCGTTAAGTTCACAAAGTAGTTGACATATTTGTAAGTCTCCTTAGTCAGACGAGCCTAGGTTAGCGCATGGTGAATATCTGAGGCTGCCGATTTTCCTTTAAACTCAGGTCGTGTACATGGTTGTGGCGGATCGCCCTCTCCAGTTAAGATTCTTAATAAAATAATTAAAGGTCCTAAATGTAAATGCCAACCAAATGTACTATAAATCTTATACATTACATTTCAGACAGCCGTTTTTATGTAAAAAGTAATCAATTTTTTTGTAACGTCATCACCTGTACCAGCTGTAGTCCACTTGACAAAATGTATTTAGGGTAGGTCTACAACACCCAGCCCAATGTTTATTCTCATCTACTTTAAGTATATGGATTTAATAAGTAAAAGAGATATTAAAAGAGACGTTAAAAGACATTGATCATAATCACTATTGGGCAAACTTGTCTTTAACCTTACTTCTTGAGATCATATTGATGTGCCTTTCCACAAAATGACGACATGCCTATGCTCATGCTTTTATTGGCAGGAAAGTAGGCCTATCATATAATTATGCTATTTAAAAAAAAAAAAAAACACATACCTAATGCATATCTTGTATTGATGTAAACTTTTATTCTGTTAATAAAATATATTGTAGAATTTTAAGGCCTAGATACAAGACAGGTGTTTGGAAAGTTAGGTTGGAAACCTGGTATGTGCAAGGATATTTTAATGAAAGCCATTACCACTGTGTAATGTGTTCATGTGTAGCCTACTGGTGTTGTTCCACAAGGTTACTTAAGTACATAGGAACGGGCACAATTGTACGCAAGATATTTGTGTAATGAATCAATGTAATCAAATGAAAAACGTTTTTGTAATTTACGTTTGTGGGATTTCTTTTTTGACTAGATGCCGAAGCTGAAGAGATTTCGAATGCGGCGTACGCCAACAAAGAAAAGACAAGGTGATGTGTTTGATTCAACTGTTTGTGTGTGTGGCGATGGATGTACAGAGGCTGTGATGTGTGACACTGAGGTCAGAATTGAGGCCAATGATAGAAATTTGAGCCTAGCATGTAGTGTTGTAGCTGCTGTTAGACATCAGATTGCTAGCGTTTGCACTTGGCAAACATCAGTGTTCAAGGACGTGCGTCTGGAAGGAAACCAGTTGCTCTGTAATGTAGTGAATTCTGGAGAAAAGAGTGGTGATGAGGTCAGTTTGTGTAAGGTGAATGGACAGCACACTGTTTTTAATAGGCAATGTAAAGTTGCTGTGGAAGAACCAGTTTATGGGGATTGTAGTTTGTTGCTTGATAGCAATGATTTGTTTGAGGCATTGCAGGAAGTGTTGCTGAGCTATAATTTGTGTTTGCTAGACCTTGGAGGAGCTGTATGTCTCATCATTAAGCACAAAGATTATTTTGTGGTTGTTGATCCCAATACTCGCAATTCACTTGGATTGGCATCAAATTTGGGTACATCGGTTGTTGTGTTTAACAGTGGTTTTTATGATTTGATGTTGCACCTGACAAATTTAATCAGGTCTTTGAAAGTGCAAGTGTATGGAGTTAGTGGAGTCAGAGTTGAAGTAGCAGAAGCAGGTGTTGTTTCTAAGGGTTCTGAAGTGAATAGAAATGGTGGAGCTGGAAATAGCAGTGGAGAAAGTGATTCTGGCAATGTTGGTTATATTAGAGGATCATTTCACCAAGGTGCTATGAGGTTTAAAAATAATGGAAGGCAGTGTGTTGCAATTAGCTTGACTGCTATGGCAATACATACTGTTGAGAGTGTGTTTTCATGGGATTTTAAACGTCTAGATGAGGTTGTCATTTTGGGTGACCAGCTCTTTACATTTTTGTTTGACAATGGCTTAATTAGTGATCCTAGTGCTTTGAAGTTTTTGTGCATTCCAGATTTGCCATGTCAAATTGCTATTGCCGGACATAGCTTTCAATTTGAATATGGAGATTTTGTTACTGGAGATGTTGATGTGGTTGATGGTGAGTTGATAGAGTCAAATGTATGCACTCGTTTAGTTGATGGTTTGCAAACAATGTTTGCAAAATATGATATGTGTTTTTTGACAGTGAGCAGTAGTACTTGTGCCATCATTTATGGGAACAATCAATATGCAGTTGTTGATTCTCATGCACGCAGTGCTACAGGTGTGGTAGATAGTCAAGGCTCGAGCATAGTTCTGTTTTATAAATCCCTCCAAGATGTGCATAGGCACATTCAGGATTTGGCTACATCTCTTGGGGGAAGGCAGAAGTTGTTTGAGATTACAGGTGTACGTGCAACATTGGCAGGAAGTTCAGGTGAAAGTAGACAGGGTCAAAAGCGGAAATGGCAGTGCACAGATGGTGGTGTTGCGCAGTTGAAAGGGGAGAAATGTGTTGATGTTGTGTCAGATGTTATCGTTGGCAGTGATATCAGGAAAACCATGTTCCCTTTTAACCCTTTATCAATGACTAATGCGCATAAGATAAGTAAGGATTTAAATATGGAGTTTCACATGGAGGATGTGGTTGTGCCAACAGATGTTGGGCCTTTAGGTTCTCCTTGTGAGACTAGTAGTATTGTTGGTGATGGCAACTGTTTTTTCAGAGCAGTAGCACAGGTTGTGTGTGGTACACAAAAAACGCACAGAACAATAAGGCTTGCAGTAGTGAAGCACATGGAATTGCACAGTGTGGAATATGTGCAATGTCTAAGGAGAGAATATACGTCAGTGGTAGATTATGTGTTGAAGTCGAGAATGAAGTATGTTGGCACATGGGCAACAGAGGTGGAAATTCAGGCCACAGCAAATCTTCTTGGCATAGATATTTACACGTACGGTGATAGATGGTTGAAATATAGCTGCATAAGTACTGCGGTGTCAAAGCAAGCAATATATTTAAAACATTGTAATGGCAATCATTATGAAGTTGTGACTTGCGTGAGGCATCCTGACATGCAGCATTGTTATGAGTTGTGCAAAGTAGAAAGGTCCTTTGAGTGTACGGGTGTGCATACAAGACTAAGCAGTTGTAGTGATGTTTATGGAAAGGCCAATACAGGAAAGAAAATTGCGACAAGTGAACAACAAGGAAATGTGAAAACGGATTATTTTCAGAAATACTATTCCAAGAAAGCTGTTAAGAGGAAGTATAATTTACGTATGAAATTACATTATGAGAATAGCGAAGAATATCGTGTTAAGCACAAGGAGGCAACTTTGAGGAGGTATTGTAGAAATCAGCACAAATTTCAGATGACTGCAAAACTGAGATATGACCAAAGCGCAGCATATAAAGACAGCAAAATAGAATCCAGTAGAATAAGGTATTTGAGTAATGTACAGCATAGGCAAGCAGTGCAAGAGGCCAGTAAGGTGAAGTATAGGATAAATGTACAGCATAGGCAAGCAGTGCAAGAGGCCAGTAAGGTGAAGTATATGAGAAATGTACAGCATAGGCAAGCAGTGCAAGAGGCCAGTAAGGTGAAGTATAGGATAAATGTACAGCATAAGCAAGCAGTGCAGGAGGCCAGTAAGGTGAAATATAGGATAAATGTACAGCATAAGCAAGCAGTGCAGGAGGACAGTAAGGTGAAGTATAGGATAAATGTACAGCATAGGCAAGCAGTGCAGGAGGCCAGTAAGGTGAAGTATATGAGAAATGTACAGCATAGGCAAGCAGTGCAAGAGGCCAGTAAGGTGAAATATAGGATAAATGTACAGCATAAGCAAGCAGTGCAGGAGGCCAGTAAAGTGAAGTATAGGATAAATGTACAGCATAAGCAAGCAGTGCAGGAGGCCAGTAAAGTGAAGTATAGGATAAATATACAGCATAGGCTAGCAGTGCAGGAGGCCAGTAAGGTGAAGTATCGCAGAAATGTACAGCATAGGCTAGCAGTGCAGGAGGCCAGTAAGGTGAAGTATCGCAGAAATGTACAGCATAGGCAAGCAGCACAGGAGGCCAGTAAGGCTAAGTATGCAAGGAATGCCAAGCATAGGCAGTCAGTGAAAGAGGCCAGTAAATTGAGATATCGTGGCAGTGTATTGCACAGGGAAAATGTAAAAAACTATAATGTATCCAAAAGGCAGCAAGTTAGACAGCAACAGGGAGTTTTTGACTTTGTTATGAATGAGTTTTTGGACAAAGTGAAGTTTGGTCCAGATTTTGTTTGTAGTGTATGTCACAGATTACTTTTCAGGCATCAGGTAGTTAAGTGTAAGAGGGAGACATATGGGAAGCAAGTTCATAAGGCACTATTAGCTGATAAGTGCATTACAGACCAGTTTTTGCACAAGTGTGATGTTTATTGTGTAGCACCATGTCAGTGGTTGGATACGCCTAAAGGGCAGTTGTGGATCTGTCACACTTGTCATAGCAAACTTGGTCGAGGTGAAATGCCAGCTGAAAGCGCAGTTAACAATTTAGCGGTTTGTCATATTCCTGTTGAGCTCAGTTGTTTAAATAGTTTAGAGCAACATTTAATAGCATTGCACATTCCATTCATGAAGTTGTTGGCATTACCAAAAGGTGGCCAAAATGGAGTGCATGGACCAGTGACTTGTGTACCAGCTAACATTGTCCACACAACAAATGTCCTACCCCGATCAGACATGGAGGGCTCTTTGTTGCGTGTAAAATTGAAGCGCAAGTTAACTTACAAAGGCCATTATAACTACCAATTTGTAGATGGCAAACGTATTAGACAGGCTTTACTGTCTTTAAAAACTACAAATAAATATTACAGAAACATACAATTTAATAGAGATTGGCTGAACGACTTTTGTATGGACAATGTTGAAGAGGGTACTCTCAGGGATCCCATTGTAGACGGGAAGGAAGAGATTCCTGGGAATTTAGTTGAAGATGAGCTTTTGCATGATAGACAGCAACATTGCATGTATATGGATACATGTTTGCAGCCTGTGGATATTGGGCAAGAAGTACTTGATCAGTATTTTGACAGTATTTTAAATGTTGCCCCAGCAGAAGGGAATAATCCGGTGAAGGTGCTTTTGGATAAGACCAATGAAGCCAAGTGTTTCCCTGTGTTGTTTCCACAAGGTGGTCCTACCTTTCATGATCCGCGGCAAATTCGATTGACCTTGTCACGTTATTTCAACGTTAGAATTTTGCACGCGGATGGTAGGTTTGCTCAAAATGTTGACTATATCTTTTATGCACAGTATTTGACCGAAATTGAACAAGTTGTTTCAAATGTGTCAATAGCTCTGAGGAAGGGTCAGACCGATAAAGTCAGCAATCGAATGCTGAAAGATGAGCAGTCGATTAAGAAAATGCTCCAAAGCGATGCGGGGTATCGGTTTTTGCGTCCCATTCGTGGAACTCCTCCTTTTTGGCAGGGAGTGCAAAAAGACCTATTTGCTATGATAAGGCAATTGGGCATACCGACATGGTTTTGTTCCTTTTCATCTGCAGATATGCGGTGGACAAACCTATTAAATAGTATTTTGCATCGTGAACATAGACACGAAACAGCTGAGGGTTTAGAGTGGGCAGATAGATGTGACCTTTTAAGGCGCAATCCTGTCACTGCAGCCCGCATGTTTGATTTTAGGTGGCATTGTTTTTTGAATGAGGTGCTTATGTCTTCATGTGAACCAATTGGCAAGGTGGTGGACTACTTTTACCGGGTTGAATTTCAACAGCGTGGGTCCCCTCATGTGCATTGTTTGTTTTGGATTGACAAAGCACCTCACATAGATAAAAACGGAGATGAAGAGGTCATTGACTTTGTCGATAGATATGTCACTTGTGAGTTGCCTCGTAATGATGACACCCTTTTGGATGTTGTGACATCTGTACAGCAACACAGTAAGAGGCATTCGAAGACCTGTAAAAAAAAGAATACGGTTTGTCGTTTTAATTTTCCCAGGCCGCCATCTATGCGGACGTTTATATGTCGTAAAAATAGCGATCCAGACAAAACTTGTGATTGCAAAGTAGCCGACAATGAAGCACCATGTGAGTGTGCAGAGGAGGCAGGAGATGATAGGAAATTGCGGAAAGTAACGGCACAGAAAATTTTGACAGCAGTGAAATCAGCTGTTGCAGATGAAAAGGCAACATTTGACTCTGTTGAAAGTTTGTTTGCGAGTGTAGGTATAGACCAGGAGACTTTTGAGGCAGCATATCAATGTGTTGGACGACATAGTCACATTGTATTGAAGAGGCAGGTGAATGAAGTCTGGGTAAATCAGTATAGTAAGAGTCTCCTTAAATGTTGGAATGCCAATATCGACATTCAGTTTGTTGTTGATGCATATGCATGCATTGTTTATATAATTTCTTATATATCAAAGGCAGAGAGGGAAATGGGTTTGTTGTTGAGTAATACCCAGCGAGAGGCAGCAAAGCATGGCAATCTTGATGCCAAGGCTGCATTAAAACAACTAGGCAGTGTTTACATGCATAATAGAGATGTCTGTGCACAAGAAGCAGTGTACAGATTAACTAATATGCATCTAAAGCAGAGCTCACGGAAAGTGCAGTTTGTTCCAACAGGTGATAGCATAGTAAAAATGAGTTTGCCGCTAAGTGTTTTGAAGCAAAGAGTAGCGTCAAGGGATCTCTCTCAAAATGATATGTGGATGACAAGTATTGTCGATCGGTACAAGAGCAGACCTGTTGCAGGTGTTTTCAGCGACATGTGCTTGGCAACATTTGCGTCTGAGTACCGCATTTTGAGTAGAAATGAAAGATGTAAGAGCAGAATTGAGTTAGAGAATAACTTGGGATTTGTGGCAAAGAGAACACGTACACAGCCTGCTGTTGTGCGTTATGCACGGTTCTCTGTTAGTAAAACTCCAGAAAAGTTTTATCAAAGCGTTTTGCAATTGTTTTTGCCTTATCGAGTAGACGGTGAACTGAAGCCACCAGGATTTGAAACTTTTGAGCAGTACTACAGTAATGGACATGTCTGCTGTAGTAATGGTGTTGAAGAGACTGTGAAACAAGTAGTTGATAGGAATAGGAACATGTTTGACCTGGATGCAGATGTGTTAGATACTGCTCAAAATGTTGTTTATAGTGAGGGTGTAGTTGAGGATATGTGGTGTGAGCTCTGCCCAGAACAGGAGTCAGAAAGGTTGGAATGTGAGCAAGAACGTAGGGAGCAGGTTCAGACGTGTGACACTGAACTGGAACATATTCCAGAATTGTCAGTAAGTCCACAAGTTGCTTCTTTAGAGAAGAACTACATGGTCATGTCCAGGGCTGATGGTCTGAATTTGATTAGGTCTCTAAATGAGACACAGATGTGTATTTTTTACAAAGTTAGGCAGTGGTGTTTAGGTAAAGTCAGAGGCCAAAATCCTCCACCATTTCATGTTTTCATCACTGGTGGAGCAGGGACTGGCAAGACCCATTTAATTAAAGCCATACAGTACGAGGCGATTCGACTGTTGGCACAATTGTGTGACAATCCAGAGGAGACATGTGTTTTGTTGACTGCTCCCACTGGAATTGCAGCTTACAATTTAGGTGCTGCAACTATTCACAATACATTTTGTATTGGCACAGACATTAAGTTACCCTACACACCTTTGGGTGAGGAGAAACTTAATACTCTCCGTGCCAAATTTAGTCATCTTGAAATGCTCATTATTGATGAGATTTCAATGGTAGATCATAAGTTGTTGACGTATATTCATGGTAGACTACGTCAAATTAAGCAAACGGGGGACTTTTCTCCATTTGGTAGTGTCAGTGTTGTTGCTGTTGGGGACTTTTTTCAGTTGCCTCCAGTGAAAGGCAAACCACTTTATGTGGACAACGCTGGTGTGGACTTGTGGAGTAGTAACTTCAGTGTGGTGGAGTTGACTACAATTGTAAGACAGAAGGACCATTCGTTTGCACAGCTATTGAATCGGTTGCGGACACGCAGCAAACAAACTCCCCTTAATGACAATGATGTGACAATGCTGAAAAACTGTGAAACTGGTGAACAGACTTCAGCATTGCATATATTCCCGACAAATAACCAAGTACATGAGCACAACATTGGCCAGTTAATTCAAAGTTGTGCTGAATATGTATCTATTGAGGCTCAGGCAGGCAACAAGTTTCCCGAAACTGTGTATGTGCAGTTTGACGATAAGCAAGTTGGCTTACAACGTCGGAAACGTTACGCCCCTGTATGTACCGAATTGATGTGTTCCACACCAATATTGCCAGAAGAAGATAGGGTTTCAAATAAAGGTGGATTGCGCAGGCAATTTCCATTGCGATTGGCTTGGGCTTGTACTGTTCACAAAGTGCAAGGTTTAACTGTTAACCAAGCTGTTGTGTCCTTGGACAAAGTTTTTGCAGCAGGACAGGCGTATGTAGCATTAAGTCGAGTTAAAAGCTTGTCTGGGCTAATTATTCAACATTTTGATGAAAAAGCCATTTATTGTAAAGACATGGTTCAGCAGGCACTTTGTGAAATGCCACGTTTTATGTGTCACTCTAATCTTCCACATTCATTGCCCACAAACAATTTCTCAGTATTTATGCTGAATGTTCAGAGTTTGCAGGGGCATTTGGAAGATTTAAAAGTGTGTATACAGAATTTGCATGCCACGTGCCTTGCTGTAACTGAAACGTGGCTACCTGCTTCCTTCAGAACTGATAAAGTTCACATTGAAGGATATGATTTTAATAGCAGTCCACGTTGCTTGGCTTATTCTAGCACAGACTCTGCTATCAAAGCAATACAGGACCAACAACATGGTGGTGTTGGCATGTATACTAATGCTGCCTTGTCTTTTAATATTATACATTTTCCAGACTTGAATTTGGAATGTATTTTGCTGCACTGTTATGACACAAACTCCATACTTGGTGTCATTTACAGACCACCATCCTACCCCATATCTCTTTTTAAAACTAATTTACAGAAATTAGTTGCTATGTTATCTCCACTATCTGACAACATAGTCATTATGGGGGACTTCAATGATGATGCATTGAAGTCGACATCAATAACCGCCTTCATGACAAGCCAGGGATATGTCCAACATGTCACTGAGCCCACAACCGAAAACGGATCATTAATTGATCACGTGTATGTAAAAAGCTCATGCCACTACTGTATACAGGTAACAGTTCTGCCAGCGTATTTCAGTATGCATGAAGCAATTTACATAACATTTACAAATAGTGAGTGTTAGTGTTTTCACGACATTCAACTTTCCATTTTTGGCCATTTTTGGCCACGGTTGGCAATGAAGCAATGACTTACAAATAGTGAGTGTTAGTGTTTTCACGACATTCAACTTTCCATTTTTGGCCATTTTTGGCTACGGTTGGTATGTGAGGCATGTGGTTTTAGAAATCCACACATGACTGGTGGCACTGAGCATGCATTAACGGTGCCAGTGGGGTTATCAGAACCATAGTCACCTTGGTGCTACGTGTGGTGTTGGACGTCGGCCGAGGGTGTGTACTATTGTTTGGCAGTTTGGCAGTATATTGTTCTGGAGGTGGTTGGCACGTCAGGCATATGGTTCTACAAATCCACACCTGACCGGTGGCACTGAGCATGCATTAACGGTGCCAGTGGGGTTATTAGAACCTTAGTCACCGGTGCTGTGTGGTGCTGGAGGCTTGTGCACTGTGTGTACTATTTATTGTTTGGCAGTATTGTTGTTCTGTGCAGTGTATGCATGAAGCAATTTACATGTAATTTACAAATAGTGAGTGTTAGTGTTTTCACAACATTCAACCTTATTTACATTTCATTTACAAATAGTGAGTGTTAGTGTTTTCACAACATTCAACTTTCCATTTTTGGCCATTTTTGGCCACGGTTGGCACGTCAGGCATATGGTTCTACAAATCCACACGTGACCGGTGGCACTGAGCATGCATTAACGGTGCCAGTGGGGTTATTAGAACCTTAGTCACCGGTGCTGTGTGGTGCTGGAGGCTTGTGCAACGTGTGTACTATTTATTGTTTGGCAGTATTGTTGTTCTGTGCAGTGTAAGCATGAAGCAATTTACATGTCATTTACAAATAGTGAGTGTTAGTGTTTTCACAACATTCAACCTTATTTACATTTCATTTACAAATAGTGAGTGTTAGTGTTTTCACAACATTCAACTTTTCATTTTTGGCCATTTTTGGCCACGGTTGGCACGTCAGGCATATGGTTCTACAAATCCACACTTGACCGGTGGCACTGAGCATGCATTAACGGTGCCAGTGGGGTTATTAGAACCTTAGTCACCGGTGCTGTGTGGTGCTGGAGGCTTGTGCAACGTGTGTACGATTTATTGTTTGGCAGTATTTTTGTTCTGTGCAGTATATTGTTCTGGAGGTGGTGTGGTTTTACAAATCCACACATGGCCGGTGGCACTGAGCATGCATTAACGGTGCCAGTGGGGTTATCAGAACCATAGTCACCATGGTGCTACGTGTGGTTTTGGACATCGGTCCAGGGTGTGTACTATTGTTTGGCAGTATATTGTTCTGGAGGTGGTTGGCACGTCACGCATATAGTTCTACAAATCCACATGTGACCGGTGGCACTGAGCATGCATTAACGGTGCCAGTGGGGTTATTAGAACCTTAGTCACCGGTGCTGTGTGGTGCTGGAGGCTTGTGCAACGTGTGTACGATTTATTGTTTGGCAGTATTGTTGTTCTGTGCAGTATATTGTTCTGGAGGTGGTGTGGTTTTACAAATCCACACGTGGCCGGTGGCACTGAGCATGCATTAACGGTGCCAGTGGGGTTATCAGAACCATAGTCACCTTGGTGCTACGTGTGGTTTTGGACATCGGTCCAGGGTGTGTACTATTGTTTGGCAGTATATTGTTCTGGAGGTGGTTGGCACGTCAGGCATATGGTTCTACAAATCCACATGTGACCGGTGGCACTGAGCATGCATTAACGGTGCCAGTGGGGTTATTAGAACCTTAGTCACCAGTGCTGTGTGGTGCTGGAGGCTTGTGCAACGTGTGTACTATTTATTGTTTGGCAGTATTGTTGTTCTGTGCAGTGTAAGCATGAAGCAATTTACATGTAATTTACAAATAGTGAGTGTTAGTGTTTTCACAACATTCAACTTTTCATTTTTGGCCATTTTTGGCCACGGTTGGTACGTCAGGCATATGGTTCTACAAATCCACACTTGACCGGTGGCACTGAGCATGCATTAACGGTGCCAGTGGGGTTATTAGAACCTTAGTCACCGGTGCTGTGTGGTGCTGGAGGCTTGTGCAACGTGTGTACGATTTATTGTTTGGCAGTATTGTTGTTCTGTGCAGTATATTGTTCTGGAGGTGGTGTGGTTTTACAAATCCACACGTGGCCGGTGGCACTGAGCATGCATTAACGGTGCCAGTGGGGTTATCAGAACCATAGTCACCTTGGTGCTACGTGTGGTTTTGGACATCGGTCCAGGGTGTGTACTATTGTTTGGCAGTATATTGTTCTGGAGGTGGTTGGCACGTCAGGCATATGGTTCTACAAATCCACATGTGACCGGTGGCACTGAGCATGCATTAACGGTGCCAGTGGGGTTATTAGAACCTTAGTCACCGGTGCTGTGTGGTGCTGGAGGCTTGTGCAACGTGTGTACGATTTATTGTTTGGCAGTATTGTTGTTCTGTGCAGTATATTGTTCTGGAGGTGGTGTGGTTTTACAAATCCACACGTGGCCGGTGGCACTGAGCATGCATTAACGGTGCCAGTGGGGTTATCAGAACCATAGTCACCTTGGTGCTACGTGTGGTTTTGGACATCGGTCCAGGGTGTGTACTATTGTTTGGCAGTATATTGTTCTGGAGGTGGTTGGCACGTCAGGCATATGGTTCTACAAATCCACATGTGACCGGTGGCACTGAGCATGCATTAACGGTGCCAGTGGGGTTATTAGAACCTTAGTCACCGGTGCTGTGTGGTGCTGGAGGCTTGTGCAAGGTGTGTAATATTGTTTGGCAGTATTGTTGTTCTGTGCAGTCTATTGTTCTGGAGGTGGTTGGCATGTGAAGCATGTGGTTTTAGAAATCCACACGTGACCGGTGGCACTGAGCATGCATTAACGGTGCCAGTGGGGTTATCAGAACCATAGTCACCTTGGTGCTACGTGTGGTTTTGGACATCGGTCCAGGGTGTGTACTATTGTTTGGCAGTGTATTGTTCTGGAGGTGTTTGGCACATCAGGCATATGGTTCTACAAATCCACACGTGGCCGGTGGCACTGAGCATGCATTAACGGTGCCAGTGGGGTTATCAGAACCATAGTCACCTTGGTGCTACGTGTGGTTTTGGACGTTGGTCCAGGGTGTGTACTATTGTTTGGCAGTATATTGTTCTGGAGGTGGTTGGCATGTGACGCATCTGGTTTTAGAAATCCACACGTGACCGGTGGCACTGGGACAGTGCCAGTGGGGTTATGAGAACCTTAGTCACTGTGGTGGTACGTGTGGTACAGGCATTCTTGCATGAGTTGCTCTGTGCACGGTTAAATCATGTGTACTAAGTGTGTGTACTGCAACTATGTACAGTGCCAAATCTTTCTGTTTCTTTTTTCCTGAGACTCCTGCCCTCCGTCCCCCTGAGCTCATTGTCCACTCCACCCGGGTCCCCCGCTCTGAGGTCATGGACTGCTGCTGTCCTGCTCCTCCTCTGGTTCATCCCCATCTGCTGACGCATCCTGGACCTACTGCTGCATTCCCACCACACCCATCTGACCTGCATTCCTCTATGGACTATCCACAACCATCTGACCTGCATTCCTCCATGGACTGTCAAACTCAACCTTTAGGCCCGCAGAGGATGGGCATCCCCCTATAGCCGGGTTCCTCTCGAGATTTCTTCCCATTGGGGAGTTTTGTCTCGCCACTGTTTGAGGGTTTTTCTCTCCTCTGGGGAGTTGTTTACCTCATATGCTATCAGGGGGCTGGTATTTCCCTTTCCACTCTGTTGTTCTTTGGAGTAACAATCTGAAATTTATATAGAATTCATGGTATGTTTATTTATGCATTAGTTATGTTTACTATTAGTTACGTAATGTGTTGTCTTTTGGCACTGTCTGTATTTTTCTAATACATTCACTACTATAAAGCACTTTCTGCTGTCTGCTCAAAAAGTGCTCTACAAATAAAGTTATGATTACTATTATGTTTCTTGGATCCCCTTGCATTCTGTTCACTACAAATGTAGCATTTAAAAGACATGGAAAAAAATTGCTAATACATATGGTCTGATTACTTGGTGCCACAGACAAGGACCATGAATTTTGGGTCCTCTATGAATGTTCTAATTCTTTGTTAAACCAGTATCAGACTTGTACAAATACAAACACGGTTACATACACATTTAAAAAGACCTCACTCTACTAACTACCTACAAACTCACTTTTCCCTTAAACTACTTTACTCACTGAGACTATTTAAAATGTGCTCCTATAACACACATAACAACAACAAGGGTTTCTTTTTCAACAGCATTTACATAACCATGGGATATACAATTGTTCAAACAAATTAACTGATCCCATTGTAACCATTTTTTGACCTTTGCAACATCAATACCTTTGAGCAGAGTGACTGACAATGTTGTCAGAATGTAATCATGCTGTTGCTAATGCAGATGCTGTTTTCCCCATTACACGACTGGAAAAGCAAACTGGTACTCCTGGTTTACTGGGATGTGGCTCAACTCCCTGCAGTGTCCGTGCTTATAAATATAACAAAAATATGATTGCACAAATGCACACACATGACATGTTAAACTACAAGTTTACAAGATAAGTTTTCTCTCTGAAAAATGTAGTTAATCTAATCTAATTTAGCCAAATCTAAAGGAGATGCCAACTCAATACGGTATTTGCATATTGCGTATTTGAATGTGTGTATTAGTTGCAGGAAAGTTGCAGTCATCAGCTGTCATGAAGTTTTCAGACTGGATATAATGAGTCTCCAGCGAAAATAGTGAGCCTGTATTGGTATATGGATGTGATGACACTCCAATAATAAACATATTTCTGTCACATCGGAAGATGTCGAGTGAAATTAAGGCCACTTCCTGTTGCCAGATGGTGGCGATATAACATTGAGCCGTTTTTGCGATATGGAAGTGATTACACATTGTGATAACATGCTACAGTCCTGGATGGAGAGCAGAGACAATTTATGCTTGAAAAGTCATTAAGCTATGAATATGCACTCAGAATAAAACCATTGGCTTAAAGAAACTATTCAATTTTATTGAGGCCGCACCGGGGATCGAACCACTGACCGTGCGTGTCTTCATCCACTGCCCTAACCGTTACGCTATACTATCCGCTTATACGCGGGTGCCATCAATTGGCCAAAAGTTGTATGTTTCCTTTTATCTCAGTTGTTAATTCATGTAACGGTCTCCTGTTAACACAGCGTTCGAGCAGAGCCACCTCAGACGCTAACGTTTCTTTTTGACAGATGGAATCTGCGTATCAGAAATGGGGGGAAGTTACAGCGATGCAGTTAGTCTGTGAGTAGAATAGATTGTGCAGACAACTTCACAGTTTCCACAAAGGAACCAAAAATGTGCTTTTTAACAGGACTTGGACAGTCTAATGATATAAATGCTAGCATTCGATTATGGTCAACTGTACCGCAAATGCCCTTTTCACCAGCCATGATGATGGACAAAAGTCCCAATATAGGATCGATTTAAACCTCTATATATTTCAATTTCACGTTGACCGTGTAGGCAATTATGTGTATTCCGACGCGAATTGCAATATGGATTTAATTACACTCCAACAATAAACATATTTCAAAATTTTCGGCCACATCGGAAGATGTCGAGTAAAATTAAGGCCACTTCCTGTTGCCAGATGGTGGCGCTATAATATTGAGCCGTGTATGGTTTTTGAATTTGATTACACTCCAATAATAAATCTATTTCAAAATTTTC
The DNA here is from genome assembly GCF_963514075.1 of Conger conger. Taxonomy (NCBI): domain Eukaryota; kingdom Metazoa; phylum Chordata; class Actinopteri; order Anguilliformes; family Congridae; genus Conger; species Conger conger. Next base: position 47,820,170 of record NC_083762.1, read on the forward strand.
AGCCACATCGGAAGATGTTGAGAGAAATTAAGGTAAATTCAATGTTCTAGTTTCCAGATGGTGGCGCTATAACATTGCGTCATTTTTGGAATATGGATTTAATTACACTCCGACAATATACATATTTCTAAATTTTCGGCCACATCGGAAGATGTCGAGTGAAATTAAAGCCACTTCCTGTTGCCAGATGGTGGCGCTATAACATTGAGTCATTTTTGGGATATGGATTAGATTATACTCCCACAACGAACATATCTGTGTAATATCAACCAGATCAGACGATCTAGAATGAAATTACGAACACTTCCTGTTGCCGCGGCGAGACCTCAAATTGTACGCCTCGCCATAGCCGTACCGTTTGACATATCAGAAATATCCTTTCAATTTAGCATCAGGATTATCCTGAGACCATTCTCACCACATTTGGTGTGAATGTGATGAACTCCCTAGGAGGAGTATTTCAGAGTTTGGTACGTGTAAAAACACTTAAAAACGCACAAAATCCAGAATAGCTCACTTCCTGTTTGGAAAAGTTAAGGGATGCAAATGAGAAATGTGTGTGTCTTGAGGAGACCCATATGCATACCATATTCGGTGAATTTACGTGAAAGTATATGTCCACAATATTAGAAAAGAACCATAGGGGGCACTGTGTAGCCACGCCCAGATGTATGTGGATATGGATGTGATTGCACTCCAACAGTGAATATATCTGTAAAATTTCAGCCCAATCAGACAATGTAGAACGGAATTAAGCCCACTTCCTGTTTTCGCTCGTAACGTGTGTATTGTACGCCTCGCCATTGCCAAACCATTTGAGTTATCAAAAATCCGTTTGGCTTTTAGGGTCAGGACTATCCTAAGATCATCCTGACTTCATTTGGTGTGAATGTGATGAATACCCTAGCAGGAACACATACAAATATGATAAAAACCTCACTTCCTGTTGCCAGATGGTGGCGCTATAACATTGACTTCTTCTTGGGACATGGATGTGAGTATACTCACACAATGAACATATTTGTAAAATATCAGCCAGATCAGACGATGAAAACCACAAAATTATGGCCACTTCCTTTTGGCGCGGCGTGACATAAAAATTGTACGCCTCGCCATGACCATACCGTTTGAGATATCAAAAATATCCTGGCAATTTAGAATCATGACTATCTTGGGACCATTCTTACCCCATTTGGTGTGAATGCGATGAACCGCCAAGGAGGAGTACTTAAAAGTGTAGTACATGTGAAAACGCACAAAATTCAAAATGGCTGACTTCCTGTTCGCATATTTGCATCAATGCGAATGTGAAATGTGTTTGGTCCGAGGAGTGCTATATGCGTACTAAATTTGGTGAAGGTAGCTCCAAGTGCCTGCCCACAATAGACAACAATGCAGGGGGGGGGGGGGGGGTCAGCGCAATAGGGGGCGCTGTGGAGTCCCTCGGCCAAACCCAGGTCTGAGCATCTGATACATCCTGACGGCCACCACTTCTGATGTGTCTGCAAAATTTCAAGACTTTTTAGCGAGGGCAAGGCCCTCAAAAATGCCCATTTGACGGAAGAGAAAGAATAATAATAATAATAATAATAATAATAATAATAATAATAATAATCCTTCCAATAACAATAGGGTCCTTCGCACCCTACGGTGCTTGGGCCCTAAATATAGCTGCAAGCAGCAATGAACGGGCCCAAGCACCATGGGCGCAACCGCCTTGGTGGCATAGTTGCGCCAATGACATGTTTCACAATATGTACACACTTTGGAAATAATCACCTTCCTGGACAACGTATAGTGTGCACAGGAATTCCCCTTTGATCAATGAAGATGTTGCTGCTGCTATTGGAATGCATCAATGATATAAGCCTCACTTCCTATTGCCAGATGGTGGCGCTATAATATTGAGCCGTGTATGGTTCATGGATTTGATTACACTCCAATAATTAACATATTTGTACATTTTCAGCCAAATTGGAAGATGTCAAGTAAAATTAAAGCCACTTCCTGTTCCCAGATGGTGGCGCTATGCCATTGAGCCTTTCTTGGTATATGGATGAGATTACACTCCAAAAATGAACATGTGTGAAGTTTCAGCCACATCAGACAATGTAGAATGAAACAAAAATGACTTCTTGCTTGCACAGTGTAATAATATGCTCCAGTCCTGTATGGAGAGCAGAGATGAATTAATTTCAATAGATTTTACAGCGGGAGGCACAATTTACGCTTGAGAAGTCATTCGGTTATAAATATGCACTCAAAATAAAACCATTGGCGTAAAGAAACTATTCATCTTTATTGTGGCCGCACCGGGGATGGAACTGCGGACCTTGCATGTCTTAATCCACTGTCTGAACCATTAAGTTATACTGCCCTCTTATACACGTACGCCATCTATTGGCCAAAAGTTGTATGTTTCCTTTTATCCTGGTTAAATAATTTCTCTCCGAAGTGTCGGATAATATTGCATTAAACGTCGAGTTAGCCAGCATCATTCTTTTCCATTTCACCGGTAATTATGCTGCCTGAAACGCATTTGTTCAGCCAAATCAAAAGGAGATGCCAAGTCTCTGCCCTCAATCCGGTATTTTCATATTAAGTCAAAAATTCCTAGCGAAATTGTATGTTCTCTTAATTCGTGTTTAATGACAAGCAAAATAAACTAACATATCTGGCGATTTAACTGAAAGTTTTCTATTCATGTAAACAAACGTAGCTGACCTGTTTTTTGACTCACACAGACAGTGGACAGGCTGGCTGCTGTTAGCCAATGCGCGTCATCTCGCAACGACCTGCATGCCATACCTTTGTTGAACATAACGGTCTCATGTTAACACAGAGTTCGACCAGAGCCATCTCAAACGTTAACGTTTCTTTTTGACTTTTGACTCTTTTAAATATATGCTACTCTCCTGCCAGTTAAAGACAGTCATTAAATGTCTTTAATATTTATTTCAGATATTCTATTCAAAAATGAAAATAGATGCAAAGAAACGTCGGGCTGGGTGTTGTCAATACATTTTGTCACGTAGGCTGCAGCTGTAAATCATACATCGTTATGCCTACTGGCTCGCTAGAAAAAAAAAAAAAAACCTATCGTTGAAAAATCAGTTGAAGGAAGAAAAATATAAAAGTTCCACTTTCTGCCAATAAATGGAATCCCCGTATCAGAAATGGGGGGAAGTTACAGCGACGCAGTTAGTCTGTGAGTAGAATAGATTGTGTAGACAACTTCACTGTTTCCACAAAGGAACCAAAAATGTGCTTTTTAACAGGACTTGGTCAGTCTAATGATATAAATGCTAGCATTCGATTATGGTCAACGGTACCGAAAATGCGCGTTGCACCAGCCATCATAACAAATGTCCCAATATAGGATCGATTTAAACCTCTATATATTTTTATTTCACGTTGAAAGTGTAGGCTATTATGTGTATTCCGACGCGAATTACATTTAATTGGGTTACGGCATTCACTTCAATCGAATGAAGTCAAATAGAAACGGCTCGAATTCCTTAATAAGGCTTCTTGGTTTTCAAGCTAACTTTCCGAACAGCTGTTTTGTATTGAGTCCTTAAAATGCTACAACACGATTTTTTTTAAACCAAATAACATTGAACGTCATTGCAAGATATGCATTATATGTGTTAATCTTTGAAATATATGCTACTTTCCTGCCAGTAAAAGCCTGTCTTTTATTTTAGTTATTCAATCCATATAATTAAGGTAGATGAGAAAAAACGTTGCTGTGGGCTGGGTGTTGTCAGTACATTTTGTTACGTAGGCTGCCGCTGTTACTCATACATCGTTATGGTTACTGGCTCGCAAAAAGAAACAAAACTTGTCATTGACGAATTACTTGAGAAACAATACCAACTTTTGCCAGTAGATGGCAGTCGCGTATTTGAAATGGGAGAGTCATTTGCGACTTGCGTTGAAGTTTTAAGACTGGATATAATGAGTCTCCAGCGAAAATAGTGAACTATTATTGCTTAATGGATGTGATGACACTCTAACAATGAACATATGTGAAAAGTGTTAGCCTCAAAATCAGGCAATGTAGAATTGAATACCTTTTTAAAATTATTTAATACATAATTGTATTAAAACATGAACTGTTTGGGCAGCATTACAAGTTAATTTTAAGGCTGACCATAGCCATACCATTCCAAGATTTTAAAAATCAGTTCATAGTTGTGTGTCAGGGCTATAATACCATGCTGACCACATTTTGTCTGAATGTGATGAACCCCCTAGGAAGAGTATTTCAAAGTTTGGTACGTGAAAAAACACTTAAAAACACACAAAATCCAAAATAGCTCACTTCCTGTTGGGAAAAGTTAAGGGATGCAAATGAGAAATGTGTGTGTCTTGAGGAGACCCTTATGTCTACCAGACGTGGTGCATTTACGTGAAAGTATGTGTCCACAATATTAGAAAAAAGCCATAGGGGGCGCTGTGTAGCCACGCCCAGATGAATGTGGATATGGATGTGATTGCACTCCAAAAGTGAATATATTTGCAAAATATCAGCCCGATCAGATGATGTAGAACGGAATTAAGCCCACTTCCTGTTTTTGGGTGTAACGTGTGTATTATACGCCTCGCCATTGCCAAACCGTTTGAGATATCAAAAATCCTTTCGTCATTTAGGGTCAGGACTATTCTAAGATCATGATGACTACATTTGGTGTGAATGTGATGAATACCCTAGCAGGAACGCATACAAACATGATAAAAACCTTACTTCCGTTGCCAGATGGTGGCGCTATAACATTGACTACTTCTTGGTATTGGGATGTGATTACACTCTAACAATGAACATATTTGTAAAATATCAGCCAGATCAGACAATGTAGACCATGAATTTATGGCTACTTCCTGTTGGCGCGGCGTGACATGAAAATTGTACGCCTCGCCATGACCATACCGTTTGAGATATCAAAAATATCCTTTGGAATTATTATCATGACTATCCTGAGACCACTTTGACCACATTTCCTGTGAATGCAATGAACCCCCTAGGAGGAGTACTTAAAAGTGTAGTACGTGTAAAATGCAAAAAAATTCTAAATGGCTGACTTCCTGTTCACATATTTGATTCGATACGAATGAGAAATGTGTTTGACCAGAGGAGGCCCACATGCATACCAAATTAGGTGAAGGTAGCTCAAAGTGCCTGTCCACAATAGAAGACAAAGCATTAGGGGGCGCTGTGGAGTCCCTCGGCCACGCCCAGGTCTGAGCATCTGATACATCCTGAAAGCCAACAATTCTCATGTGTGTGCAAAATTCCGTGAGTTTTCATCCATGGCAAGCACCTCAAAAATGCAAAATACATTGAAAAAAAAGAGAATAATAATTATAGGGGGCGCTGTCTAGCCACGCCCCGATTGATATGTATATATTTCATATTGTACTCCAACAGTGAACATATTTGTAAAATATCAGCCAGATCGGACGATGTCGAAAAAAAAGTCATTTTTTTGCACGCAATATGTGTACTGTACGACTCGCCATTTCCATACCGTTTGAGATATCAAAAATCCCTTCACAGCTTATGGTCATGACTATCCTAAGATCATGCTGACCACATTTCGTGTGAATGTGATGAATGCCCTAGCAGGAAGGCATACAAATATGATAAAGACCTCACTTCCTGTTGCCAGATGGTGGCGCTATAATATTGACCCGTTCTTGGGATATGGATGTGATTATACTCCAACAATAAACGTATTTCTAAAATATCAGCCAGATCAGACAATGTAGACCATGAAATTACGGCCACTTCCTGTTGGCGCGGCGTGACATAAAAATTCTACGCCTCCCCAGGACCGTCCCGTTTGAGCTATCAAAAATATCCTGGCAATTTAGCATCATGAATATCCTGAGACCATTCTGACCACAGGTGGTGTGAATGTGATGAACCCCCTAGGAGGAGTACTTAAAAGTGCAGTACATGTAAAACGCACAAAATCCAAAATAGCTCACTTCCTGTTCGCATATTTGCATCAATGCGAATGAGAAATGTGTTTGAATTGAGGAGCCACACATGGTTACCAAATTAGTTTCATGTAGTTCAAAGTGCCTGCCCACAATAGACAACAATGCAATGGGGGGGGGGGGGGTCAGCGCAATAGGGGGCGCTGTGGAGTCCCTCGGCCACACCCAGGTCTGAGCATCTGATAGATCCTGACGGCCACCACTTCTGATGTGTCTGCAAAATTTCAAGACTTTTTAGCCATGGCAAGGCCCTCAAAAATGCCCATTTGACGGAAGAGAAAGAATAATAATAATAATAATAATAATAATAATAATAATAATCCTTCCAATAACAATAGGGTCCTTCGCACCCTACGGTGCTTGGGCCCTAAATATAGCTGCAAGCAGCAATGAACGGGCCCAAGCACCATGGGCGCAACCGCCTTGTTGGCATAGTTGTGCCAATGACGTGTTTCACAATATGTACACACTTTGGAAATAATCACCTTCCTGGACAACGTATAGTGTGCACAGGAATTCCCCTTTGATCAATGAAGATGTTGCTGCTGCTATTGGAATGCATCAATGATATAAGCCTCACTTCCTATTGCCAGATGGTGGCGCTATAATATTGAGCCGTGTATGGTTTATGGATTTGATTACACTCCAATAATTAACATATTTGTACATTTTCAGCCAAATTGGAAGATGTCAAGTAAAATTTAAGCCACTTCCTGTTGCCAGATGGTGGCGCTATAATATTGAGCCGTGTATGGTTCATGGATTTGATTACACTCCAATAATTAACATATTTGTACATTTTCAGCCAAATTGGAAGATGTCAAGTAAAATTAAAGCCACTTCCTGTTCCCAGATGGTGGCGCTATGCCATTGAGCCTTTCTTGGTATATGGATGAGATTACACTCCAAAAATGAACATGTGTGAAGTTTCTGCCACATCAGACAATGTAGAATGAAACAAAAATTACTTCTTGCTTGCACAGTGTAATAATATGCTCCAGTCCTGTATGGAGAGCAGAGATTAATTAATTTCAATAGATTTTACAGCGGGAGGCACAATTTACACTTGAGAAGTCATTCGGTTATAAATATGCACTCAAAATAAAACCATTGGCGTAAAGAAACTATTCAACTTTATTGTGGCCGCACCGGGGATGGAACAGCGGACCTTGCATGTCTTAATCCACTGTCTGAACCATTAAGCTATACTGCCCTCTTATACACGTACGCCATCTATTGGCCAAAAGTTGTATGTTTCCTTTAATCCTGGTTAAATAATTTCTCTCCGAAGTGTCGGATAATATTGCATTAAACGTCGAGTTAGCCAGCATCATTCTTTTCCATTTCACCGGTAATTATGCTGCCTGAAATGCATTTGTTCAGCCAAATCTAAAGGAGATGCCAAGTCTCTGCCCTCAATCCGGTATTTTCATATTAAGTCAAAAATTCCTAGCGAAATTGTATGTTCTCTTAATTCGTGTTTAATGACAAGCAAAATAAACTTACATATCTGGCGATTTAACTGAAAGTTTTCTATTCATGTAAACAAACGTAGCTGACCTGTTTTTTGACTCACATAGACAGTGGACAGGCTGGCTGCTGTTAGCCAATGCGCGTCATCTCGCAACGACCTGCATGCCATACCTTTGTTGAACATAACGGTCTCATGTTAACACAGAGTTCGACCAGAGCCATCTCAAACGTTAACGTTTCTTTTTGACTTTTGACTCTTTTAAATATATGCTACTCTCCTGCCAGTTAAAGACAGTCATTAAATGTCTTTAATATTTATTTCAGATATTCTATACAAAAATGAAAATAGATGCAAAGAAACGTCGGGCTGGGTGTTGTCAATACATTTTGTCACGTAGGCTGCAGCTGTAAATCATACATCGTTATGCCTACTGGCTCGCTAGAAAAAAAACAAAAACCTATCGTTGAAAAATCACTTGAAGGAAGAAAAATATAAAAGTTCCACTTCCTGCCAATAAATGGAATCCCCGTATCAGAAATGGGGGGGAAGTTACAGCGACGCAGTTAGTCTGTGAGTAGAATAGATTGTGTAGACAACTTCACTGTTTCCACAAAGGTGATGTGCTTTTTAACAGGACTTGGTCAGTGTAATGATATAAATGCTAGCATTCGATTATGGTCAACGGTACCGAAAATGCCCGTTGCACCAGCCATCATAACAAATGTCCCAATATAGGATCGATTTAAACCTCTATATATTTTTATTTCACGTTCACAGTGTAGGCTATTATGTGTATTCCGACGCGAATTACATTTAATTGGGTAACGGCATTCACTTCAATCGAATGAAGTCAAATAGAAACGGCTCGAATTCCTTAATAAGGCTTCTTGGTTTTCAAGCTAACTTTCCGAACAGCTGTTTTGTATTGAGTCCTTAAAATGCTACAACACGGTTTTTTTTAAACCAAATAACATTGAACGTCATTGCAAGATATATACAATACCAACTTTTGCCAGTAGATGGCAGTCGCGTATTTGAAATGGGAGAGTCATTTGCGACTTGCGTTGAAGTTTTAAGACTGGATATAATGAGTCTCCAGCGAAAATAGTGAACTATTATTGCTTAATGGATGTGATGACACTCCAACAATGAACATATGTGAAAAGTTGTAGCCTCAAAATCAGGCAATACCTTTTTGAAATTATTTAATACATAATTGTATTAAAACATGAACTGTTTGGGCAGCATTACAAGTTAATTTTAAGGCTGACCATAGCCATACCATTCCAAGATATTAAAAATCAGTTCATAGTTGTGTGTCAGGGCTATAATATCATGCTGACCACATTTTGTGTGAATGTGATGAACCCCCTAGGAAGAGTATTTCAAACTTTGGTACGTGAAAAAACACTTAAAAACACACAAAATCCAAAATAGCTCACTTCCTGTTGGGAAAAGTTAAGGGATGCAAATGAGAAATGTGTGTGTCTTGAGGAGACCCTTATGCCTACCAGACGTGGTGCTTTTACGTGAAAGTATATGTCCACAATATTAGAAAAAAGCCATAGGGGGCGCTGTGTAGCCACGCCCAGATGAATGTGGATATGGATGTGATTGCACTCCAAAAGTGAATATATTTGTAAAATATCAGCCCGATCAGATGATGTAGAACGGAATTAAGCCCACTTCCTGTTTTTGGGCGTAACGTGTGTATTATACGCCTCGCCATTGCCAAACCGTTTGAGATATCAAAAATCCTTTCGTCATTTAGGGTCAGGACTATTCTAAGATCATGATGACTACATTTGGTGTGAATGTGATGAATACCTTAGCAGGAACGCATACAAACATGATAAAAACCTCACGTCCGTTGCCAGATGGTGGCGCTATAACATTGATTTCTTCTTGGTATTTGGATGTGATTACACTCTAACAGTGAACATATTTGTAAAATATCAGCCAGATCAGACAATGTAGACCATGAATTTATGGCAACTTCCTGTTGGCGCGGCGTGGCATGAAAATTGTACGCCTCGCCATGACCATACCGTTTGAGATATCAAAAATATCCTTTGGACTTAGTATCATGACTATCCTGAGACCAATTTGACCACATTTCGTGTGAATGCAATGAACCCCCTAGGAGGAGTACTTAAAAGTGTAGTACGTGTAAAATGCACAAAATTCAAAATGGCTGACTTCCTGTTTACATATTTGATTCGATGCGAATGAGAAATGTGTTTGTCCAGAGGAGCCCCACATGCATACCAAATTAGGTGAAGGTAGCTCAAAGTGCCTGTCCACAATAGAAGACAAAGCATTAGGGGGCGCTGTGGAGTCCCTTGGCCACGCCCAGGTCTGAGCATCTGATACATCCTGACAGCCAACACTTCTCATGTGTGTGCAAAATTCTGTGAGTTTCCATCCATGGCAAGAACCTCAAAAATGCAAAATACATTGAAAAAAAAGAGAATAATAATTATAGGGGGCGCTGTCTAGCCACGCCCTGATTGATATGTATATATCTGATATTGTACTGCTACAGTGAACATATTTGTAAAATATCAGCCAGATCGGACGATGTCGAAAAAAAAGTCATTTTTTTGCACGCAATATGTGTACTGTACGACTCGCCATTTCCATACCGTTTGAGAAATCAAAAATCCCTTCACAACTTAGCGTAAGGACTATCCTAAGATCATGCTGACCGCATTTGGTGTGAATGTGCTGAATGCCCTAGCAGGAATGCATACAAATATGTTAAAGACCTCACTTCCTATTGCCAGATGGTGGCGCTATAACACTGACCTGTTCTTGGGATATGGATGTGATTACACTCCAACAATAAACAAATTTCTAAAATATCAGCCAGATCAGACAATGTAGACCATGAAATTATGGCCACTTCCTGTTGGCGTGGCGTGACATAAAAATTGTACTCCTCCCCGTGACTGTCCCGTTTGAGCTATCAAAAATATCCTGGCAATTTAGCATCATGACTATCCTGAGACCATTCTGACCACAGTTGGTGTGAATGTGATGAACCCCCTAGGAGGAGTACTTAAAAGTGTAGTACGTGTAAAACTCAGAAAATCCAAAATGGCTGACTTCCTGTTTGGATATTTGATTAGATCCGAATGAGAAATGTGTTTGGACCGAGGAGCGCTATTTGGCCACCAAATTAGGTGCAGGTAGCTCAAAGTGCCTGCCCACAATAGAAGACAATGCGATAGGGGGCGCTGTGGAGTCCCTCGGCCACGCCCAGGTCTGAGCATCTGAGAGCTCCTGACAGCAACCACTTCTGATGTGTGTGCAAAATGTCAAGACTTTTTACGCATGGCAAGGCCCTCAAAAAAGCCCATTTGCCTGAAGAAAAAGAATAATAATAATAAATATAGCTGCAAGCAGCAATGAACGGGCCCAAGCACCATGGGCTCAACCGCCTTGGTGGCACAGTTGTGCCAATGACATTTTTCACAATATGTACACACTTTGGAAATAATCACCTTCCTGGACAACGAATAGTGTGCACAGGAATTCCCCTTTGATCAATGAAGATGTTGCTGCTGCTATTGGAATGCATCAATGATATAAGCCTCACTTCCTATTGCCAGATGGTGGCGCTATAATATTGAGCTGTGTATGGTTTATGGATTTGATTTCACTCCAAAAATGAACATATTTGTACATTTTCAGCCAAATTGGAAGATGTCGAGTAAAATTAAAGCCACTTCCTGTTGCCAGATGCTGGCGCTATAATATTGAGCCGTGTATGGTTTATGGATTTGATTACACTCCAATAATTAACATATTTGTACATTTTCAGCCACATTGGAAGATGTCAAGTAAAATTAAAGCCACTTCCTGTTGCCAGATGGTGGCGCTATGCCATTGAGCCTGTCTTGGTATATTGATGAGATTACACTCCAAAAATGAACATGTGTGAAGTTTTTGCCACATCAGACAATGTAGAATGAAACAAAAATTACTTCTTGCTTGCACATTGTGATAACATGCTACAGTCCTGTATGGAGAGCAGAGATTAATTAATTTCCATAGTTTTTACACGGGGAGGCACAATTTACGCTTGAGAAGTCATTCGGCCATAAATATGCACTCAAAATGAAAACAATTGGCTTCAAGAACCTATTCAAATTCATTGTGGCTGCAGCGGGGATCGAACGGCTGAATTTGCGTGCCTTAATCCACCTCCCTAACCATTACGCTATACTGCCCGCTTATACACGGGTGCCATCTATTGGCCAAATGTCTCCTTTTATCTTGGTTTAATAATTTCTCTACGAAGTGTCGGATAATATTGCACGAAACGTCTAGTTAACCAGCATCATTCTTTTCCATTTCACTGGTAATTATGCTGCCTGAAACGCATTTGTTCAGCCAAATCTAAAAGAGATGCCAACTCTCTTCCCTCAATACAGTATTTTCATATTAATTTACCATTCCTAGCGAAATTGTATGTTCTCTTAATTCGTGTTTAATGACAAGCCTAATAAACTAACATAGCTGGCGATTTAACTGAAAGTTTTCTATTCATGTAAACCAACGTAGCTGACCTGTTTTTTGACTCACACAGACAGTGGACTGGCTGGCTGCTGTTAGCCCGTGCGTGTCATCTCGCAACGACCTGCATGTGATACCTTTGTTGAACAAAACGGTCTCTTGTTAACACAGCGTTCGAGCAGAGCCACCTCAGACGCTAAAGTTTATTTTTGACTTCATGTGTTAATCTTTTAAAAATATGATACTCTCCTGCCAGTTAAAGCCTGTCTTTAAGTCTTTAAATGTCTTTCATATTTCTTTTAGTTATTCAATTCATGTAATGAAAATAGATGCAAAGAAACGTCGGGCTGGGTGTTGTCAATACATTTTGTCACGTAGGCTGCAGCTGTAAATCATACATCGTTATGCCTACTGGCTCGCTAGAAAAAAACAAAAACCTATCGTTGAAAAATCACTTGAAGGAAGAAAAAAATGAAAGTACCACTTTCTGCCAATTAATTGAATCGCCGTATCAGAAATGGGGGGAAGTTACAGCGACGCAGTTAGTCTGTGAGTAGAACAGATTGTGTAGACAACTTCACTGTTTCCACAAAGGAACCAAAAATGTGCTTTTTAACAGGACTTGGTCAGTGTAATGATATAAATGCTAGCATTATGGTCAACGGTACCGAAAATGCCCGTTGCACCAGCCATCATAACAAATGTCCCAATACAGGATCGATTTAAACCTCTATATATTTTTATTTCACGTTGACAGTGTAGGCTATTATGTGTATTCCGACGCAAATTACATTTAATTGGGTTACGGCATTCACTTCAATCGAATGAAGTCAAATAGAAACGGCTCGAATTCCTAAATAAGGCTTCTTGGTTTTCAAGCCAACTTTCCGAACAGCTGTTTTGTATTGAGTCCTTAAAATGCTACAATACGGTTTTTTAAAAATCCAAATAACATTGAACGTCAAAGCAATATATGCATTATATGTATTAATCTTTTAAATATATGATACTTTCCTGCCAGTAAAAGCCTGTTTTTTATTTTAGTTATTCAATCGAGTTAATTAAGATAGATGAGAAAAAACGTTGCTGTGGGCTGGGTGTTTTCAGTACATTTTGTCATGTAGGCTGCCGCTGTTACTCATACATCGTTATGGCTACTCGCTCGCAAAAAGAAACAAAACTTGTCGTTGAGAAATCACTTTATCCAAAAAAGAGAAACCATACCGAAAATTAGAAAGAATACTAACCTTTGCCACTAGATGGCAGTCGCGTATTAGAAATGGGAGAGTCAGTTGCGACTTGAGTTGAAGTTTTAAGACTGGAGATAATGAGTCTCCAGCGAAAATAGTAAACTATTATTGCTTAATGGATGTGATGACACTCCAACAATGAACATATGTGAAAAGATGTAGCCTCAAAATCAGGCAATGTAGAATTTAATACCTTTTTGAAATTATTTAATATATAATTTTCCTATTTGGGCAGCATTACAAGTTAATTTTAAGGCTGACCATAGCCATATCATTCCAAGATATTAAAAATCAGTTCATAGTTGTGTGTCAGGGCTATAATATCATGCTGACCACATTTTGTGTGAATGTGATGAACCCCCTAGGAAGAGTATTTCAAAGTTTGGTATGTGAAAAAACACTTAAAAACACACAAAATCCAAAATAGCTCACTTCCTGTTGGGAAAAGTTAAAGGAATCCAAATGAGAAATGTGTGTGTCTTGAGGAGACCCTTATGCCTACCAGACGTGGTGCATTTACGTGAAAGTATATGTCCACAATATTAGAAAAAAGCCATAGGGGGCGCTGTGTAGCCACGCCCAGATGAATGTGGATCTGGAAGTGATTGCACTCCAAAAGTGAATATATTTGTAAAATATCAGCCCCATCAGATGATGTAGAACGGAATTAAGACCACTTCCTGTTTTTGGGCGTAACGTGTGTATTATACGCCTCGCCATTGCCAAACAGTTTGAGATATCAAAAATCCTTTCGTCATTTAGGGTCAGGACTATTCTAAGATCATGATGACTACATTTGGTGTGAATGTGATGAATACCTTAGCAGGAACGCATACAAACATGATAAAAACCTCACGTCCGTTGCCAGATGGTGGCGCTATAACATTGATTTCTTCTTGGTATTTGGATGTGATTACACTCTAACAGTGAACATATTTGTAAAATATCAGCCAGATCAGACAATGTAGACCATGAATTTATGGCAACTTCCTGTTGGCGCGGCGTGACATGAAAATTGTACGCCTCGCCATGACCATACCGTTTGAGATATCAAAAATATCCTTTGGAATTAGTATCATGACTATCCTGAGACCACTTTGACCACATTTCGTGTGAATGCAATGAACCCCCTAGGAGGAGTACTTAAAAGTGTAGTACGTGTAAAATGCACAAAATTCAAAATGGCTGACTTCCTGTTTACATATTTGATTCGATGCGAATGAGAAATGTGTTTGTCCAGAGGAGCCCCACATGCATACCAAATTAGGTGAAGGTAGCTCAAAGTGCCTGTCCACAATAAAAGACAAAGCATTAGGGGGCGCTGTGGAGTTCCTTGGCCACGCCCAGGTCTGAGCATCTGATACATCCTGACAGCCAACACTTCTCATGTGTGTGCAAAATTCTGTGAGTTTCCATCCATGGCAAGCACCTCAAAAATGCAAAATACATTGAAAAAAAAGAGAATAATAATTATAGGGGGCGCTGTCTAGCCACGACCCAATTGATATGTATATATTTGATATTGTATTCCAAGAGTGAACATATTTCTAAAATATCAGCTTGATCGGACGATATCGAAAAAAAAGTCATTTTTTTGCACGCACTATGTCTACTCTACGACTCGCCATTTCCATACCGTTTGAGATATCAAAAATCCCTTCGCAATTTAGTGTAAGGACTATCTTAAGATCATGGTGACCACATTTGGTGTGAATGTGATGAATGCCCTAGCAGGAAGGCATACAAATATGATGAAGACCACACTTCCTGTTGCCAGATGGTGGCGCTATAACATTGACCCGTTTTTGGGATATGGATGTGTTTATACTCCAACAATAAACGTATTTCTAAAATATCAGCCAGATCAGACGATGTCGACCATGAAATTACGGCCACTTCCTGTTGGCGTGGCGTGACATAAAAATTGTAATCCTCCCCGTGACTGTCCCGTTTGAGCTATCAAAAATATCCTGGCAATTTAGTATCATGACTATCCTGAGACCATTCTGACCACAGTTGGTGTGAATGCGATGAACCCCCTAGGAGGAGTACTTAAAAGTGTAGAACGTGTAAAACGCACAAAATTCAAAATGGCTGACTTCCTGTTCGCATATTTGATTACATGCGAATTTGAAATGTGTTTGGCCTGAGGAGTGCTATATGCATACTAAATATGGTGCAGGTAGCTCAAAGTGCCTGCCCACAATAGAAGACAATGCGATAGGGGGCGCTGTGGAGTCCCTCAGCGACGCCCAGGTCTGAGCATCTGAGAGATCCTGACAGCCACCACTTCTGATGTGTGTGCAAAATTCCGTGAGTTTTCATTCATGGCAAGCACCTCAAAAATGCACAAAACATTGAAAAAAAAAGAATAATAATAATAAATATAGCTGCAAGCAGCAATGAACGGGCCCAAGCCCCATGGGGGCAACCGCCTTGGTGGCATAGTTCTGCCAATGACATGTTTCACAACATGTACACACTTTGGAAATAATCACCTTCCTGGACAACGTATAGTGTGCACAGGAATTCCCCTTTGATCAATGAAGATGTTGCTGCTGCTATTGGAATGCATCAATGATATAAGCCTCACTTCCTATTGCCAGATGGTGGCGCTATAATATTGAGCCGTGTATGGTTTATGGATTTGATTCCACTCCAATAATTAACATATTTGTACATTTTCAGCCAAATTGGAAGATGTCAAGTAAAATTAAAGCCACTTCCTGTTGCCAGATGGTGGCGCTATGCCATTGAGCCTTTCTTGGTATATTGATGAGATTACACTCCAAAAATGAACATGTGTGAAGTTTCTGCCACATCAGACAATGTAGAATGAAACAAAAATTACTTCTTGCTTGCACATTGTGATAACATGCTACAGTCCTGTATGGAGAGCAGAGATTAATTAATTTCCATAGTTTTTACACGGGGAGGCACAATTTACGCTTGAGAAGTCATTCGGCCATAAATATGCACTCAAAATGAAAACAATTGGCTTCAAGAAATTATTCAAATTCATTGTGGCTGCAGCGGGGATCGAACGGCTGAATTTGCGTGCCTTAATCCACCGCCCTGACCATTACGCTATACTGCCCGCTTATACACGGGTGCCATCTATTGGCCAAATGTCTCCTTTTATTTTGGTTTAATAATTTCTCTACGAAGTGTCGGATAATATTGCACGAAACGTCTAGTTAACCAGCATCATTCTTTTCCATTTCACTGGTAATTATGCTGCCTGAAACGCATTTGTTCAGCCAAATCTAAAAGAGATGCCAACTCTCTGCCCTCAATACAGTATTTTCATATTAATTTACCATTCCTAGCGAAATTGTATGTTCTCTTAATTCGTGTTTAATGACAAGCCTAATAAACTAACATAGCTGGCGATTTAACTGAAAGTTTTCTATTCATGTAAACCAACGTAGCTGACCTGTTTTTTGACTCACACAGACAGTGGACTGGCTGGCTGCTGTTAGCCCGTGCGTGTCATCTCGCAACGACCTGCATGTGATACCTTTGTTGAACAAAACGGTCTCATGTTAACACAGCGTTCGAGCAGAGCCACCTCAGACGCTAAAGTTTATTTTTGACTTCATGTGTTAATCTTTTAAAAATATGATACTCTCCTGCCAGTTAAAGCCTGTCTTTAAGTCTTTAAATGTCTTTAATATTTCTTTTAGTTATTCAATTCATGTAATGAAAATAGATGCAAAGAAACGTCGGGCTGGGTGTTGTCAATACATTTTGTCACGTAGGCTGCAGCTGTAAATCATACATCGTTATGCCTACTGGCTCGCTAGAAAAAAAAAAAAAACCTATCGTTGAAAAATCAGTTGAAGGAAGAAAAATATAAAAGTTCCACTTTCTGCCAATAAATGGAATCCCCGTATCAGAAATGGGGGGAAGTTACAGCAACGCAGTTAGTCTGTGAGTAGAATAGATAGTGTAGACAACTTCACTGTTTCCACAAAGGAACCAAAAATGTGCTTTTTAACAGGACTTGGTCAGTGTAATGATATAAATGCTAGCATTCGATTATGGTCAACGGTACCGAAAATGCCCGTTGCACCAGCCATCATAACAAATGTCCCAATATAGGATCGATTTAAACCTCTATATATTTTTATTTCACGTTGACAGTGTAGGCTATTATGTGTATTCCGACGCGAATTACATTTAATTGGGTTACGGCATTCACTTCAATCGAATGAAGTCAAATAGAAACGGCTCGAAATCCTTAATAAGGCTTCTTGGTTTTCAAGCTAACTTTCCAAACAGCTGTTTTGTATTGAGTCCTTAAAATGCTACAACACGGTTTTTTATAAACCAAATAACATTGAACGTCATTGCAAGATATGAATAATATGTGTTAATCTTTGAAATATATGATACTTTCCTGCCAGTAAAAGCCTGTCTTTTATTTTAGTTATTCAATCCATATAATTAAGGTGGATGAGAAAAAACGTTGCTGTGGGCTGGGTGTTGTCAGTACATTTTGTCACGTAGGCTGCCGCTGTTACTCATACATCGTTATGGTTACTGGCTCGCAAAAAGAAACAAAACTTGTACTTGAGAAATCACTTGAGAAACAATACCAAGTTTTGCCAGTAGATGGCAGTCGCGTATTAGAAATGGGAGAGTCATTTGCGACTTGCCTTGAAGTTTTAAGACTGGATATAATGAGTCTCCAGCGAAAATAGTGAACTATTATTGCTTAATGGATGTGATGACACTCCAACAATGAACATATGTGAAAAGTTGTAGCCTCAAAATCAGGCAATGTAGAATTTAATACCTTTTTGAAATTATTTAATACATAATTGTATTAAAACATGAACTGTTTGGGCAGCATTACAAGTTAATTTTAAGGCTGACCATAGCCATACCATTCCAAGATATTAAAAATCAGTTCATAGTTGTGTGTCAGGGCTATAATATCATGCTGACCACATTTTGTGTGAATGTGATGAACCCCCTAGGAAGAGTATTTCAAAGTTTGGTACGTGAAAAAACACTTAAAAACACACAAAATCCAAAATAGCTCACTTCCTGTTGGGAAAAGTTAAGGGATGCAAATGAGAAATGTGTGTGTCTTGAGGAGACCCTTATGCCTACCAGACGTGGTGCATTTACGTGAAAGTATATGTCCACAATATTAGAAAAAAGCCATAGGGGGCGCTGTGTAGCCACGCCCAGATGAATGTGGATATGGATGTGATTGCACTCCAAAAGTGAATATATTTGTAAAATATCAGCCCGATCAGATGATGTAGAACGGAATTAAGCCCACTTCCTGTTTTTGGGCGTAACGTGTGTATTATACGCCTCGCCATTGCCAAACCGTTTGAGATATCAAAAATCCTTTCGTCATTTAGGGTCAGGACTATTCTAAGATCATGATGACTACATTTGGTGTGAATGTGATGAATACCCTAGCAGTAACGCATACAAACATGATAAAAACCTCACTTCCGTTGCCAGATGGTGGCGCTATAACATTGATTTCTTCTTGGTATTTGGATGTGATTACACTCTAACAGTGAAAATATTTGTAAAATATCAGCCAGATCAGACAATGTAGACCATGAATTTATGGCGACTTCCTGTTGGCGCGGCGTGACATGAAAATTTTACGCCTCGCCATGACCATACCGTTTGAGATATCAAAAATATCCTTTGGAATTAGTATCATGACTATCCTGAGACCACTTTGACCATATTTCGTGTGAATGCAATGAACCCCCTAGGAGGAGTACTTAAAAGTGTAGTACGTGTAAAATGCACAAAATTAAAAATGGCTGACTTCCTGTTCACATATTTCATTCGATGCGAATGAAAAATGTGTTTGTCCAGAGGAGTCCCACATGCATACCAAATTAGGTGAAGGTAGCTCAAAGTGCCTGTCCACAATAGAAGACAAAGCATTAGGGGGCGCTGTGGAGTCCCTCAACCACGCCCAGGTCTGAGCATCTGATACATCCTGAAAGCCAACACTTCTCATGTGTGTGCAAAGTTCTGTGAGTTTTCATCCATGGCAAGCACCTCAAAAATGCAAAATACATTGAAAAAAAAGAGAATAATAATTATAGGGGGCGCTGTCTAGCCACGCCCCGATTGATATGTATATATTTCATATTGTACTCTAACAGTGAACATATTTGTAAAATATCAGCCAGATCGGACGATGTCAAAAAAAAAGTCATTTTTTTGCACGCAATATGTGTACTGTACGACTCGCCATTTCCATACCGTTTGAGATATCAAAAATCCCTTCACAGCTTATGGTCATGACTTTCCAAAGATCATGCGGACCACATTTCGTGTGAATGTGATGAATGCCCTAGCAGGAAGGAATACAAATATGATAAAGACCACACTTCCTGTTGCCAGATGGTGGCGCTATAACATTGACCCGTTCTTGGGATATGGATGTGATTATACTCCAACAATAAACGTATTTCTAAAATATCAGCCAGATCAGACGATGTAGACCATGAAATTACGGCCACTTCCTGTTGGCGTGGCGTGACATAAAAATTCTACGCCTCCCCAGGACCGTCCCGTTTGAGCTATCAAAAATATCCTGGCAATTTAGCATCATGACTATCCTGAGACCATTCTGACCACAGGTGGTGTGAATGTGATGAACCCCCTAGGAGGAGTACTTAAAAGTGCAGTACGTGTAAAACGCAGAAAATCCAAAATGGCTGACTTCCTGTTTGTATATTTGATTAGATGCGAATGAGAAATGTGTTTGGACCGAGGAGTGCTATATGCGTACTAAATTTTGTGAAGGTAGCTCAAAGTGCCTGCCCACAATAGATGACAATGCGATAGGGGGCGCTGTGGAGTCCCTCAGCCACGCCCAGGTCTGAGCATCTGAGACAACCTGACAGCCACGACTTCTGATGTGTGTGCAAAATTCTGTGAGTTTTCATCCATGGCAAGCACCTCAAAAATGCACAAAACATTGAAAAAAAAAGAATAATAATAATAAATATAGCTGCAAGCAGCAATGAACGGGCCCAAGCACCATGGGGGCAACCGCCTTGGTGGCATAGTTCTGCCAATGACATGTTTCACAACATGTACACACTTTGGAAATAATCACCTTCCTGGACAACGTATAGTGTGCAAAGGAATTCCCTTTTTATCAATGAAGATGTTGGCGCTGCTATTGGAACGCATCAATGATATAAGCCTCACTTCCTATTGCCAGATGGTGGCGCTATATTATTGAGCCATGTATGGTTTTTGAATTTGATTACACTCCAGAAATAAACATATTTGTACATTTTCAGCCACATCGGAAGACGTTGAGCGAAATTAAGGTCAATTCCTGTTTCCAGATGATGCTGCTTTAACATTGAGTCGTTTTTCGAATATGGATTTGATTACACTCCAACACTGAGCATCTGTGTAAAGTTGCAGTCACATCAGACATTGGAGAATTTAAGTATGACCACTTCCTGTTTGTCTGGCATGATGTGTTTTTTATGTGCCTGACCATAGCTATATCATCCCAGTAAATCAAAAATCTGTTTTGTCAGGACCATCCTAGCATCATGCTGACCACATTTACCGTGAATGTCATGAACCCATTGAAAAATAATGCTTAAGAATGCAATATAAGGCTCACTTCCTGTTGCCAGCGGGTGGCGCTTTGCCATTGAGCCTTTATTGGAAAATGGATGAGATTACACTCCAAAAATGAACATGTGTGAAGTTTCTGCCACATCAGACAATGTAGAATGAAACAAAAATTACTTCTTGCTTGCACATTGTAATAATATGCACCAGTCCTGTATGGAGAGCAGAGATGAATTAATTTCAATAGATTTTACAGCGGGAGGCACAATTTACGCTTGAGAAGTCATTCGGTTATAAATATGCACTCAAAATAAAACCATTGGCGTAAAGAAACTATTCAACTTTATTGTGGCCGCACCGGGGATGGAACCGAGGACCTTGCATGTCTTAATCCACTGTCTGAACCATTAAGCTGCCCTCTTATACACGTACGCCATCTATTGGCCAAAAGTTGTATGTTTCCTTTTATCTTGGTTAAATAATTTCTCTCCTAAGTGTCGGATAATATTGCAATAAACGTCTAGTTAGCCAGCATCATTCTTTTCCATTTCACCGGTAATTATGCTGCCTGAAACGCATTTGTTCAGCCAAATCTAAAGGAGATGCCAAGTCTCTGCCCTCAATCCGGTATTTTCATATTAAGTCAAAAATTCCTAGCGAAATTGTATGTTCTCTTAATTCGTGTTTAATGACAAGCAAAATAAACTAACATATCTGGCGATTTAACTGAAAGTTTTCTATTCATGTAAACAAACGTAGCTGACCTGTTTTTTGACTCACACAGACAGTGGACAGGCTGGCTGCTGTTAGCCAACGACCTGCATGCCATACCTTTTTTGAACATAACGGTCTCATGTTAACACAGAGTTCGACCAGAGCCATCTCAAACGTTAACGTTTCTTTTTGACTTTTGACTCTTTTAAATATATGCTACTCTCCTGCCAGTTAAAGACAGTCATTAAATGTCTTTAATATTTATTTCAGATATTCAATTCATATAATGAAAATAGATGCAAAGAAACGTCGGGCTGGGTGTTGTCAATACATTTTGTCACGTAGGCTGCAGCTGTAAATCATACATCGTTATGCCTACTGCTGCTAGAAAAAAACAAAAACCTATCGTTGAAAAATCACTTGAAGGAAGAAAAAAAAAAAAGTACCACTTTCAGCAAATAAATGGAATCCCCGTATCAGAAATGGGGGTTAGTTACAGCGACGCAGTTAGTCTGTGAGTAGAATAGATTATGTAGACAACTTCACTGTTTCCACAAAGGAACCAAAAATGTGCTTTTTAACAGGACTTGGTCAGTGTAATGATATAAATGCTAGCATTCGATTATGGTCAACGGTACCGAAAATGCCCGTTGCACCAGCCATCATAACAAATGTCCCAATATAGGATCGATTTAAACCTCTATATATTTTTATTTCACGTTCACAGTGTAGGCGATTGTGTGTATTCCGACGCGAATTACATTTAATTGGGTTACGGCATTCACTTCAATCGAATGAAGTCAAATAGAAACGGCTCGAATTCTTTAATAACGCTTCTTGGTTTTCAAGCCAACTTTCCGAACAGCTGTTTTGTATTGAGTCCTTAAAATACTACAACACGGTTTTTTATAAACCAAATAACATTGAACGTCATTGCAAGATATATACAATACCAACTTTTGCCAGTAGATGGCAGTCGCGTATTAGAAATGGGAGAGTCATTTGCGACTTGCGTTGAAGTTTTAAGACTGGATATAATGAGTCTCCAGCGAAAATAGTGAACTATTATTGCTTAATGGATGTGATGACACTCCAACAATGAACATATGTGAAAAGTTGTAGCCTCAAAATCAGGCAATGTAGAATTTAATACCTTTTTGAAATTATTCAATACATAATTGTATTAAAACATGAACTGTTTGGGCAGCATTACAAGTTAATTTTAAGGCTGACCATAGCCATACCATTCCAAGATATTAAAAATCAGTTCATAGTTGTGTGTCAGGGCTATAATATCATGCTGACCACATTTTGTGTGAATGTGATGAACCCCCTAGGAAGAGTATTTCAAAGTTTGGTACGTGAAAAAACACTTAAAAACACACAAAATCCAAAATAGCTCACTTCCTGTTGGGAAAAGTTAAGGGATGCAAATGAGAAATGTGTGTGTCTTGAGGAGACCCTTATGCCTACCAGACGTGGTGCATTTACGTGAAAGTATATGTCCACAATATTAGAAAAAAGCCATAGGGGGCGCTGTGTAGCCACGCCCAGAGGAATGTGGATATGGATGTGATTGCACTCCAAAAGTGAATATATTTGTAAAATATCAGCCCGATCAGATGATGTAGAACGGAATTAAGCCCACTTCCTGTTTTTGGGCGTAACGTGTGTATTATACGCCTCGCCATTGCCAAACCGTTTGAGATATCAAAAATCCTTTCGTCATTTAGGGTCAGGACTATTCTAAGATCATGATGACTACATTTGGTGTGAATGTGATGAATACCCTAGCAGTAACGCATACAAACATGATAAAAACCTCACTTCCGTTGCCAGATGGTGGCGCTATAACATTGATTTCTTCTTGGTATTTGGATGTGATTACACTCTAACAGTGAACATATTTGTAAAATATCAGCCAGATCAGACAATGTAGACCATGAATTTATGGCTACTTCCTGTTGGCGCGGCGTGACATGAAAATTTTACGCCTCGCCATGACCATACCGTTTGAGATATCAAAAATATCCTTTGGAATTAGTATCATGACTATCCTGAGACCAATTTGACCACATTTCGTGTGAATGCAATGAACCCCCTAG
The DNA here is from genome assembly GCF_963514075.1 of Conger conger. Classification (NCBI taxonomy): domain Eukaryota; kingdom Metazoa; phylum Chordata; class Actinopteri; order Anguilliformes; family Congridae; genus Conger; species Conger conger. The sequence goes on from NC_083762.1 coordinate 47,843,836, forward strand.
GAGGAGTACTTAAAAGTGTAGTACGTGTAAAATGCACAAAATTCAAAATGGCTGACTTCCTGTTTACATATTTGATTCGATGCGAATGAGAAATATGTTTGTCCAGAGGAGTCCCACATGCATACCAAATTAGGTGAAGGTAGCTCAAAGTGCCTGTCCACAATAGAAGACAAAGCATTAGGGGGCGCTGTGGAGTCCCTTGGCCACGCCCAGGTCTGAGCATCTGATACATCCTGACAGCCAACACTTCTCATGTGTGTGCAAAATTCTGTGAGTTTCCATCCATGGCAAGCACCTCAAAAATGCAAAATACATTGAAAAAAAAGAGAATAATAATTATAGGGGGCGCTGTCTAGCCACGCCCCGATTGATATGTATATATTTCATATTCTACTCCAACAGTGAACATATTTATAAAATATCAGCCAGATCGGACGATGTCGAAAAAAAAGTCATTTTTTTGCACGCAATATGTGTACTTTACGACTCGCCATTTCCATACCGTTTGAGATATCAAAAATCCCTTCACAGCTTATGGTCATGACTATCCTAAGATCATGCGGACCACATTTCGTGTGAATGTGCTGAATGCCCTAGCAGGAATGCATACAAATATGTTAAAGACCTCACTTCCTGTTGCCAGATGGTGGCGCTATAACACTGACCTGTTCTTGGGATATGGATGTGATTACACTCCAACAATAAACAAATTTCTAAAATATCAGCCAGATCAGACAATGTAGACCATGAAATTATGGCCACTTCCTGTTGGCGTGGCGTGACATAAAAATTGTAATCCTCCCCGTGACTGTCCCGTTTGAGCTATCAAAAATATCCTGGCAATTTAGCATCATGACTATCCTGAGACCATTCTGACCACAGTTGGTGTGAATGCGATGAACCCCCTAGGAGGAGTACTTAAAAGTGTAGTACGTGTAAAACTCAGAAAATCCAAAATGGCTGACTTCCTGTTTGGATATTTGATTAGATCCGAATGAGAAATGTGTTTGGACCGAGGAGCGCTATTTGGCCACCAAATTAGGTGCAGGTAGCTCAAAGTGCCTGCCCACAATAGAAGACAATGCGATAGGGGGCGCTGTGGAGTCCCTCGGCCACACCCAGGTCTGAGCATCTGAGAGCTCCTGACAGCAACCACTTCTGATGTGTGTGCAAAATGTCAAGACTTTTTACGCATGGCAAGGCCCTCAAAAAAGCCCATTTGCCTGAAGAAAAAGAATAATAATAATAATAATAATAATAATCCTTCCAATAACAATAGGGTCCTTCGCACCCTACGGTGCTTGGGCCCTAAATATAGCTGCAAGCAGCAATGAACGGGCCCAAGCCCCATGGGGGCAACCGCCTTGGTGGCATAGTTCTGCCAATGACATGTTTCACAACATGTACACACTTTGGAAATAATCACCTTCCTGGACAACGTATAGTGTGCACAGGAATTTCCCTTTGATCAATGAAGATGTTGGCGCTGCTATTGGAATGCATCAATGATATAAGCCTCACTTCCTGTTGCCAGATGGTGGCGCTATATTATTGATCCGTGTATGTTTTTTTAATTTGATTACACTCCAGAAATAAACATATTTGTACATTTTCAGCCACATCGGAAGATGTTCAGCGAAATTAAGGTCAATTCCTGTTTCCAGATGATGCTGCTATAACATTGAGTCGTTTTTGGAATATGGATTTGATTACACTCCAACACTGAGCATCTGTGTAAAGTTGCAGTCACATCAGACATTGGAGAATTTAAGTATGACCACTTCCTGTTTGTCTGGCATGATGTGTTTTTTATGTGCCTGACCATAGCTATATCATCCCAGTAAATCAAAAATCTGTTTTGTCAGGACCATCCTAGCATCATGCTGACCACATTTACCGTGAATGTCATGAACCCATTGAAAAATAATGCTTAAGAATGCAATATAAGGCTCACTTCCTGTTGCCAGCGGGTGGCGCTTTGCCATTTAGCCTTTATTGGAAAATGGATGAGATTACACTCCAAAAATGAACGTGTGAAGTTTCAGCCACATCAGACAATGTAGAATGAAATAAAAATAACGTCTTGCTTGCACATTGTGATAACATGCTACAGTCCTGTATGGAGAGCAGAGATTAATTAATTTCCATAGTTTTTACACGGGGAGGCACAATTTATGCTTGAAAAGTCATTAGGCCATAAATATGCACTCAAAATGAAAACAATTGGCTTCAAGAAACTATTCAAATTCATTGTGGCTGCAGCGGGGATCGAACGGCTGAATTTGCGTGCCTTAATCCACCGCCCTAACCATTACGCTATACTGCCCGTTTATACACGGGTGCCATCTATTGGCCAAATGTCTCCTTTTATCTTGGTTTAATAATTTCTCTACGAAGTGTCGGATAATATTGCACGAAACGTCTAGTTAACCAGCATCATTCTTTTCCATTTCACTGGTAATTATGCTGCCTGAAACGCATTTGTTCAGCCAAATCTAAAAGAGATGCCAACTCTCTGCCCTCAATACAGTATTTTCATATTAATTTACCATTCCTAGCGAAATTGTATGTTCTCTTAATTCGTGTTTAATGACAAGCCTAATAAACTAACATAGCTGGCGATTTAACTGAAAGTTTTCTATTCATGTAAACCAACGTAGCTGACCTGTTTTTTTGACTCACACAGACAGTGGACTGGCTGGCTGCTGTTAGCCCGTGCGTGTCATCTCGCAACGACCTGCATGTGATACCTTTGTTGAACAAAACGGTCTCATGTTAACACAGCGTTCGAGCAGAGCCACCTCAGACGCTAAAGTTTCTTTTTGACTTCATGTGTTAATCTTTTAAAAATATGATACTCTCCTGCCAGTTAAAGCCTGTCTTTAAGTCTTTAAATGTCTTTAATATTTATTTTAGTTATTCAATTCATGTAATGAAAATAGATGCAAAGAAACGTCGGGCTGGGTGTTGTCAATACATTTTGTCACGTAGGCTGCAGCTGTAAATCATACATCGTTATGCCTACTGGCTCGCTAGAAAAAAACAAAAACCTATCGTTGAAAAATCACTTGAAGGAAGAAAAAAATGAAAGTACCACTTTCTGCCAATAAATTGAATCGCCGTATCAGAAATGGGGGGAAGTTACAGCGACGCAGTTAGTCTGTGAGTAGAACAGATTGTGTAGACAACTTCACTGTTTCCACAAAGGAACCAAAAATGTGCTTTTTAACAGGACTTGGTCAGTGTAATGATATAAATGCTAGCATTCGATTATGGTCAACGGTACCGAAAATGCCCGTTGCACCAGCCATCATAACAAATGTCCCAATACAGGATCGATTTAAACCTCTAGATATTTTTATTTCACGTTGACAGTGTAGGCTATTATGTGTATTCCGACGCGAATTACATTTAATTGGGTTACGGCATTCACTTCAATCGAATGAAGTCAAATAGAAACGGCTCGAATTCCTTAATAAGGCTTCTTGGTTTTCAAGCCAACTTTCCGAACAGCTGTTTTGTATTGAGTCCTTAAAATGCTACAATACGGTTTTTTTTTGATCCAAAAAACATTGAACGTCAAAGCAATATATGCATTATATGTGTTAATTTTTTAAATATATGATACTTTCCTGCCAGTAAAAGCCTGTTTTTTATTTTAGTTATTCAATCGAGTTAATTAAGATAGATGAGAAAAAACGTTGCTGTGGGCTGGGTGTTTTCAGTACATTTTGTCATGTAGGCTGCCGCTGTTACTCATACATCGTTATGGTTACTGGCTCGCAAAAAGAAACAAAACTTGTCGTTGAGAAATCACTTTATCCAAGAAAAAGAGAAACAATACCGAAAATTAGAAAGAATACTAACCTTTGCCACTAGATGGCAGTCGCGTATTAGAAATGGGAGAGTCAGTTGCGACTTGAGTTGAAGTTTTAAGACTGGAGATAATGAGTCTCCAGCGAAAATAGTAAACTATTATTGCTTAATGGATGTGATGACACTCCAACAATGAACATATGTAAAAAGATGTAGCCTCAAAATCAGGCAATGTAGAATTTAATACCTTTTTGAAATTATTTAATATATAATTTTCCTATTTGGGCAGCATTACAAGTTAATTTTAAGGCTGACCATAGCCATACCATTCCAAGATATTAAAAATCGGTTCATAGTTGTGTGTCAGGGCTATAATATCATGCTGACCACATTTTGTGTGAATGTGATGAACCCCCTAGGAAGAGTATTTCAAAGTTTGGTACGTGAAAAAACACTTAAAAACACACAAAATCCAAAATAGCTCACTTCCTGTTGGGAAAACTTAAGGGATGCAAATGAGAAATGTATGTGTCTTGAGGAGACCCTTATGCCTACCAGACGTGGTGCATTTACGTGAAAGTATATGTCCACAATATTAGAAAAAAGCCATAGGGGGCGCTGTGTAGCCACGCCCAGATGAATATGGATATGGATGTGATTGCACTCCAAAAGTGAATATATTTGTAAAATATCAGCCCGATCAGATGATGTAGAACGGAATTAAGCCCACTTCCTGTTTTTGGGCGTAACGTGTGTATTATACGCCTCGCCATTGCCAAACCGTTTGAGATATCAAAAATCCTTTCGTCATTTAGGGTCAGGACTATTCTAAGATCATGATGACTACATTTGGTGTGAATGTGATGAATACCTTAGCAGGAACGCATACAAACATGATAAAAACCTCACGTCCGTTGCCAGATGGTGGCGCTATAACATTGATTTCTTCTTGGTATTTGGATGTGATTACACTCTAACAGTGAACATATTTGTAAAATATCAGCCAGATCAGACAATGTAGACCATGAATTTATGGCTACTTCCTGTTGGCGCGGCGTGACATGAAAATTGTACGCCTCGCCATGACCATACCGTTTGAGATATCAAAAATATCCTTTGGAATTAGTATCATGACTATCCTGAGACCAATTTGACCACATTTCGTGTGAATGCAATGAACCCCCTAGGAGGAGTACTTAAAAGTGTAGTACGTGTAAAATGCACAAAATTCAAAATGGCTGACTTCCTGTTTACATATTTGATTTGATGCGAATGAGAAATGTGTTTGTCCAGAGGAGTCCCACATGCATACCAAATTAGGTGAAGGTAGCTCAAAGTGCCTGTCCACAATAGAAGACAAAGCATTAGGGGGCGCTGTGGAGTCCCTTGGCCACGCCCAGGTCTGAGCATCTGATACATCCTGACAGCCAACACTTCTCATGTGTGTGCAAAATTCTGTGAATTTCCATCCATGGCAAGCACCTCAAAAATGCAAAATACATTGAAAAAAAAGAGAATAATAATTATAGGGGGCGCTGTCTAGCCACGCCCCGATTGATATGTATATATCTGATATTGTACTGCTACAGTGAACATATTTGTAAAATATCAGCCAGATCGGACGATGTCGAAAAAAAAGTCATTTTTTTGCACGCAATATGTGTACTGTACGACTCGCCATTTCCATACCGTTTGAGATATCAAAAATCCCTTCACAACTTAGCGTAAGGACTATCTTACGATCATGCTGACCGCATTTGGTGTGAATGTGCTGAATGCCCTAGCAGGAATGCATACAAATATGTTAAAGACCTCACTTCCTATTGCCAGATGGTGGCGCTATAACACTGACCTGTTCTTGGGATATGGATGTGATTACACTCCAACACTAAACAAATTTCTAAAATATCAGCCAGATCAGACAATGTAAACCATGAAATTATGGCCACTTCCTGTTGGCGTGGCGTGACATAAAAATTGTAATCCTCCCCGTGACTGTCCCGTTTGAGCTATCAAAAATATCCTGGCAATTTAGCATCATGACTATCCTGAGACCATTCTGACCGCAGTTGGTGTGAATGCGATGAACCCCCTAGGAGGAGTACTTAAAAGTGTAGTACGTGTAAAACTCAGAAAATCCAAAATGGCTGACTTCCTGTTTGGATATTTGATTAGATCCGAATGAGAAATGTGTTTGGACCGAGGAGCGCTATTTGGCCACCAAATTAGGTGCAGGTAGCTCAAAGTGCCTGCCCACAATAGAAGACAATGCGATAGGGGGCGCTGTGGAGTCCCTCGGCCACGCCCAGGTCTGAGCATCTGAGAGCTCCTGACAGCAACCACTTCTGATGTGTGTGCAAAATGTCAAGACTTTTTACGCATGGCAAGGCCCTCAAAAAAGCCAATTTGCCTGAAGAAAAAGAATAATAATAATAAATATAGCTGCAAGCAGCAATGAACGGGCCCAAGCCCCATGGGGGCAACCGCCTTGGTGGCATAGTTCTGCCAATGACATGTTTCACAACATGTACACACTTTGGAAATAATCACCTTCCTGGACAACGTATAGTGTGCACAGGAATTTCCCTTTGATCAATGAAGATGTTGGCGCTGCTATTGGAATGCATCAATGATATAAGCCTCACTTCCTGTTGCCAGATGGTGGCGCTATATTATTGATCCGTGTATGTTTTTTGAATTTGATTACACTCCAGAAATAAACATATTTGTACATTTTCAGCCACATCGGAAGATGTTCAGCGAAATTAAGGTCAATTCCTGTTTCCAGATGATGCTGCTATAACATTGAGTCGTTTTTGGAATATGGATTTGATTACACTCCAACACTGAGCATCTGTGTAAAGTTGCAGTCACATCAGACATTGGAGAATTTAAGTATGACCACTTCCTGTTTGTCTGGCATGATGTGTTTTTTATGTGCCTGACCATAGCTATATCATCCCAGTAAATCAAAAATCTGTTTTGTCAGGACCATCCTAGCATCATGCTGACCACATTTACCGTGAATGTCATGAACCCATTGAAAAATAATGCTTAAGAATGCAATATAAGGCTCACTTCCTGTTGCCAGCGGGTGGCGCTTTGCCATTTAGCCTTTATTGGAAAATGGATGAGATTACACTCCAAAAATGAACGTGTGAAGTTTCAGCCACATCAGACAATGTAGAATGAAATAAAAATAACGTCTTGCTTGCACATTGTGATAACATGCTACAGTCCTGTATGGAGAGCAGAGATTAATTAATTTCCATAGTTTTTACACGGGGAGGCACAATTTATGCTTGAAAAGTCATTAGGCCATAAACATGCACTCAAAATGAAAACAATTGGCTTCAAGAAACTATTCAAATTCATTGTGGCTGCAGCGGGGATCGAACGGCTGAATTTGCGTGCCTTAATCCACCGCCCTAACCATTACGCTATACTGCCCGCTTATACACGGGTGCCATCTATTGGCCAAATGTCTCCTTTTATCTTGGTTTAATAATTTCTCTACGAAGTGTCGGATAATATTGCACGAAACGTCTAGTTAACCAGCATCATTCTTTTCCATTTCACTGGTAATTATGCTGCCTGAAACGCATTTGTTCAGCCAAATCTAAAAGAGATGCCAACTCTCTGCCCTCAATACAGTATTTTCATATTAATTTACCATTCCTAGCGAAATTGTATGTTCTCTTAATTCATGTTTAATGACAAGCCTAATAAACTAACATAGCTGGCGATTTAACTGAAAGTTTTCTATTCATGTAAACCAACGTAGCTGACCTGTTTTTTGACTCACACAGACAGTGGACTGGCTGGCTGCTGTTAGCCCGTGCGTGTCATCTCGCAACGACCTGCATGTGATACCTTTGTTGAACAAAACGGTCTCATGTTAACACAGCGTTCGAGCAGAGCCACCTCAGACGCTAAAGTTTCTTTTTGACTTCATGTGTTAATCTTTTAAAAATATGATACTCTCCTGCCAGTTAAAGCCTGTCTTTAAGTCTTTAAATGTCTTTAATATTTATTTTAGTTATTCAATTCATGTAATGAAAATAGATGCAAAGAAACGTCGGGCTGGGTGTTGTCAATACATTTTGTCACGTAGGCTGCAGCTGTAAATCATACATCGTTATGCCTACTGGCTCGCTAGAAAAAAACAAAAACCTATCGTTGAAAAATCACTTGAAGGAAGAAAAAAATGAAAGTACCACTTTCTGCCAATAAATTGAATCGCCGTATCAGAAATGGGGGGAAGTTACAGCGACGCAGTTAGTCTGTGAGTAGAACAGATTGTGTAGACAACTTCACTGTTTCCACAAAGGAACCAAAAATGTGCTTTTTAACAGGACTTGGTCAGTGTAATGATATAAATGCTAGCATTCGATTATGGTCAACGGTACCGAAAATGCCCGTTGCACCAGCCATCATAACAAATGTCCCAATACAGGATCGATTTAAACCTCTATATATTTTTATTTCACGTTGACAGTGTAGGCTGTTATGTGTATTCCGACGCGAATTACATTTAATTGGGTTACGGCATTCACTTCAATCGAATGAAGTCAAATAGAAACGGCTCGAATTCCTTAATAAGGCTTCTTGGTTTTCAAGCCAACTTTCCGAACAGCTGTTTTGTATTGAGTCCTTAAAATGCTACAATACGGTTTTTTTAAAATCCAAATAACATTGAACGTCAAAGCAATATATGCATTATATGTGTTAATCTTTTAAATATATGATACTTTCCTGCCAGTAAAAGCCTGTTTTTTATTTTAGTTATTCAATCGAGTTAATTAAGATAGATGAGAAAAAACGTTGCTGTGGGCTGGGTGTTTTCAGTACATTTTGTCATGTAGGCTGCCGCTGTTACTCATACATCGTTATGGTTACTGGCTCGCAAAAAGAAACAAAACTTGTCGTTGAGAAATCACTTTATCCAAGAAAAAGAGAAACAATACCGAAAATTAGAAAGAATACTAACCTTTGCCACTAGATGGCAGTCGCGTATAAGAAATGAGAGAGTCAGTTGCGACTTGAGTTGAAGTTTTAAGACTGGAGATAATGAGTCTCCAGCGAAAATAGTAAACTATTATTGCTTAATGGATGTGATGACACTCCAACAATGAACATATGTGAAAAGATGTAGCCTCAAAATCAGGCAATGTAGAATTTAATACCTTTTCGAAATTATTTAATATATAATTTTCCTATTTGGGCAGCATTACAAGTTAATTTTAAGGCTGACCATAGCCATACCATTCCAAGATATTAAATATCAGTTCATAGTTGTGTGTCAGGGCTATAATATCATGCTGACCACATTTTGTGTGAATGTGATGAACCCCGTAGGAAAAGTATTTCAAAGTTTGGTACGTGAAAAAACACTTAAAAACACACAAAATCCAAAATAGCTCACTTCCTGTTGGGAAAAGTTAAGGGATGCAAATGAGAAATGTGTGTGTCTTGAGGAGACCCTTATGCCTACCAGACGTGGTGCATTTACGTGAAAGTATATGTCCACAATATTAGAAAAAAGCCATAGGGGGCGCTGTGTAGCCACGCCCAGATGAATGTGGATATGGATGTGATTGCACTCCAAAAGTGAATATATTTGTAAAATATCAGCCCGATCAGATGATGTAGAACGGAATTAAGCCCACTTCCTGTTTTTGCGCGTAACGTGTGTATTATACGCCTCGCCATTGCCAAACCGTTTGAGATATCAAAAATCCTTTCGTCAATTACGGTCAGGACTATTCTAAGATCATGATGACTACATTTGGTGTGAATGTGATGAATATCTTAGCAGGAACGCATACAAACATGATAAAAACCTCACGTCCGTTGCCAGATGGTGGCGCTATAACATTGATTTCTTGTTGGTATTTGGATGTGATTACACTCTAACAGTGAACATATTTGTAAAATATCAGCCAGATCAGACAATGTAGACCATGAATTTATGGCAACTTCCTGTTGGCGCGGCGTGACATGAAAATTGTACGCCTCGCCATGACCATACCGTTTGAGATATCAAAAATATCCTTTGGAATTAGTATCATGACTATCCTGAGACCAGTTTGACCACATTTCGTGTGAATACAATGAACCCCCTAGGAGGAGTACTTAAAAGTGTAGTACGTGTAAAATGCACAAAATTCAAAATGGCTGACTTCCTGTTTACATATTTGATTCGAAGCGAATGGGAAATGTGTTTGTCCAGAGGAGCCCCACATGCATACCAAATTAGGTGAAGGTAGCTCAAAGTGCCTGTCCACAATAGAAGACAAAGCATTAGGGGGCGCTGTGGAGTCCCTTGGCCACGCCCAGGTCTGAGCATCTGATACATCCTGACAGCCAACACTTCTCATGTGTGTGCAAAATTCTGTGAGTTTCCATCCATGGCAAGCACCTCAAAAATGCAAAATACATTGAAAAAAAAGAGAATAATAATTATAGGGGGCGCTGTCTAGCCACGCCCCGATTGATATGTATATATCTGATATTGTACTGCTACAGTGAACATATTTGTAAAATATCAGCCAGATCGGACGATGTCGAAAAAAAAGTCATTTTTTTGCACGCAATATGTGTACTGTACGACTCGCCATTTTTATACCGTTTGAGATATCAAAAATCCCTTCACAATTTAGTGTAAGGACTATCTTAAGATCATGCTGACCGCATTTGGTGTGAATGTGCTGAATGCCCTAGCAGGAATGCATACAAATATGTTAAAGACCTCACTTCCTATTGCCAGATGGTGGCGCTATAACATTGACCCGTTCTTGGGATATGGATGTGATTACACTCCAACAATAAACAAATTTCTAAAATATCAGCCAGATCAGACAATGTAGACCATGAAATTATGGCCACTTCCTGTTGGCGCGGCGTGACATAAAAATTGTACTCCTCCCCATGACCGTCCCGTTTGAGCTATCAAAAATATCCTGGCAATTTAGCATCATGAATATCCTGAGACCATTCTGACCACAGTTGGTGTGAATGCGATGAACCCCCTAGGAGGAGTACTTAAAAGTGTAGTACGTGTAAAACGCAGAAAATCCAAAATGGCTGACTTCCTGTTTGGATATTTGATTAGATCCGAATAAGAAATGTGTTTGGACCGAGGAGCGCTATATGGCCACCAAATTAGGTGAAGGTAGCTCAAAGTGCCTGTCCACAATAGAAGACAATGCGATAGGGGGCGCTGTGGAGTCCCTCGGCCACGCCCAGGTCTGAGCATCTGAGAGCTCCTGACAGCAACCACTTCTGATGTGTGTGCAAAATGTCAAGACTTTTTACGCATGGCAAGGCTCTCAAAAAAGCCCATTTGCCTGAAGAAAAAGAATAATAATAATAATAATAATAATAATAATAATAATAATAATCCTTCCAATAACAATAGGGTCCTTCGCACCCTACGGTGCTTGGGCCCTAATAATAATAATAATAATAATAATCCTTCCAATAACAATAGGGTCCTTCGCACCCTACGGTGCTTGGGCCCTAATAATAATAATAATAATAATAATAATAATCCTTCCAATAACAATAGGGTCCTTCGCACCCTACGGTGCTTGGGCCCTAAATATAGCTGCAAGCAGCAATGAACGGGCCCAAGCCCCATGGGGGCAACCGCCTTGGTGGCATAGTTCTGCCAATGACATGTTTCACAACATGTACACACTTTGGAAATAATCACCTTCCTGGACAACGTATAGTGTGCACAGGAATTTCCCTTTGATCAATGAAGATGTTGGCGCTGCTATTGGAATGCATCAATGATATAAGCCTCACTTCCTGTTGCCAGATGGTGGCGCTATATTATTGATCCGTGTATGTTTTTTGAATTTGATTACACTCCAGAAATAAACATATTTGTACATTTTCAGCCACATCGGAAGATGTTGAGCGAAATTAAGGTCAATTCCTGTTTCCAGATGATGCTGCTATAACATTGAGTCGTTTTTGGAATATGTATTTGATTACACTCCAACACTGAGCATCTTTGTAAAGTAGCAGTCACATCAGACATTGGAGAATTTAAGTATGACCACTTCCTGTTTGTCTGGCATGATGTGTTTTTTATGTGCCTGACCATAGCTATATCATCCCAGTAAATCAAAAATCTGTTTTGTCAGGACCATCCTAGCATCATGCTGACCACATTTACCGTGAATGTCATGAACCCATTGAAAAATAATGCTTAAGAATGAAATATAAGGCTCACTTCCTGTTGCCAGCGGGTGGCGCTTTGCCATTTAGCCTTTATTGGAAAATGGATGAGATTACACTCCAAAAATGAACGTGTGAAGTTTCAGCCACATCAGACAATGTAGAATGAAATAAAAATAACGTCTTGCTTGCACATTGTGATAACATGCTACAGTCCTGTATGGAGAGCAGAGATTAATTAATTTCCATAGTTTTTACACGGGGAGGCACAATTTATGCTTGAAAAGTCATTAGGCCATAAACATGCACTCAAAATGAAAACAATTGGCTTCAAGAAACTATTCAAATTCATTGTGGCTGCAGCGGTGATCGAACGGCTGAATTTGCGTGCCTTAATCCACCGCCCTAACCATTACGCTATACTGCCCGCTTATACACGGGTGCCATCTATTGGCCAAATGTCTCCTTTTATCTTGGTTTAAGAATTTCTCTACGAAATGTCGGATAATATTGCACGAAACGTCTAGTTAACCAGCATCATTCTTTTCCATTTCACTGGTAATTATGCTGCCTGAAACGCATTTGTTCAGCCAAATCTAAAAGAGATGCCAACTCTCTGCCCTCAATACAGTATTTTCATATTAATTTACCTTTCCTAGCGAAATTGTATGTTCTCTTAATTCGTGTTTAATGACAAGCCTAATAAACTAACATAGCTGGCGATTTAACTGAAAGTTTTCTATTCATGTAAACCAACGTAGCTGACCTGTTTTTTGACTCACACAGACAGTGGACTGGCTGGCTGCTGTTAGCCCGTGCGTGTCATCTCGCAACGACCTGCATGTGATACCTTTGTTGAACAAAACGGTCTCATGTTAACACAGCGTTCGAGCAGAGCCACCTCAGACGCTAAAGTTTCTTTTTGACTTCATGTGTTAATCTTTTAAAAATATGATACTCTCCTGCCAGTTAAAGCCTGTCTTTAAGTCTTTAAATGTCTTTAATATTTATTTTAGTTATTCAATTCATGTAATGAAAATAGATGCAAAGAAACGTCGGGCTGGGTGTTGTCAATACATTTTGTCACGTAGGCTGCAGCTGTAAATCATACATCGTTATGCCTACTGGCTCGCTAGAAAAAAAACAAAAACCTATCGTGGAAAAATCAGTTGAAGGAAGAAAAATATAAAAGTTCCACTTTCTGCCAATAAATGGAATCCCCGTATCAGAAATGGGGGGAAGTTACAGCGACGCAGTTAGTCTGTGAGTAGAATAGATTGTGTAGACAACTTCACTGTTTCCACAAAGGAACCAAAAATGTGCTTTTTAACAGGACTTGGTCAGTGTAATGATATAAATGCTAGCATTCGATTATGGTCAACGGTACCGAAAATGCCCGTTGCACCAGCCATCATAACAAATGTCCCAATATAGGATCAATTTAAACCTCTATATATTTTTATTTCACGTTGACAGTGTAGGCTATTATGTGTATTCCGACGCGAATTACATTTAATTGGGTTACGGCATTCACTTCAATCGAATGAAGTGAAATAGAAACGGCTCGAATTCCTTAATAAGGCTTCTTGGTTTTCAAGCTAACTTTCCGAACAGCTGTTTTGTATTGAGTCCTTAAAATGCTACAACACGGTTTTTTATAAACCAAATAACATTGAACGTCATTGCAAGATATGCATTATATGTGTTAATCTTTGAAATATATGATACTTTCCTGCCAGTAAAAGCCTGTCTTTTATTTTAGTTATTCAATCCATATAATTAAGGTGGATGAGAAAAAACGTTGCTGTGGGCTGGGTGTTGTCAGTACATTTTGTCACGTAGGCTGCCGCTGTTACTCATACATCGTTATGGTTACTGGCTCGCAAAAAGAAACAAAACTTGTATTTGAGAAATCACTTGAGAAACAATACCAAGTTTTGCCAGTAGATGGCAGTCGCGTATTAGAAATGGGAGAGTCATTTGCGACTTGCCTTGAAGTTTTAAGACTGGATATAATGAGTCTCCAGCGAAAATAGTGAACTATTATTGCTTAATGGATGTGATGACACTCCAACAATGAACATATATGAAAAGTTGTAGCCTCAAAATCAGGCAATGTAGAATTGAATACCTTTTTGAAATGATTTAATACATAATTGTATTAAAACATGAACTGTTTGGGCAGCATTACAAGTTAATTTTAAGGCTGACCATAGCCATACCATTCCAAGATATTAAAAATCAGTTCATAGTTGTGTGTCAGGGCTATAATATCATGCTGACCACATTTTGTGTGAATGTGATGAACCCCCTAGGAAGAGTATTTCAAAGTTTGGTACGTGAAAAAACACTTAAAAACACACAAAATCCAAAATAGCTCACTTCCTGTTGGGAAAAGTTAAGGGATGCAAATGAGAAATGTGTGTGTCTTGAAGAGACCCTTATGCCAACCAGACGTGGTGCATTTACGTGAAAGTATATGTCCACAATATTAGAAAAAAGCCATAGGGGGCGCTGTGTAGCCACGCCCAGATGAATGTGGATATGGATGTGATTGCACTCCAAAAGTGAATATATTTGTAAAATATCAGCCCGATCAGATGATGTAGAACGGAATTAAGCCCACTTCCTGTTTTTGGGCGTAACATGTGTATTATACGCCTCGCCATTGCCAAACCGTTTGAGATATCAAAAATCCTTTCGTCATTTAGGGTCAGGACTATTCTAAGATCATGATGACTACATTTGGTGTGAATGTGATGAATACCCTAGCAGGAACGCATACAAACATGATAAAAACCTCACTTCCGTTGCCAGATGGTGGCGCTATAACATTGATTTCTTCTTGGTATATGGATGTGATTACACTCTAACAGTGAACATATTTGTAAAATATCAGCCAGATCAGACAATGTAGACCATGAATTTATGGCTACTTCCTGTTGGCGCGGCGTGACATGAAAATTTTACGCCTCGCCATGACCATACCGTTTGAGATATCAAAAATATCCTTTGGAATTAGTATCATGACTATTCTGAGACCACTTTGACCACATTTCCTGTGAATGCAATGAACCCCCTAGGAGGAGTACTTAAAAGTGTAGTACGTGTAAAATGCACAAAATTCAAAATGGCTGACTTCCTGTTCACATATTTGAGTCGATGCGAATGAGAAATGTGTTTGTCCAGAGGAGGCCCACATGCATACCAAATTAGGTGAAGGTAGCTCAAAGTGCCTGTCCACAATAGAAGACAAAGCATTAGGGGGCGCTGTGGAGTCCCTCGGCCACGCCCAGGTCTGAGCATCTGATACATCCTGACAGCCAACACTTCTCATGTGTGTGCAAAATTCCGTGAGTTTTCATCCATGGCAAGCACCTCAAAAATGCAAAATACATTGAAAAAAAAGAGAATAATAATTATAGGGGGCGCTGTCTAGCCACGCCCCGATTGATATGTATATATTTCATATTGTACTCCAACAGTGAACATATTTGTAAAATATCAGCCAGATCGGACGATGTCAAAAAAAAAGTCATTTTTTTGCACGCAATATGTGTACTGTACGACTCGCCATTTCCATACCGTTTGAGATATCAAAAATCCCTTCACAGCTTATGGTCATGACTATCCTAAGATCATGCGGACCACATTTCGTGTGAATGTGATGAATGCCCTAGCAGGAAGGCATACAAATATGATAAAGACCTCACTTCCTGTTGCCAGATGGTGGCGCTATAACATTGACCCATTCTTGGGATATGGATGTGATTATACTCCAACAATAAACGTATTTCTAAAATATCAGCCAGATCAGACAATGTAGACCATGAAATTACGGCCACTTCCTGTTGGCGCGGCGTGACATAAAAATTCTACGCCTCCCCAGGACCGTCCCGTTTGAGCTATCAAAAATATCCTGGCAATTTAGCATCATGAATAGCCTGAGACCATTCTGACCACAGGTGGTGTGAATGTGATGAACCCCCTAGGAGGAGTACTTAAAAGTGCAGTACATGTAAAACGCACAAAATCCAAAATTGCTGACTTCCTGTTTATATATTTGATTAGATGCAAATTATAAATGTTTTTGTTCCGAGGAGTGCTATATGCGTATTAAATTTTGTGAAGGTAGCTCAAAGTGCCTGCCCACAATAGATGACAATGCGATAGGGGGCGCTGTGGAGTCTCTCGGCCACGCCCAGCTTTGAGCATCTAATCAATCCTGAAGGTCCTCATTTCTGATGTGTGTGCAAAATTCCCAGACTTTTTATGCATGGCAAGCACCTCAAAAAGGCCCATTTGCATATAGAAAAAAGAATAATAATAATAATAATAATAATAAATATAGCTGCAAGCAGCAATGAACGGGCCCAAGCACCATGGGCGCAACCGCCTTGGTGGCATAGTTGTGCCAATGACATGTTTCACAATATGTACACACTTTGGAAATAATCACCTTCCTGGAAAACGTATAGTGTGCACAGGAATTCCCCTTTGATCAATGAAGATGTTTCTGCTGCTATTGGAATGCATCAATGATATAAGCCTCACTTCCTATTGCCAGATGGTGGCGCTATAATATTGAGCCGTGTATGGTTTATGGATTTGATTTCACTCCAATAATTAACATATTTGTACATTTTCAGCCAAATTGGAAGATGTCACGTAAAATTTAAGCCACTTCCTGTTGCCAGATGGTGGCGGTATAATATTGAGCCGTGTATGGTTCATGGATTTGATTACACTCCAATAATTCACATATTTGTCCATTTTCAGCCAAATTGGAAGATGTCAAGTAAAATTAAAGCCACTTCCTGTTGCCAGATGGTGGCGCTATGCCATTGAGCCTTTCTTGGTATATGGATGAGATTACACTCCAAAAATGAACATGTGTGAAGTTTCTGCCACATCAGACAATGTAGAATGAAACAAAAATTACTTCTTGCTTGCACAGTGTAATAATATGCTCCAGTCCTGTATGGAGAGCAGAGATGAATTAATTTCAATAGATTTTACAGCGGGAGGCACAATTTACGCTTGAGAAGTCATTCGGTTATAAATATGCACTCAAAATAAAACCATTGGCGTAAAGAAACTATTCAACTTTATTGTGGCCGCACCGGGGATGGAACCGCGGACCTTGCATGTCTTAATCCACTGTCTGAACCTTTAAGCTATACTGCCCTCTTATACACGTACGTTATCTATTGGCCAAAAGTTGTATGTTTCCTTTCATCCTGGTTAAATAATTTCTCTCCGAAGTGTCGGATAATATTGCATTAAACGTCGAGTTAGCCAGCATCATTCTTTTCCATTTCACCGGTAATTATGCTGCCTGAAACGCATTTGTTCAGCCAAATCTAAAGGAGATGCCAAGTCTCTGCCCCCAATCCGGTATTTTCATATTAAGTCAAAAATTCCTAGCGAAATTGTATGTTCTCTTAATTCGTGTTTAATGACAAGCAAAATAAACTAACATATCTGGCGATTTAACTGAAAGTTTTCTATTCATGTAAACAAATGTAGCTGACCTGTTTTTTTGACTCACACAGACAGTGGACAGGCTGGCTGCTGTTAGCCAATGCGCGTCATCTCGCAACGACCTGCATGCCATACCTTTGTTGAACATAACGGTCTCATGTTAACACAGAGTTCGACCACAGCCATCTCAAACGTTAACGTTTCTTTTTGACTTTTGACTCTTTTAAATATATGCTACTCTCCTGCCAGTTAAAGACAGTCATTAAATGTCTTTAATATTTATTTCAGATATTCTATTCAAAAATGAAAATAGATGCAAAGAAACGTCGGGCTGGGTGTTGTCAATACATTTTGTCACGTAGGCTGCAGCTGTAAATCATACATCGTTATGCCTACTGGCTCGCTAGAAAAAAAAAAAAAACCTATCGTTGAAAAATCACTTGAAGGAAGAAAAATATAAAAGTTCCACTTTCTGCCAATAAATGGAATCCCCGTATCAGAAATGGGGGGAAGTTACAGCGACGCAGTTAGTCTGTGAGTAGAATAGATTGTGTAGACAACTTCACTGTTTCCACAAAGGTGATGTGCTTTTTAACAGGACTTGGTCAGTGTAATGATATAAATGCTAGCATTCGATTATGGTCAACGGTACCGAAAATGCCCGTTGCACCAGCCATCATAACAAATGTCCCAATATAGGATCGATTTAAACCTCTATATATTTTTATTTCACGTTGACAGTGTAGGCTATTATGTGTATTCCGACGCGAATTACATTTAATTGGGTTACGGCATTCACTTCAACCGAATGAAGTCAAATAGAAACGGCTCGAATTCCTTAATAAGGCTTCTTGATTTTCAAGCTAACTTTCCGAACAGCTGTTTTGTATTGAGTCCTTAAAATGCTACAACACGGTTTTTTTTAAACCAAATAACATTGAACGTCATTGCAAGATATATGCAATACCAACTTTTGCCAGTAGATGGCAGTCGCGTATTAGAAATGGGAGAGTCATTTGCGACTTGCGTTGAAGTTTTAAGACTGGATATAATGAGACTCCAGCGAAAATAGTGAACTATTATTGCTTAATGGATGTGATGACACTCCAACAATGAACATATGTGAAAAGTGTTAGCCTCAAAATCAGGCAATGTAGAATTTAATACCTTTTTGAAATTATTTAATACATAATTGTATTAAAACATGAACTGTTTGGGCAGCATTACAAGTTAATTTTAAGGCTGACCAGAGCCATATCATTCCAAGATATTAAAAATCAGTTCATAGTTGTGTGTCAGGGCTATAATATCATGCTGACCACATTTTGTGTGAATGTGATGAACCCCCTAGGAAGAGTATTTCAAAGTTTGGTACGTTAAAAAACACTTAAAAACACACAAAATCCAAAATAGCTCACTTCCTGTTGGGAAAAGTTAAGGGATGCAAATGAGAAATGTGTGTGTCTTGAGGAGACCCTTATGGCTACCAGACGTGGTGCATTTACGTGAAAGTATATGTCCACAATATTAGAAAAAAGCCATAGGGGGCGCTGTGTAGCCACGCCCAGGTGAATGTGGATATGGATGTGATTGCACTCCAAAAGTGAATATATTTGTAAAATATCAGCCCGATCAGATGATGTAGAACGGAATTAAGCTCACTTCCTGTTTTTGGGCGTAATGTTTGTATTATACGCCTCGCCATTGCCAAACCGTTTGAGATATCAAAAATCCTTTCGTCATTTAGGGTCAGGACTATTCTAAGATCATGATGACTACATTTGGTGTGAATGTGATGAATACCCTAGCAGGAACGCATACAAACATGATAAAAACCTCACTTCCGTTGCCAGATGGTGGCGCTATAACATTGATTTCTTCTTGGTATTTGGATGTGATTACACTCTAACAGTGAACATATTTGTAAAATATCAGCCAGATCAGACAATGTAGACCATGAATTTATGGCTACTTCCTGTTGGCGCGGCGTGACATGAAAATTGTACGCCTCGCCATGACCATACCGTTTGAGATATCAAAAATATCCTTTGGAATTAGTATCATGACTATCCTCAGACCACTTTGACCCCATTTCGTGTGAATGCAATGAACCCCCTTGGAGGAGTACTTAAAAGTGTAGTACGTGTAAAATGCACAAAATTCAAAATGGCTGACTTTCTGTTCACATATTTGATTCGATGCGAATAAGAAATGTGTTTGTCCAGAGGAGGCCCACATGCATACCAAATTAGGTGAAGGTAGCTCAAAGTGCCTGTCCACAATAGAAGACAAAGCATTAGGGGGCGCTGTGGAGTCCCTCGGCCACGCCCAGGTCTGAGCATCTGATACATCCTGACAGCCAACACTTCTCATCTGTGTGCAAAATTCCATGAGTTTCCATCCATGGCAAGCACCTCAAAAATGCAAAATACATTGAAAAAAAAGAGAATAATAATTATAGAGGGCGCTGTCTAGCCACGCCCCGATTGATATGTATATATTTAATATTGTACTCCAACAGTGAACATATTTATAAAATATCAGCCAGATCGGACGATGTCGAAAAAAAAATCATTTTTTTGCACGCAATATGTGTACTGTACGACTCGCCATTTCCATACCGTTTGAGATATCAAAAATCCCTTCACAGCTTATGGTCATGACTATCCTAAGATCATGCTGACCACATTTCGTGTGAATGTGATGAATGCCCTAGCAGGAAGGCATACAAATATGATAAAGACCACACTTCCTGTTGCCAGATGGTGGCGCTATAACATTGACCCGTTCTTGGGATATGGATGTGATTGTAGTCCAACAATAAACATATTTCTAAAATATCAGCCAGATCAGACGATGGAGACCATGAAATTACGGCCACTTCCTGTTGGCGCCGCGTGACATAAAAATTCTACGCCTCCCTAGGACCGTCCCGTTTCAGCTATCAAAAATATCCTGCCAATTTAGCATCATGAATATCCTGAGACCATTCTGACAACAGGTGGTGTGAATGTGATGAACCCCCTAGGAGGAGTACTTAAAAGTGCAGTACGTGTAAAACGCACAAAATCCAAAATGGCTGACTTCCTGTTTGTATATTTGATTAGATGCGAATTAGAAATGTGTTTAGGCCGAGGAGTGCTATATGCGTCCTAAATTTTGTGAAGGTAGCTCAAAGTGCCTGCCCACAATAGATGACAATGCGATAGGGGGCGCTGTGGAGTTCCTCAGCGACGCCCAGGTCTGAGCATCTGAGCGATCCTGACAGCCACCACTTCTGATGTGTGTGCAAAATTCCGTGAGTTTTCATCCATGGCAAGCACCTCAAAAATGCACAAAACATTGAAAAAAAAAGAATAATAATAATAATAATAATAATCCTTCCAATAACAATAGGGTCCTTCGCACCCTACGGTGCTTGGGCCCTAATAATAATCTTTACAATAACAATAGGGTCCTTCGCACCCTACGGTGCTTGGGCCCTAAATATAGCTGCAAGCAGCAATGAACGGGCCCAAGCACCATGGGCGCAACCGCCTTGGTGGCATAGTTGTGCCAATGACATGTTTAACAATATGTACACACTTTGGAAATAATCACCTCCCTTGGCAACGTATAGTGTGCACAGGAATTCCCCTTTGATCAATGAAGATGTTGATGTTGCTATTGGAATGCATCAATGATATAAGACCCACTTCCTGTTGCCAGATGGTGGCACTATAATATTGAGCCGTGTATGGTTTTTGAATTTGATTACACTCCAATAATAAACCTATTTCAAAATTTTCGGCAACATCGGAAGATGTCGAGTAAAATTAAGGCCACTTCCTGTTGCCAGATGGTGGCGCTATAACATTGAGTCATTTTTGGGATATGGATGTGATTACACTCCCACAACGAACATATCTGTAATATCAACAAGATCAGACCATCTAGAATGAAATTAAGGCCACTTCCTGTTGCCAGATGGTGGCGCTATGCCATTGAGCCTTTATTGGTATATGGATGAGATTACACTCCAAAAATGAACATGTGTGAAGTTTCAGCCTCATCAGACAATGTAGAATGAAATAAAAACAACTTCTTGCTTGCACATTGTGATAACATGCTACAGTCCTGTCTGGAGAGCAGAGATGAATTAATTTCCATAGATTTTACAGCGGGAGGCACAATTTATGCTTGAATAGTCATTCGGTTATAAATATGCACTCAAAATAAAACCATTGGCTTAAAGAAACTATTCAACTTTATTGTGCTTTATTGTGTTTAATCCACTGCCTGAACCATTAAACTATACTGCCCTCTTATACACGTACGCCATTTATTGGCCAAAAGTTGTATGTTTCCTTTTATCTTGGTTAAATAATTTCTCTATGATTTCTTCTCTGATAATATTGCATTAAACGACTCGTTAGCCAGCATATTTCTTTTCCATTTCACCGGTAATTATGCTGCCTGAAACGCATTTGTTCAGCCAAATCTAAAGGAGATGCCATGTCTCTGCCCTCAATCCGGTATTTTCATATTAAGTCAAATATTCCTAGCGAAATTGTATGTTCTCTTAATTCGTGTTTAATGACAAGGAAAATAAACTAACATAGCTGGCGATTTAACTGAACGTTTTCTATTCTTGTAAACCAACGTAGCTGACCTGTTCTTTGACTCACACAGACAGTGGACAGGCTGGCTGCTGTTAGCCCATGCCTGTCATCTCGCAAGGACCTGCATGCGATACCTTTGTTGAACATAACGGTCTCATGTTAACACAGAGTTCGACCAGAGCCACCTCAAACGTTAACGTTTCTTTTTGACTTTTGACTCTTTTAAATATATGCTACTCTCCTGCCAGTTAAAGACAGTCATTAAATGTCTTTAATATTTATTTCAGATATTCAATTCATATAATGAAAATAGAGGCAAAGAAACGTCGGGCTGGGTGTTGTCAATACATTTTGTCACGTAGGCTGCAGCTGTAAATCATACATCGTTATGCCTACTGCTGCTAGAAAAAAACAAAAACCTATCGTTGAAAAATCACTTGAAGGAAGAAAAAAAAAAAGTACCACTTTCAGCAAATAAATGGAATCCCCGTATCAGAAATGGGGGGAAGTTACAGCGACGCAGTTAGTCTGTGAGTAGAATAGATTATGTAGACAACTTCACTGTTTCCACAAAGGAACCAAAAATGTGCTTTTTAACAGGACTTGGTCAGTGTAATGATATAAATGCTAGCATTCGATTATGGTCAACGGTACCGAAAATGCCCGTTGCACCAGCCATCATAACAAATGTCCCAATATAGGATCGATTTAAACCTCTATATATTTTTATTTCACGTTCACAGTGTAGGCGATTGTGTGTATTCCGACGCGAATTACATTTAATTGGGTTACGGCATTCACTTCAATCGAATGAAGTCAAATAGAAACGGCTCGAATTCTTTAATAACGCTTCTTGGTTTTCAAGCCAACTTTCCGAACAGCTGTTTTGTATTGAGTCCTTAAAATGCTACAACACGGTTTTTTATGAACGAAATAACATTGAACGTCATTGCAAGATATATACAATACCAACTTTTGCCAGTAGATGGCAGTCGCGTATTAGAAATGGGAGAGTCATTTGCGACTTGCGTTGAAGTTTTAAGACTGGATATAATGAGTCTCCAGCGAAAATAGTGAACTATTATTGCTTAATGGATGTGATGACACTCCAACAATGAACATATGTGAAAAGTTGTAGCCTCAAAATCAGGCAATGTAGAATTTAATACCTTTTTGAAATTATTTAATACATAATTGTATTAAAACATGAACTGTTTGGGCAGCATTACAAGTTAATTTTAAGGCTGACCATAGCCATACCATTCCAAGATATTAAAAATCAATTCATAGTTGTGTGTCAGGGCTATAATATCATGCTGACCACATTTTGTGTGAATGTGATGAACCCCCTAGGAAGAGTATTTCAAACTTTGGTACGTGAAAAAACACTTAAAAACACACAAAATCAGAAATAGCTCACTTCCTGTTGGGAAAAGTTAAGGGATGCAAATGAGAAATGTGTGTGTCTTGAGGAGACCCTTATGTCTACCAGACGTGGTGCATTTACGTGAAAGTATATGTCCACAATATTAGAAAAAAGCCATAGGGGGCGCTGTGTAGCCACGCCCAGATGAATGTGGATATGGATGTGATTGCACTCCAAACGTGAATATATATTTGTAAAATATCAGCCCGATCAGATGATGTAGAACGGATTTAAGCCCACTTCCTGTTTTTGGGCGTAACGTGTGTATTATACGCCTCGCCATTGCCAAACCGTTTGAGATATCAAAAATCCTTTCGTCATTTAGGGTCAGGACTATTCTAAGATCATGATGACTACATTTGGTGTGAATGTGATGAATACCCTAGCAGGAACGCATACAAACATGATAAAAACTTCACTTCCGTTGCCAGATGGTGGCGCTATAACATTGATTTCTTCTTGGTATTTGGATGTGATTACACTCTAACAGTGAACATATTTGTAAAATATCAGCCAGATCAGACAATGTAGAGCATGAATTTATGGCTACTTTCTGTTGGCGCGGCGTGACATGAAAATTGTACGCCTCGCCATGACCATACCCTTTGAGATATCAAAAATATCCTTTGGAATTAGTATCAGGACTATCCTGAGACCACTTTGACCACATTTCCTGTGAATGCAATGAACCCCCTAGGAGGAGTACTTAAAAGTGTAGTACGTGTAAAATGCACAAAATTCAAAATGGCTGACTTCCTGTTCACATATTTGATTCGATGCGAAAGAGAAATGTGTTTGTCCAGAGGAGCCCCACATGCATACCAAATTAGGTGAAGGTAGCTCAAAGTGCCTGTCCACAATAGAAGACAAAGCATTAGGGGGCGCTGTGGAGTCCCTCGGCCACGCCCAGGTCTGAGCATCTGATACGTCCTGACAGCCAACACTTCTCATGTGTGTGCAAAATTCCGTGAGTTTCCATCCATGGCAAGCACCTCAAAAATGCTAAATACATTGAAAAAAAAGAGAATAATAATTATAGGGGGCGCTGTCTAGCCACGCCCCGATTGATATGTATATATTTCATATTGTACTCCAACAGTGAACATATTTGTAAAATATCAGCCAGATCGGACGATGTCGAAAAAAAAGTCATTTTTTTGCACGAAATATGTGTACTGTACGACTCGCCATTTCCATACCGTTTGAGATATCAAAAATCCCTTCACAGCTTATGGTCATGACTATCCTAAGATCATGCTGACCACATTCCGTGTGAATGTGATGAATGCCCTAGCAGGAAGGCATACAAATATGATAAAGACCTCACTTCCTGTTGCCAGATGGTGGCGCTATAACATTGACCCGTTCTTGGGATATGGATGTGATTATAGTTCAACACTAAACATATTTCTAAAATATCAGCCAGATCAGACGATGTAGACCATGAAATTATGACCACTTCCTGTTGGCGCGGCGTGACATAAAAATTGCACGCCTCGCCATTACCATCCTGTTTGAGCTATCGAAAATATCCTGGCAATTTAGCATCATGACTATCCTGAGACCATTCTGACCACAGTTGGTGTGAATGCGATGAACCCCCTAGGAGGAGTACGTAAAAGTGTAGTACGTGTAAAACACACAAAATCCAAAATAGCTCACTTCCTGTTCGCATATTTGCATCAATGCGAATGAGAAATGTGTTTGAATTGAGGAGCCACACATGGTTACCAAATTAGTTTCATGTAGTTCAAAGTGCCTGCCCACAATAGACAACAATGCAATGGGGGGGGGGGGTCAGCGCAATAGGGGGCGCTGTGGAGTCCCTCGGCCACACCCAGGTCTGAGCATCTGATAGATCCTGACGGCCACCACTTCTGATGTGTCTGCAAAATTTCAAGACTTTTTAGCCATGGCAAGGCCCTCAAAAATGCCCATTTGACGGAAGAGAAAGAATAATAATAATAATAATAATAAATATTGCTGCAAGCAGCAATGAACGGGCCCAAGCACCATGGGCGCAACCGCCTTGGTGGCATAGTTGGGCCAATGACATGTTACACAATATGTACACACTTTGGAAATAATCACCTTCCTTAGCAACGTATAGTGTGCACAGGAATTCCCCTTTGATCAATGAAGATGTTGGTGTTGCTATTGGAATGCATCAATGATATAACACTCACTTCCTGTTGCCAGATGGTGGCGCTATAGTATTGAGCCGTGTATGGTTTTTGAATTTGATTACACTCCAATAATAAACCTATTTCAAAATTTTCAGCCACATTGGAAGATGTTGAGTGAAATGAAGGTCAATTCAATGTTCTAGTTTCCAGATGGTGGCGCTATAACATTGAGTCATTTTTGGAATATGGATTTAATTACACTCCAACAATATACATATTTCTAAATTTTCGGCCACATCGGAAGATGTCGAGTAAAATGAAGGCCACTTCCTGTTGCCAGATGGTGGCGCTATAACATTGAGTCATTTTTGGGATATGGATGTGATTACACTCCCACAACGAACATATCTGTGTTATATCAACCAGATCAGACCATCTAGAATGAAATTACGACCACTTCCTGTTGCCGCGGCGAGACCTCAAATTGTACGCCTCGCCATAGCCGTACCGTTTGACATATCAGAAATATCCTTTCAATTTAGCATCAGGATTATCCTGAGACCGTTTTCACCACATTTGGTGTGAATGTGATGAACCCCCTAGGAGGAGTATTTCAGAGTTTGGTACGTGAAAAAACACTTAAAAACACACAAAATCCAGAATAGCTCACTTCCTGTTTGGAAATGTTAAGGGATGCAAATGAGAAATGTGTGTGTCTTGAGGAGACCCATATGCATTCCATATTCGGTGAATTTACGTCAAAGTATATGTCCACAATATTAGAAAAGAACCATAGGGGGCGCTGCGTAGCCACGCCCAGATGTATGTGGATATGGATGTGATTGCACTCCAACAGTGAATGTATCTGTAAAATATCAGCCCAATCAGACGATGTAGAACGGAATTAAGCCCACTTCCTGTTTTCGCTCGTAACGCGTGTATTGTACGCCTCGCCATTGCCAAACCATTTGAGATATCAAAAATCCGTTTGGCTTTTAGGGTCAGGACTATCCTAAGATCATGCTGACCACATTTGGTGTGAATGTGATGAATACCCTAGCAGGAACACATACAAATATGATAAAAACCTCACTTCCTGTTGCCAGATGGTGGCGCTATAACATTGACTTCTTCCTGGGACATGGATGTGAGTATACTCACACAATGAACATATTTGTAAAATATCAGCCAGATCAGACTATGTAAACCACAAAATTATGGCCACTTCCTTTTGGCGCGGCGTGACATAAAAATTGTACGCCTCGCCATGACCATACCGTTTGAGATATCAAAAATATCCTGGCAATTTAGAATCATGACTATGTTGAGACCATTCTTACCCCATTTGGTGTGAATGCGATGAACCGCCTAGGAGGAGTACTTAAAAGTGTAGTACATGTGAAAACGCACAAAATTCAAAATGGCTGACTTCCTGTTCGCATATTTGCATCAATGCGAATGAGAAATGTGTTTCAATTGAGGAGCCACACATGCATACCAAATTAGGTTCATGTAGCTCAAAGTGCCTGCCCACAATAGACAACAATGCGGGGGGGGGGGGGGGGCAGCGCAATAGGGGGCGCTGTGGAGTCCCTCGGCCACACCCAGGTCTGAGCATCTGATAGATCCTGACGGCCACCACTTCTGATGTGTCTGCAAAATTTCAAGACTTTTTAGCAAGGGCAAGGCCCTCAAAAATGCCCATTTGACGGAAGAGAAAGAATAATAATAATAATAATAATAATAATAATAATAATAATAATAATAATAATAATAATAATCCTTCCAATAACAATAGGGTCCTTCGCACCCTACGGTGCTTGGGCCCTAATAATAATAATAATAATAATAATCCTTCCAATAACAATAGGGTCCTTCGCACCCTACGGTGCTTGGGCCCTAATAATAATAATCTTTACAATAACAATAGGGTCCTTCGCACCCTACGGTGCTTGGGCCCTAAATATAGCTGCAAGCAGCAATGAACGGGCCCAAGCCCCATGGGGGCAACCGCCTTGGTGGCATAGTTCTGCCAATGATATGTTTCACAACATGTACACACTTTGGAAATAATCACCTTCCTGGACAACGTATAGTGTGCACAGGAATTTCCCTTTGATCAATGAAGATGTTGGCGCTGCTATTGGAATGCATCAATGATATAAGCCTCACTTCCTGTTGCCAGATGGTGGCGCTATATTATTGATCCGTGTATGTTTTTTGAATTTGATTACACTCCAGAAATAAACATATTTGTACATTTTCAGCCACATCGGAAGATGTTCAGCGAAATTAAGGTCAATTCCTGTTTCCAGATGATGCTGCTATAACATTGAGTCGTTTTTGGAATATGGATTTGATTACACTCCAACACTGAGCATCTGTGTAAAGTTGCAGTCACATCAGACATTGGAGAATTTAAGTATGACCACTTCCTGTTTGTCTGGCATGATGTGTTTTTTATGTGCCTGACCATAGCTATATCATCCCAGTAAATCAAAAATCTGTTTTGTCAGGACCATCCTAGCATCATGCTGACCACATTTACCGTGAATGTCATGAACCCATTGAAAAATAATGCTTAAGAATGCAATATAAGGCTCACTTCCTGTTGCCAGCGGGTGGCGCTTTGCCATTTAGCCTTTATTGGAAAATGGATGAGATTACACTCCAAAAATGAACGTGTGAAGTTTCAGCCACATCAGACTATGTAGAATGAAATAAAAATAACGTCTTGCTTGCACATTGTGATAACATGCTACAGTCCTGTATGGAGAGCAGAGATTAATTAATTTCCATAGTTTTTACACGGGGAGGCACAATTTATGCTTGAAAAGTCATTAGGCCATAAACATGCACTCAAAATGAAAACAATTGGCTTCAAGAAACAATTCAAATTCATTGTGGATGCAGCGGGGATCGAACGGCTGAATTTGCGTGCCTTAATCCACCGCCCTAACCATTACGCTATACTGCCCGCTTATACACGGGTGCCATCTATTGGCCAAATGTCTCCTTTTATCTTGGTTTAATAATTTCTCTACGAAGTGTCGGATAATATTGCACGAAACGTCTAGTTAACCAGCATCATTCTTTTCCATTTCACTGGTAATTATGCTGCCTGAAACGCATTTGTTCAGCCAAATCTAAAAGAGATGCCAACTCTCTGCCCTCAATACAGTATTTTCATATTAATTTACCATTCCTAGCGAAATTGTATGTTCTCTTAATTCGTGTTTAATGACAAGCCTAATAAACTAACATAGCTGGCGATTTAACTGAAAGTTTTCTATTCATGTAAACCAACGTAGCAGACCTGTTTTTTGACTCACACAGACAGTGGACTGGCTGGCTGCTGTTATCCCGTGCGTGTCATCTCGCAACGACCTGCATGTGATACCTTTGTTGAACAAAACGGTCTCATGTTAACACAGCGTTCGAGCAGAGCCACCTCAGACGCTAAAGTTTCTTTTTGACTTCATGTGTTAATCTTTTAAAAATATGATACTCTCCTGCCAGTTAAAGCCTGTCTTTAAGTCTTTAAATGTCTTTAATATTTATTTTAGTTATTCAATTCATGTAATGAAAATAGATGCAAAGAAACGTCGGGCTGGGTGTTGTCAATACATTTTGTCACGTAGGCTGCAGCTGTAAATCATACATCGTTATGCCTACTGGCTCGCTAGAAAAAAACAAAAACCTATCGTTGAAAAATCACTTGAAGGAAGAAAAAAATGAAAGTACCACTTTCTGCCAATAAATTGAATCGCCGTATCAGAAATGGGGGGAAGTTACAGCGACGCAGTTAGTCTGTGAGTAGAACAGATTGTGTAGACAACTTCACTGTTTCCACAAAGGAACCAAAAATGTGCTTTTTAACAGGACTTGGTCAGTGTAATGATATAAATGCTAGCATTCGATTATGGTCAACGGTACCGAAAATGCCCGTTGCACCAGCCATCATAACAAATGTCCCAATACAGGATCGATTTAAACCTCTATATATTTTTATTTCACGTTGACAGTGTAGGCTATTATGTGTATTCCGACGCGAATTACATTTAATTGGGTTACGGCATTCACTTCAATCGAATGAAGACAAATAGAAACGGCTCGAATTCCTTAATAAGGCTTCTTGGTTTTCAAGCCAACTTTCCGAACAGCTGTTTTGTATTGAGTCCTTAAAATGTTACAATACGGTTTTTTCAAAATCCAAATAACATTGAACGTCAAAGCAATATATGCATTATATGTGTTAATCTTTTAAATATATGATACTTTCCTGCCAGTAAAAGCCTGTTTTTTATTTTAGTTATTCAATCGAGTTAATTAAGATAGATGAGAAAAAACGTTGCTGTGGGCTGGGTGTTTTCAGTACATTTTGTCACGTAGGCTGCCGCTGTTACTCATACATCGTTATGGTTACTGGCTCGCAAAAAGAAACAAAACTTGTCGTTGAGAAATCACTTTATCCAAGAAAAAGAGAAACAATACCAAAAATTAGAAAGAATACTAACCTTTGCCACTAGATGGCAGTCGCGTATTAGAAATGGGAGAGTCAGTTGCGACTTGAGTTGAAGTTTTAAGACTGGAGATAATGAGTCTCCAGCGAAAATAGTAAACTATTATTGCTTAATGGATGTGATGACTCTCCAACAATGAACATATGTGAAAAGATGTTGCCTCAAAATCAGGCAATGTAGAATTTAATACCTTTTTGAAATTATTTAATATATAATTTTCCTATATAATTTTCCTATTTGCTGACCACATTTCGTGTGAATGTGATGAATGCCCTAGCAGGAAGGCATACAAATATGATAAAGACCTCACTTCCTGTTGCCAGATGGTGGCGCTATAACATTGACTCGTTCTTGGGATATGGATGTGATTACACTCCAACAATAAACAAATTTCTAAAATATCAGCCAGATCAGACAACGTAGACCATGAAATTACGGCCACTTCCTGTTGGTGCGGCGTGACATAAAAATTCTACGCCTCCCCAGGACCGTCCCGTTTGAGCTATCAAAAATATCCTGGCAATTTAGCATCATGAATATCCTGAGACCATTCTGACCACAGGTGGTGTGAATGTGATGTACCCCCTAGGAGGAGTACTTAAAAGTGCAGTACGTGTAAAACGCACAAAATCCAAAATGGCTGACTTCCTGTTTGTATATTTGATTAGATGCAAATTAGAAATGTGTTTGGTCCGAGGAGTGCTATATGCGTACTAAATTTGGTGAAGGTAGCTCAAAGTGCCTGCCCACAATAGATGACAATGCGATAGGGGGCGCTGTGGAGTCCCTCGGCCACGCCCAGGTCTGAGCATCTAATCGATCCTGAAGGTCCTCATTTCTGATGTGTGTGCAAAATTCCCAGACTTTTTATGCATGGCAAGCACCTCAAAAAGGCCCATTTGCATATAGAAAAAAGAATAATAATAATAAATATAGCTGCAAGCAGCAATGAACGGGCCCAAGCCCCATGGGGGCAACCGCCTTGGTGGCATAGTTCTGCCAATGACATGTTTCACAACATGTACACACTTTGGAAATAATCACCTTCCTGGACAACGTATAGTGTGCACAGGAATTTCCCTTTGATCAATGAAGATGTTGGCGCTGCTATTGGAATGCATCAATGATATAAGCCTCACTTCCTGTTGCCAGATGGTGGCGCTATATTATTGATCCGTGTATGTTTTTTGAATTTGATTACACTCCAGAAATAAACATATTTGTACATTTTCAGCCACATCGGAAGATGTTCAGCGAAATTAAGGTCAATTCCTGTTTCCAGATGATGCTGCTATAACATTGAGTCGTTTTTGGAATATGGATTTGATTACACTCCAACACTGAGCATCTGTGTAAAGTTGCAGTCACATCAGACATTGGAGAATTTAAGTATGACCACTTCCTGTTTGTCTGGCATGATGTGTTTTTTATGTGCCTGACCATAGCTATATCATCCCAGTAAATCAAAAATCTGTTTTGTCAGGACCATCCTAGCATCATGCTGACCACATTTACCGTGAATGTCATGAACCCATTGAAAAATAATGCTTAAGAATGCAATATAAGGCTCACTTCCTGTTGCCAGCGGGTGGCGCTTTGCCATTTAGCCTTTATTAGAAAATGGATGAGATTACACTCCAAAAATGAACGTGTGAAGTTTCAGCCACATCAGACAATGTAGAATGAAATAAAAATAACGTCTTGCTTGCACATTGTGATAACATGCTACAGTCCTGTATGGAGAGCAGAGATTAATTAATTTCCATAGTTTTTACACGGGGAGGCACAATTTATGCTTGAAAAGTCATTAGGCCATAAACATGCACTCAAAATGAAAACAACTGGCTTCAAGAAACTATTCAAATTCATTGTGGCTGCAGCGGGGATCGAACGGCTGAATTTGCGTGCCTTAATCCACCGCCCTAACCATTACGCTATACTGCCCGCTTATACACGGGTGCCATCTATTGGCCAAATGTCTCCTTTTATCTTGGTTTAATAATTTCTCTACGAAGTGTCGGATAATATTGCACGAAACGTCTAGTTAACCTGCATCATTCTTTTGCATTTCACTGGTAATTATGCTGCCTGAAACGCATTTGTTCAGCCAAATCTAAAAGAGATGCCAACTCTCTGCCCTCAATACAGTATTTTCATATTAATTTACCATTCCTAGCGAAATTGTATGTTCTCTTAATTCGTGTTTAATGACAAGCCTAATAAACTAACATAGCTGGCGATTTAACTGAAAGTTTTCTATTCATGTAAACCAACGTAGCTGACCTGTTTTTTGACTCACACAGACAGTGGAAAGGCTACGCAACGACGTGCATGCGATACCTTTGTTGAACATAACGGTCTCTTGTTAACACAGCGTTCGAGCAGAGCCACCTCAAACGCTACCGTTTCTTTTTGACTTCATGTGTTACTCTTTTAAATATATGACACTCTCCTGCTAGTTAAAGACAGTCATTAAATGTCTTTAATATTTATTTTAGATATTCAATTAAAATAATGAAAATAGATCCAAAGAAACGTCGGGCTGGGTGTTGTCAATACATTTTGTCACGTAGGCTGCAGCTGTAAATCATACATCGTTATGCCTACTGGCTCGATATAAAAAACGAAAACCTATCGTTGAAAAATCACTAGAAGGAAGAAAAAAATCAAAGTACCACTTTTTGCCAATAAATGGAATCCCCGTTTCAGAAATGGGGGGAAGTTACAGCGACGCAGTTAGTCTGTGAGTAGAATATATTGTGTAGACAACTTCACTGTTTCCACAAAGGAGTCAAAAATGTGCTTTTTAACAGGACTTGGTCAGTTTAATGATATAAATGCTAGCATTCGATTATGGTCAATGGTACCGAAAATGCCCGTTGCACCAGCCATGATAACAAAAGTCCCAATATAGGATCGATTTGAACCTCTATATATTTTTATTTCACGTTGACAATGTAGGCTATTATGTGTATTCCGACGCGAATTCCATTTAATTGGGTTACGGCATTCACTTCAATCGAATGAAGTCAAATAGAAACGGCGCGAATTCCTAAATAAGGCTTCTTGGTTTTCAAGCTAACTTTCCGAACAGCAGTTTTGTATTGAGTCCTGAAAATGCTACAATACGTTTTTTTTTAACAAAATACCATTTAACGTCAATGCAAGATATGCATTATATGTGTAAATCTTTTAAATATATGATACTCTCCTGCCAGTTAAAGCCTGTCTTTAAGTCTTTAAATGTCTTTAATATTTATTTTAGATATTCAATTCATATAATGAAAATAGATGCAAAGAAACGTCGGGCTGGGTGTTGTCAATACATTTTGTCACGTAGGCTGCAGCTGTAAATCATACATCGTTATGCCTACTGGCTCGCTAGAAAAAAACAAAAACCTATCGTTGAAAAATCACTTGAATGAAGAAAAAAATAAAAGTACCAATTTCTGCCAATAAATGGAATCCCCGTATCAGAAATGGGGGGAAGTTACAGCGACGCAGTTAGTCTGTGAGTAGAATAGATTGTGTAGACAACTTCACTGTTTCCACAAAGGAACCAAAAATGTGCTTTTTAACAGGACTTGGTCAGTGTAATGATATAATTGCTAGCATTCGCTTATGGTCAACGGTACCGAAAATGCCCGTTGCACCAGCCATCATAACAAATGTCCCAATATAGGATCGATTTAAACCTCTATATATTTTTATTTCACGTTGACAGTGTAGGCGATTGTGTGTATTGCGACGCGAATGACATTTAATTGGGTTACGGCATTCACTTCAATCGAATGAAGTCAAATAGAAACGGCTCGAATTCCTTAATAAGGCTTCCTGGTTTTCAACCCAACTTTCCGAACAGCTGTTTTGTGTTGAGTCCTTAAAATGCTACACTACGTTTTTTTTTAAACCAAATAACATTGAACTTCAATGCAAGATCTGCATTATATGTGTTAATCTTTTAAATATATGATACTTTCCTGCCAGTAAAAGTCTGTCTTTTATTTTAGTTATTCAATCCATATAATTAAGGTAGATGAAAAAAACGTTGCTATGGGCTGGGTGTTGTCAGTACATTTTCTCACGTAGGCTGCCGCTGTTACTCATACATCGTTATGGTTACTGGCTCGCAAAAAGAAACAAAACTTGTCATTGAGAAATCACTTTATCCAAGAAAATTAGAAAGAATACTAACCTTTGCCACTAGATGGCAGGCGCGTATTAGAAATGGGAGAGTCAGTTGCGACTTGCGTTGAAGTTTTAAGACTGGATATAATGAGTCTCCAGCGAAAATAGTGAACTATTATTGCTTAATGGATGTGATGACACTCCAACAATGAACATATGTGAAAAGTTGTAGCCTCAAAATCAGGCAATGTAGAATTTAATACCTTTTTGAAATGATTTAATACATAATTTTCCTGTTTGGGCAGCATTACAAGTTAATTTTAAGGCTGACCATAGCCATTCCATTCCAAGTTATTAAAAATCAGTTCACAGTTGTGTGTCAGGGCTATAATATCATGCTGACCACATTTTGTGTGACTGTGATGAACCCCCTAGGAAGAGTATTTCAAAGTTTGGTACGTGAAAAAACACTTAAAAACACACAAAATCCAAAATAGCTCACTTCCTGTTGGGAAAAGTTAAGGGATGCAAATGAGAAATGTGTGTGTCTTGAGGAGACCCTTATGCCTACCAGACGTGGTGCATTTACGTGAAAGTATATGTCCACAATATTAGAAAAGAGCCATAGGGGGCGCTGTGTAGCCACGCCCAGATGAATGTGGATATGGATGTGATTGCACTCCAAAAGTGAATATATTTGTAAAATATCAGATGATGTAGAACGGAATTAAGCCCACTTCCTGTTTTTGGGCGTAACGTGTGTATTATACGCCTCGCCATTGCCAAACCGTTTGAGATATCAAAAATCCTTTTGTCATTTAGGGTCAGGACTATTCTCAGATCATGATGACTCCATTTGGTGTGAATGTGATGAATACCCTAGCAGGAAGGCATACAAATATGATAAAAACCTCACTTCCTGTTGCCAGATGGTGGCGCTATAACATTGACTTCTTCTTGGTATATGGATGTGATTACACTCTAACAGTGAACATATTTGTAAAATATCAGCCAGATCAGACAATGTAGACCATGAATTTATGGCTACTTCCTTTTGGCGTGGCGTGACATGAAAATTGTACTCCTCGCCATGACCATACCGTTTGAGATATCAAAAATATCCTTCGGAATTAGTATCATAACTATCCTCAGACCACTTTGACCACATGTGGTGTGAATGCGATGAACCCCCTAGGAGGAGTACTTAAAAGTGTAGTACGTGTAAAACGCACAAAATTCAAAATGGCTGACTTCCTGTTCACATATTTGATTCGATGCGAATGAGAATTGTGTTTGGGCAGAGGAGCCCCACAACCCTACAAAATTAGGTGAAGGTAGCTCAAAGTGCCTGTCCACAATAGAAGACAAAGCAATAGGGGGCGCTGTGGAGTCCCTTGGCCACGCCCAGGTCTGAGCATCTGACAGTTCCTGAGAGACACCACTTCTCATGTTTGTGCAAAATTCCGTGAGTTTTCATCCATGGCAAGCACCTCAAAAATGCACAAAACATAGAAAAAAAAGATTATAATAATTATAGGGGGCGCTGTCTAACCACGCCCCGATTGATATGTATATATTTGATATTGTATTCCAAGAGTGAACATATTTATAAAATATCAGCCTGATCGGACGATATCGAAAAAAAAGTCATTTTTTTGCACGCACTATGTCTACTCTACGACTCGCCATTTCCATTCCGTTTGAGATATCAAAAATCCCTTCGCAATTTAGTGTAAGGACTATCTTAAGATCATGCTGACCACATTTGGTGTGAATGTGATCAATGCCCTAGCAGGAAGGCATACAAATATGATGAAGACCACACTTCCTGTTGCCAGATGGTGGCGCTATAACATTGACCCGTTCTTGGGATATGGATGTGTTTATACTCCAACAATAAACGTATTTCTAAAATATCAGCCAGATCAGACGATGTCGGCCATGAAATTACGGCCACTTCCTGTTGGCGTGGCGTGACATAAAAATTGTAATCCTCCCCGTGACTGTCCCATTTGAGCTATCAAAAATATCCTGGCAATTTAGTATTATGACTATCCTGAGACCATTCTGACCACAGTTGGTGTGAATGCGATGAACCCCCTAGGAGGAGTACTTAAAAGTGTAGAACGTGTAAAACGCACAAAATCCAAAATGGCTGACTTCCTGTTTGCATATTTGATTAGATGCAAATTTGAAATGTGTTTGGCCTGAGGAGTGCTATATGCCTACTAAATATGGTGCAGGTAGCTCAAAGTGCCTGCCCACAATAGAAGACAATGCGATAGGGGGCGCTGTGGAGTCCCTCAGCGACGCCCAGATCTGAGCATCTGAGAGATCCTGACAGCCACCACTTCTGATGTGTGTGCAAAATTCCGTGAGTTTTCATTCATGGCAAGCACCTCAAAAATGCACAAAACATTGAAAAAAAAAGAATAATAATAATAAATATAGCTGCAAGCAGCAATGAACGGGCCCAAGCACCATGGGCGCAACCGCCTTGGTGGCATAGTTGTGCCAATGACATGTTTCACAACATCTACACACTTTGGAAATAATCACCTTCCTGGACAACGTATAGTGTGCACAGGAATTCCCCTTTGAGCAATGAGGATGTTGGTGCTGCTATTGGAATGCATCAATGATATAAGCCTCACTTCCTGTTGCCAGATGGTGGCGCTATAATATTGAACCATGTATGGTTTTTGAATTTGATTACACTCCAATAATAAACCTTTTTCTAAATTCTAAGCCACATCGGAAGATGTTGAGTGAAATTAAGGCCACTTCCTTTTGCCAGATGGTGGAGCTATGCCATTGAGCCTTTATTGGTATATGGATGAGATTACACTCCAAAAATGAACATGTGTGAAGTTTTAGCCACATCAGACAATGTAGAATGAAACAAAAATCACTTCTTGCTTGCACATTGTGATAACATGCTCCAGTCCTGTATGGAGAGCAGAGATGAATTCATTTCCATAGATTTTACAGCGGGAGGCACAATTTATGCTTGAGAAGTCATTCGGTTATAAATATGCACTCAAAATGAAACCATTGGCTTAAAGAAACTATTCAACTTTATTGTGGCCGCACCAGGGATGGAACCGCGGACCTTGCATGTCTTAATCCACTGCCTGAACCGTAAAACTATACTGCCCTCTTATACACGGCCGCCATCTATTGGCCAAAAGTTGTATGTTTCCTTTTATCTTGGTTAAATAATTTCTCTCCGAAGTGTCGGATAATATTGCATTAAACGTCTCGTTAGCCAGCATCATTCTTTTCCATTTCACTGGTAATTATGCTGCCTGAAACGCATTTGTTCAGCCAAATCTAAAGGAGATGCCAAGTCTCTGCCCTCAATCCGTTATTTTCATATTAAGTCACAAATTCCTAGCGAAATTGTATGTTCTCTTAATTCGTGTTTAATGACAAGCAAAATAAACTAACATAGCTGGCGATTTAACTGAAAGTTTTCTATTCATGTAAACCAACGTAGCGGACCTGTTTTTTGACTCACACAGACAAGTGGACAGGCTGGCTCCTGTTAGCCAATATCTGTCATCTCGCAACGACCTGCAAGCCATACCTTTGTTGAACATAACGGTTTCATCTTAACACAGTGTTCGAGCACCACCTCGAATGCTAACCTTTTTCTTTTTACTTCATGTGTTACTCTTTTAAATATATGATACTCTCCTGCCATTTAAAGACAGTCATTAAATTTTTGAAATATTTATTTTAGATATTCAATTCATATAATGAAAATAGATGCAAAGAAACGTCGGGCTGGGTGTTGTCAATACATTTTGTCACGTAGGCTGCAGCTGTTAATCATACATCGTTATGCCTACTGGCTCGCTAGAAAAAAACAAAAACCTATCCCCGTATCAGAAATGGGGGGAAGTTACAGCGACGCAGTTAGTCTGTGAGTAGAATAGGTTATGTAGACAACTTCACTGTTTCCACAAAGGAACCAAAAATGTGCTTTTTAACAGGACTTGGTCAGTGTAATGATATAAATGCTAGCATTCGATTATGGTCAACGGTACCGAAAATGCCCGTTGCACCAGCCATCATAACAAATGTCCTAATATAGGATCGATTTAAACATCTATATATTTTTATTTCACGTTGACAGTGTAGGCGATTGTGTGTATTCCGACGCGAATTACATTTAATTGGGTTACGGCATTCACTTCAATCGAATGAAGTCAAATAGAAACGGCTCGAATTCCTTAATAAGGCTTCTTGGTTTTCAACCCAACTTTCCGAACAGCTGTTTTGTGTTGAGTCCTTAAAATGCTACAATACGTTTTTTTTTAAACCAAATAACATTGAACGTCAATGCAAGATCTGCATTATATGTGTTAATCTTTTAAATATATGATACTTTCCTGCCAGTAAAAGCCTGTCCTTTATTTTAGTTATTCAATCCATAAAATTAAGGTCGATGAAAAAAACGTTGCTGTGGGCTGGGTGTTGTCAGTACATTTTGTCACGTAGGCTGCCGCTGTTACTCATACATCGTTATGGTTACTGGCTCGCAAAAAGAAACAAAACTTGTCATTGAGAAATTACTTTATCCAAGAAAATTAGAAAGAATACTAACCTTTGCCAGTAGATGGCAGTCGCGTATTAGAAATGGGAGAGTCAGTTGCGACTTGCGTTGAAGTTTTAAGACTGGATATAATGAGTCTCCAGCGAAAATAGTGAACTATTATTGCTTAATGGATGTGATGACACTCCAACAATGAACATATGTGAAAAGTTGTAGCCTCAAAATCAGGCAATACCTTTTTGAAATTATTTAATACATAATTGTATTAAAACATGAACTGTTTGGGCAGCATTACAAGTTAATTTTAAGGCTGACCATAGCCATACCATTCCAAGATATTAAAAATCAGTTCATAGTTGTGTGTCAGGGCTATAATATCATGCTGACCACATTTTGTGTGAATGTGATGAACCCCCTAGGAAGAGTATTTCAAAGTTTGGTACGTGAAAAAACACTTAAAAACACACAAAATCCAAAATAGCTCACTTCCTGTTGGGAAAAGTTAAGGGATGCAAATGAGAAATGTGTGTGTCTTGAGGAGACCCTTATGCCTACCAGACGTGGTGCATTTACGTGAAAGTATATGTCCACAATATTAGAAAAAAGCCATAGGGGGCGCTGTGTAGCCACGCCCAGATGAATGTGGATATGGATGTGATTGCACTCCAAAAGTGAATATATTTGTAAAATATCAGCTCGATCAGATGATGTAGAACGGAATTAAGCCCACTTCCTGTTTTTGGGCGTAACGTGTGTATTATACGCCTCGCCATTGCCAAACCGTTTGATATATCAAAAATCCTTTCATCATTTAGGGTCAGGACTATTCTAAGATCATGATGACTACATTTGGTGTGAATGTGATGAATACCTTAGCAGGAACGCATACAAACATGATAAAAACCTCACGTCCGTTGCCAGATGGTGGCGCTATAACATTGATTTCTTCTTGGTATTTGGATGTGATTACACTCTAACAGTGAACATATTTGTAAAATATCAGCCAGATCAGACAATGTAGACCTTGAATTTATGGCAACTTCCTGTTGGCGCGGCGTGACATGAAAATTGTACGCCTCGCCATGACCATACCGTTTGAGATATCAAAAATATCCTTTGGAATTAGTATCATGACTATCCGGAGACCACTTTGACCGCATTTCGTGTGAATGCAATGAACCCCCTAGGAGGAGTACTTAAAAGTGTAGTACGTGTAAAATGCACAAAATTCAAAATGGCTGACTTCCTGTTTACATATTTGATTCGATGCGAATGAGAAATGTGTTTGTCCAGAGGAGCCCCACATGCATACCAAATTAGGTGAAGGTAGCTCAAAGTGCCTGTCCACAATAGAAGACAAAGCATTAGGGGGCGCTGTGGAGTCCCTTGGCCACGCCCAGGTCTGAGCATCTGATACATCCTGACAGCCAACACTTCTCATGTGTGTGCAAAATTCTGTGAGTTTCCATCCATGGCAAGAACCTCAAAAATGCAAAATACATTGAAAAAAAAAAGAATAATAATTATAGGGGGCGCTGTCTAGCCACGCCCCGATTGATATGTATATATCTGATATTGTACTGCTACAGTGAACATATTTGTAAAATATCAGCCAGATCGGACGATGTCGAAAAAAAAGTCATTTTTTTGCACGCAATATGTGTACTGTACGACTCGCCATTTCCATACCGTTTGAGATATCAAAAATCCCTTCACAACTTAGCGTAAGGACTATCTTAAGATCATGCTGACCGCATTTGGTGTGAATGCAATGAACCCCCTAGGAGGAATGCATACAAATATGTTAAAGACCTCACTTCCTGTTGCCAGATGGTGGCGCTATAACATTGACCTGTTCTTGGGATATGGATGTGATTACACTCCAACAATAAACAAATTTCTAAAATATCAGCCAGATCAGACGATGTCGACCATGAAATTATGGCCACTTCCTGTTGGCGCGGCGTGACATAAAAATTGTACTCCTCCCCATGACCGTCCCGTTTGAACTATCAAAAATATCCTGGCAATTTAGCATCATGACTATCCTGAGACCATTCTGACCACCGTTGGTGTGAATGCGATGAACCCCCTAGGAGGAGTACTTAAAAGTGTAGTACGTGTAAAACTCAGAAAATCCAAAATGGCTGACTTCCTGTTTGGATATTTGATTAGATCCGAATGAGAAATGTGTTTGGACCGAGGAGCGCTATATGGCCACCAAATTAGGTGCAGGTAGCTCAAAGTGCCTGCCCACAATAGAAGACAATGCGATAGGGGGCGCTGTGGAGTCCCTCGGCCACGCCCAGGTCTGAGCATCTAAGCGATCCTGAAGGTCCTCATTTCTGATGTGTGTGCAAAATTCCCAGACTTTTTATGCATGACAAGCACCTCAAAAAGGCCCATTTGCATATAGAAAAAAGAATAATAATAATAATAATAATAATAATCTTTACAATAACAATAGGGTCCTTCGCACCCTACGGTGCTTGGGCCCTAATAATAATAATCCTTCCAATAACAATAGGGTCCTTCGCACCCTACGGTGCTTGGGCCCTAAATATAGCTGCAAGCAGCAATGAACGGGCCCAAGCCCCATGGGGGCAACCGCCTTGGTGGCATAGTTCTGCCAATGACATGTTTCACAACATGTACACACTTTGGAAATAATCACCTTCCTGGACAACGTATAGTGTGCACAGGAATTTCCCTTTGATCAATGAAGATGTTGGCGCTGCTATTGGAATGCATCAATGATATAAGCCTCACTTCCTGTTGCCAGATGGTGGCGCTATATTATTGATCCGTGTATGTTTTTTGAATTTGATTACACTCCAGAAATAAACATATTTGTACATTTTCAGCCACATCGGAAGATGTTCAGCGAAATTAAGGTCAATTCCTGTTTCCAGATGATGCTGCTATAACATTGAGTCGTTTTTGGAATATGGATTTGATTACACTCCAACACTGAGCATCTGTGTAAAGTTGCAGTCACATCAGACATTGGAGAATTTAAGTATGACCACTTCCTGTTTGTCTGGCATGATGTGTTTTTTATCTGCCTGACCATAGCTATATCATCCCAGTAAATCAAAAATCTGTTTTGTCAGGACCATCCTAGCATCATGCTGACCACATTTACCGTGAATGTCATGAACCCATTGAAAAATAATGCTTAAGAATGCAATATAAGGCTCACTTCCTGTTGCCAGCGGGTGGCGCTTTGCCATTTAGCCTTTATTGGAAAATGGATGAGATTACACTCCAAAAATGAACGTGTGAAGTTTCAGCCACATCAGACAATGTAGAATGAAATAAAAATAACGTCTTGCTTGCACATTGTGATAACATGCTACAGTCCTGTATGGAGAGCAGAGATTAATTAATTTCCATAGTTTTTACACGGGGAGGCACAATTTATGCTTGAAAAGTCATTAGGCCATAAACATGCACTCAAAATGAAAACAATTGGCTTCAAGAAACTATTCAAATTCATTGTGGCTGCAGCGGGGATAGAACGGCTGAATTTGCGTGCCTTAATCCACCGCCCTAACCATTACGCTATACTGCCCGCTTATACACGGGTGCCATCTATTGGCCAAATGTCTCCTTTTATCTTGGTTTAATAATTTCTCTACGAAGTGTCGGATAATATTGCACGAAACGTCTAGTTAACCTGCATCATTCTTTTCCATTTCACTGGTAATTATGCTGCCTGAAACGCATTTGTTCAGCCAAATCTAAAAGAGATGCCAACTCTCTGCCCTCAATACAGTATTTTCATATTAATTTACCATTCCTAGCGAAATTGTATGTTCTCTTAATTCGTGTTTAATTACAAGCCTAATAAACTAACATAGCTGGCGATTTAACTGAAAGTTTTCTATTCATGTAAACCAACGTAGCTGACCTGTTTTTTGACTCACACAGACAGTGGACTGGCTGGCTGCTGTTAGCCCGTGCGTGTCATCTCGCAACGACCTGCATGTGATACCTTTGTTGAACAAAACGGTCTCATGTTAACACAGCGTTCGAGCAGAGCCACCTCAGACGCTAAAGTTTCTTTTTGACTTCATGTGTTAATCTTTTAAAAATATGATACTCTCCTGCCAGTTAAAGCCTGTCTTTAAGTCTTTAAATGTCTTTCATATTTCTTTTAGTTATTCAATTCATGTAATGAAAATAGATGCAAAGAAACGTCGGGCTGGGTGTTGTCAATACATTTTGTCACGTAGGCTGCAGCTGTAAATCATACATCGTTATGCCTACTGGCTCGCTAGAAAAAAACAAAAACCTATCGTTGAAAAATCACTTGAAGGAAGAAAAAAATGAAAGTACCACTTTCTGCCAATAAATTGAATCGCCGTATCAGAAATGGGGGGAAGTTACAGCGACGCAGTTAGTCTGTGAGTAGAACAGATTGTGTAGACAACTTCACTGTTTCCACAAAGGAACCAAAAATGTGCTTTTTAACAGGACTTGGTCAGTGTAATGATATAAATGCTAGCATTCGATTATGGTCAACGGTACCGAAAATGCCCGTTGCACCAGCCATCATAACAAATGTCCCAATACAGGATCGATTTAAACCTCTATATATTTTTTTTTCACGTTGACAGTGTAGGCTATTATGTGTATTCCGACGCGAATTACATTTAATTGGGTTACGGCATTCACTTCAATCGAATGAAGTCAAATAGAAACGGCTCGAATTCCTTAATAAGGCTTCTTGGTTTTCAAGCCAACTTTCCGAACAGCTGTTTTGTATTGAGTCCTTAAAATGCTACAATACGGTTTTTTTAAAATCCAAATAACATTGAACGTCAAAGCAATATATGCATTATATGTGTTAATCTTTTAAATATATGATACTTTCCTGCCAGTAAAAGCCTGTTTTTTATTTTAGTTATTCAATCGAGTTAATTAAGATAGATGAGAAAAAACGTTGCTGTGGGCTGGGTGTTTTCAGTACATTTTGTCACGTAGGCTGCCGCTGTTACTCATACATCGTTATGGTTACTTGCTCGCAAAAAGAAACAAAACTTGTCGTTGAGAAATCACTTTATCCAAGAAAAAGAGAAACAATACCGAAAATTAGAAAGAATACTAACCTTTGCCACTAGATGGCAGTCGCGTATTAGAAATGGGAGAGTCAGTTGCGACTTGAGTTGAAGTTTTAAGACTGGAGATAATGAGTCTCCAGCGAAAATAGTAAACTATTATTGCTTAATGGATGTGATGACACTCCAACAATGAACATATGTGAAAAGATGTAGCCTCAAAATCAGGCAATGTAGAATTTAATACCTTTTTGAAATTATTTAATATATAATTTTCCTATTTGGGCAGCATTACAAGTTAATTTTAAGGCTGACCATAGCCATACCATTCCAAGATATTAAAAATCAGTTCATAGTTGTGTGTCAGGGCTATAATATCATGCTGACCACATTTTGTGTGAATGTGATGAACCCCCTAGGAAGAGTATTTCAAAGTTTGGTACGTGAAAAAACACTTAAAAACACACAAAATCCAAAATAGCTCACTTCCTGTTGGGAAAAGTTAAGGGATGCAAATGAGAAATGTGTGTGTCTTGAGGAGACCCTTATGCCTACCAGACGTGGTGCATTTACGTGAAAGTATATGTCCACAATATTAGAAAAAAGCCATAGGGGGCGCTGTGTAGCCACGCCCAGATGAATGTGGATATGGATGTGATTGCACTCCAAAAGTGAATATATTTGTAAAATATCAGCCCGATCAGATGATGTAGAACGGAATTAAGCCCACTTCCTGTTTTTGGGCGTAACGTGTGTACTATACGCCTCGCCATTGCCAAAC
This sequence comes from Conger conger, assembly GCF_963514075.1. NCBI lineage: Eukaryota > Metazoa > Chordata > Actinopteri > Anguilliformes > Congridae > Conger > Conger conger. The sequence goes on from NC_083762.1 coordinate 47,888,535, forward strand.
CGTTTGAGATATCAAAAACCCTTTCGTCATTTAGGGTCAGGACTATTCTAAGATCATGATGACTACATTTGGTGTGAATGTGATGAATACCTTAGCAGGAACGCATACAAACATGATAAAAACCTCACGTCCGTTGCCAGATGGTGGCGCTATAACATTGATTTCTTCTTGGTATTTGGATGTGATTACACTCTGAGATTGAACATATTTGTAAAATATCAGCCAGATCAGACAATGTAGACCATGAATTTATGGCAACTTCCTGTTGGCGCGGCGTGACATGAAAATTGTACGCCTCGCCATGACCATACCGTTTGAGATATCAAAAATATCCTTTGGAATTAGTATCATGACTATCCTGAGACCAATTTGACCACATTTCGTGTGAATGCAATGAACCCCCTAGGAGGAGTACTTAAAAGTGTAGTACGTGTAAAATGCACAAAATTCAAAATGGCTGACTTCCTGTTTACATATTTGATTCGATGCGAAAGAGAAATGTGTTTGGCCAGAGGAGTCCCACATGCATACCAAATTAGGTGAAGGTAGCTCAAAGTGCCTGTCCACAATAGAAGACAAAGCATTAGGGGGCGCTGTGGAGTCCCTTGGCCACGCCCAGGTCTGAGCATCTGATACATCCTGACAGCCAACACTTCTCATGTGTGTGCAAAATTCTGTGAGTTTCCATCCATGGCAAGCACCTCAAAAATGCTAAATACATTGAAAAAAAAGAGAATAATAATTATAGGGGGCGCTGTCTAGCCACGCCCCGATTGATATGTATATATCTGATATTGTACTGCTACAGTGAACATATTTGTAAAATATCAGCCAGATCGGACGATGTCGAAAAAAAAGTCATTTTTTTGCACGCAATATGTGTACTGTACGACTCGCCATTTCCATACCGTTTGAGATATCAAAAATCCCTTCACAACTTAGCGTAAGGACTATCTTAAGATCATGCTGACCGCATTTGGTGTGAATGTGCTCAATGCCCTAGCAGGAATGCATACAAATATGTTAAAGACCTCACTTCCTATTGCCAGATGGTGGCGCTATAACACTGACCTGTTCTTGGGATATGGATGTGATTACACTCCAACAATAAACAAATTTCTAAAATATCAGCCAGATCAGACAATGTTGACCATGAAATTATGGCCACTTCCTGTTGGCGTGGCGTGACATAAAAATTGTAATCCTCCCCGTGACTGTCCCGTTTGAGCTATCAAAAATATCCTGGCAATTTAGCATCATGACTATCCAGAGACCATTCTGACCACAGTTGGTGTGAATGCGATGAACCCCCTAGGAGGAGTACTTAAAAGTGTAGTACGTGTAAAACTCAGAAAATCCAAAATGGCTGACTTCCTGTTTGGATATTTGATTAGATCCGAATGAGAAATGTGTTTGGACCGAGGAGCGCTATTTGGCCACCAAATTAGGTGCAGGTAGCTCAAAGTGCCTGCCCACAATAGAAGACAATGCGATAGGGGGCGCTGTGGAGTCCCTCGGCCACGCCCAGGTCTGAGCATCTGAGAGCTCCTGACAGCAACCACTTCTGAAGTGTGTGAAAAATGTCAAGACTTTTTACGCATGGCAAGGCCCTCAAAAAAGCCCATTTGCCTGAAGAAAAAGAATAATAATAATAATAATAATAATAATAATAATAATAATCCTTCCAATAACAATAGGGTCCTTCGCACCCTACGGTGCTTGGGCCCTAATAATAATAATAATAATAATCTTTACAATAACAATAGGGTCCTTCGCACCCTACGGTGCTTGGGCCCTAAATATAGCTGCAAGCAGCAATGAACGGGCCCAAGCACCATGGGGGCAACCGCCTTGGTGGCATAGTTCTGCCAATGACATGTTTCACAACATGTACACACTTTGGAAATAATCACTTTCCTGGACAACGTATAGTGTGCACAGGAATTCCCTTTTTATCAATGAAGATGTTGGCGCTGCTATTGGAACGCATCAATGATATAAGCCTCACTTCCTATTGCCAGATGGTGGCGCTATATTATTGAGCCATGTATGGTTTTTGAATTTGATTACACTCCAGAAATTAACATATTTGTACATTTTCAGCCACATCGGAAGACGTTGAGCGAAATTAAGGTCAATTCCTGTTTCCAGATGATGCTGCTTTAACATTGAGTCGTTTTTGGAATATGGATTTGATTACACTCCAACACTGAGCATCTGTGTAAAGTTGCAGTCACATCAGACATTGGAGAATTTAAGTATGACCACTTCCTGTTTGTCTGGCATGATGTGTTTTTTATGTGCCTGACCATAGCTATATCATCCCAGTAAATCAAAAATCTGTTTTGTCAGGACCAGCCTAGCATCATGCTGACCACATTTACCGTGAATGTCATGAACCCATTGAAAAATAATGCTTAAGAATGCAATATAAGGCTCACTTCCTGTTGCCAGCGGGTGGCGCTTTGCCATTGAGCCTTTATTGGAAAATGGATGAGATTACACTCCAAAAATGAACATGTGTGAAGTTTCTGCCACATCAGACAATGTAGAATGAAACAAAAATTACTTCTTGCTTCCACATTGTAATAATATGCACCAGTCCTGTACGGAGAGCAGAGATGAATTAATTTCAATAGATTTTACAGCGGGAGGCACAATTTACGCTTGAGAAGTCATTCGGTTATAAATATGCACTCAAAATAAAACCATTGGCGTAAAGAAACTACTCAACTTTATTTTGGCCGCACCGGGGATGGAACTGCGGACCTTGCATGTCTTAATCCACTGTCTGAACCATTAAGCTGCCCTCTTATACACGTACGCCATCTATTGGCCAAAAGTTGTATGTTTCCTTTTATCTTGGTTAAATAATTTCTCTCCTAAGTGTCGGATAATATTGCAATAAACGTCTAGTTAGCCAGCATCATTCTTTTCCATTTCACCGGTAATTATGCTGCCTGAAACGCATTTGTTCAGCCAAATCTAAAGGAGATGCCAAGTCTCTGCCCTCAATCCGGTATTTTCATATTAAGTCAAAAATTCCTAGCGAAATTGTATGTTCTCTTAATTCGTGTTTAATGACAAGCAAAATAAACTAACATATCTGGCGATTTAACTGAAAGTTTTCTATTCATGTAAACAAACGTAGCTGACCTGTTTTTTGACTCACACAGACAGTGGACAGGCTGGCTGCTGTTAGCCAACGACCTGCATGCCATACCTTTTTTGAACATAACGGTCTCATGTTAACACAGAGTTCGACCAGAGCCATCTCAAACGTTAACGTTTCTTTTTGACTTTTGACTCTTTTAAATATATGCTACTCTCCTGCCAGTTAAAGACAGTCATTAAATGTCTTTAATATTTATTTCAGATATTCAATTCATACAATGAAAATAGATGCAAAGAAACGTCGGGCTGGGTGTTGTCAATACATTTTGTCACGGAGGCTGCAGCTGTAAATCATACATCGTTATGCCTACTGCTGCTAGAAAAAAACAAAAACCTATCGTTGAAAAATCACTTGAAGGAAGAAAAAAAAAAAGTACCACTTTCAGCAAATAAATGGAATCCCCGTATCAGAAATGGGGGGAAGTTACAGCGACGCAGTTAGTCTGTGAGTAGAATAGATTATGTAGACAACTTCACTGTTTCCACAAAGGAACCAAAAATGTGCTTTTTAACAGGACTTGGTCAGTGTAATGATATAAATGCTAGCATTCGATTATGGTCAACGGTACCGAAAATGCCCGTTGCACCAGCCATCATAACAAATGTCCCAATATAGGATCGATTTAAACCTCTATATATTTTTATTTCACGTTGACAGTGTAGGCAATTATGTGTATTCCGACGCGAATTACATTTAATTGGGTTACGGCATTCACTTCAACCGAATGAAGTCAAATAGAAACGGCTCGAATTCCTTAATAGGCTTCTTGATTTTCAAGCTAACTTTCCGAACAGCTGTTTTGTATTGAGTCCTTAAAATGCTACAACACGGTTTTTTTTAAACCAAATAACATTGAACGTCATTGCAAGATATATGCAATACCAACTTTTGCCAGTAGATGGAAGTCGCGTATTAGAAATGGGAGAGTCATTTGCGACTTGCGTTGAAGTTTTAAGACTGGATATAATGAGTCTCCTGCGAAAATAGTGAACTATTATTGCTTAATGGATGTGATGACACTCCAACAATGAACATATGTGAAAAGTTGTAGCCTCAAAATCAGGCAATGTAGAATTTAATACCTTTTTGAAATTATTTAATACATAATTGTATTAAAACATGAACTGTTTGGGCAGCATTACAAGTTAATTTTAAGGCTGACCATAGCCATACCATTCCAAGATATTAAAAATCAGTTCATAGTTGTGTGTCAGGGCTATAATATCATGCTGACCACATTTTGTGTGAATGTGATGAACCCCCTAGGAAGAGTATTTCAAAGTTTGGTACGTGAAAAAACACTTAAAAACACACAAAATCCAAAATAGCTCACTTCCTGTTGGGAAAAGTTAAGGGATGCAAATGAGAAATGTGTGTGTCTTGAGGAGACCCTTATGCCTACCAGACGTGGTGCATTTACGTGAAAGTATATGTCCACAATATTAGAAAAAAGCCATAGGGGGCGCTGTGTAGCCACGCCCAGATGAATGTGGATATGGATGTGATTGCACTCCAAAAGTGAATATATTTGTAAAATATCAGCCCGATCAGATGATGTAGAACGGAATTAAGCCCACTTCCTGTTTTTGGGCGTAACGTGTGTATTATACGCCTCGCCATTGCCAAACCGTTTGAGATATCAAAAATCCTTTCGTCATTTAGGGTCAGGAGTATTCTAAGATCATGATGACTACATTTGGTGTGAATGTGATGAATACCTTAGCAGGAACGCATACAAATATGATAAAAACCTCACGTCCGTTGCCAGATGGTGGCGCTATAACATTGATTTCTTCTTGGTATTTGGATGTGATTACACTCTAACAGTGAACATATTTGTAAAATATCAGCCAGATCAGACAATGTAGACCATGAATTTATGGCAACTTCCTGTTGGCGCGGCGTGACATGAAAATTGTACGCCTCGCCATGACCATACCGTTTGAGATATCAAAAATATCCTTTGGAATTTGTATCATCACTATCCTGAGACCACTTTGACCACATTTCGTGTGAATGCAATGAACCCCCTAGGAGGAGTACTTAAAAGTGTAGTACGTGTAAAATGCACAAAATTCTAAATGGCTGACTTCCTGTTTACATATTTGATTCGATGCGAATGAGAAATGTGTTTGTCCAGAGGAGCCCCACATGCATACTAAATTAGGTGAAGGTAGCTCAAAGTGCCTGTCCACAATAGAAGACAAAGCATTAGGGGGCGCTGTGGAGTCCCTTGGCCACGCCCAGGTCTGAGCATCTGATACATCCTGACAGCCAACACTTCTCATGTGTGTGCAAAATTCTGTGAGTTTCCATCCATGGCAAGCACCTCAAAAATGCAAAATACATTGAAAAAAAAGAGAATAATAATTATAGGGGGCGCTGTCTAGCCACGCCCCGATTGATATGTATATATCTGATATTGTACTGCTACAGTGAACATATTTGTAAAATATCAGCCAGATCGGACGATGTCGAAAAAAAAGTCATTTTTTTGCACGCAATATGTGTACTGTACGACTCGCCATTTCCATACCGTTTGAGATATCAAAAATCCCTTCACAACTTAGCGTAAGGACTATCTTAAGATCATGCTGACCGCATTTGGTGTGAATGTGCTGAATGCCCTAGCAGGAATGCATACAAATATGTTAAAGACCTCACTTCCTGTTGCCAGATGGTGGCGCTATAACACTGACCAGTTCTTGGGATATGGATGTGATTCCACTCCAACAATAAACAAATTTCTAAAATATCAGCCAGATCAGACAATGTAGACCATGAAATTATGGCCACTTCCTGTTGGCGTGGCGTGACATAAAAATTGTAATCCTCCCCGTGACTGTGCCGTTTGAGCTATCAAAAATATCCTGGCAATTTAGCATCATGCCTATCCTGAGACCATTCTGACCACAGTTGGTGTGAATGCGATGAACCCCCTAGGAGGAGTACTTAAAAGTGTAGTACGTGTAAAACTCAGAAAATCCAAAATGGCGGACTTCCTGTTTGGATATTTGATTAGATCCGAATGAGAAATGTGTTTGGACCGAGGAGCGCTATTTGGCCACCAAATTAGGTGCAGGTAGCTCAAAGTGCCTGCCCACAATAGAAGACAATGCGATAGGGGGTGCTGTGGAGTCCCTCGGCCACGCCCAGGTCTGAGCATCTGAGAGCTCCTGACAGCAACCACTTCTGATGTGTGTGCAAAATGTCAAGACTTTTTACGCATGGCAAGGCCCTCAAAAAAGCCCATTTGCCTGAAGAAAAAGAATAATAATAATAAATATAGCTGCAAGCAGCAATGAACGGGCCCAAGCACCATGGGCGCAACCGCCTTGGTGGCATAGTTGTGCCAATGACATGTTTCACAATCTGTACACACTTTGGAAATAATCACCTTCCTGGACAACGTATAGTGTGCACAGGAATTCCCCTTTGATCAATGAAGATGTTGGTGCTGCTATTGGAACGCATCAATGATATAAGCCTCACTTCCTGTTGCCAGATGGTGGCGCTATAATATTGAGCCGTGTATGGTTTTTGAATTTGATTACACTGCAATAATAAACCTATTTCTAAATACTAAGCCACATCGGAAGATGTTGAGTCAAATTAAGATCAATTCAATGTTATAGTTTCCATATGGTGGCGCTATAACATTGAGTCATTTTTGGGATATGGATGTGATTACACTCCCACAACGAACATATCTGTGTAATATCAACCAGATCAGACCATCTAGAATGAAATTACGACCACTTCCTGTTGCCGCGGCGAGACCTCAAATTGTACGCCTCGCCATAGCCGTACCGTTTGACATATCAGAAATATCCTTTCAATTTTGCATCAGGATTATCCTGAGACCATTCTCACCACATTTCGTGTGAATGTGATGAACCCCCTAGGAGGAGTATTTCAGAGTTTGGTACGTGTAAAAACACTTAAAAACACACAAAATCCAGAATAGCTCACTTCCTGTTTGGAAAAGTTAAGGGATGCAAATGAGAAATGTGTGTGTCTTGAGGAGACCCATATGCATACCATATTCGGTGAATTTACGTGAAAGTATATGTCCACAATATTAGAAAAGAACCATAGGGGGCGCTGCGTGGCCACGCCCAGATGTATGTGGATAAGGATGTGATTGCACTCCAAAAGTGAATATATCTGTAAAATATCAGCCCAATCAGACGATGTAGAACGGAATTAAGCCCACTTCCTGTTTTCGCTCGTAACGTGTGTATTGTACGCCTCGCCATTGCCAAACCGTTTGAGATATCAAAAATCCGTTTGGCTTTTAGGGTCAGGACTATCCTAAGATCATGCTGCCTACATTTGGTGTGAATGTGATGAATACCCTAGCAGGAACACATACAAATATGATAAAAACCTCACTTCCTGTTGCCAGATGGTGGCGCTATAACTTTGACTTCTTCTTGGGAGGTGGATGTGAGTATACTCACACAATTAACTTATTTGTAAAATATCAGCCAGATCAGACGATGGAAACCACAAAATTATGACCACTTCCTTTTGGCGCGGCGTGACATAAAAATTGTACGCCTCGCCATGACCATACCGTTTGAGATATCAAAAATATCCTGGCAATTTAGAATCATGACTATCTTGAGACCATTCATACCACATTTGGTGTGAATGCGATGAACCGCCTAGGAGGAGTACTTAAAAGTGTAGTACATGTGAAAACGCACAAAATTCAAAATGGCTGACTTCCTGTTCGCATATTTGCATCAATGCGAATTAGAAATGTGTTTCAATTGAGGAGCCACACATGCATACCAAATTAGGTTCATGTAGCTCAAAGTGCCTGCCCACAATAGACAACAATGCAGGGGGGGGGGGGGGGGTCAGCGCAATAGGGGGCGCTGTGGAGTCCCTCGGCCACACCCAGGTCTGAGCATCTGATAGATCCTGACGGCCACCACTTCTGATGTGTTTGCAAAATTTCAAGACTTTTTAGCCAGGGCAAGGCCCTCAAAAATGCCCATTTGACGGAAGAGAAAGAATAATAATAATAATAATAATAATAATAATAATAATAATAATAATCTTTACAATAACAATAGGGTCCTTCGCACCCTACGGTGCTTGGGCCCTAAATATAGCTGCAAGCAGCAATGAACGGGCCCAAGCACCATGGGCGCAACCGCCTTGGTGGCATAGTTGCGCCAATGACATGTTTCACAATATGTACACACTTTGGAAATAATCACCTTCCTGGACAACGTATAGTGTGCACAGGAATTCCCCTTTGATCAATGAAGATGTTGCTGCTGCTATTGGAATGCATCAATGATATAAGCCTCACTTCCTATTGCCAGATGGTGGCGCTATAATATTGAGCCGTGTATGGTTCATGGATTTGATTACACTACAATAATTAACATATTTGTACGTTTTCAGCCAAATTGGAAGATGTCAAGTAAAATTAAAGCCACTTCCTGTTCCCAGATGGTGGCGCTATGCCATTGAGCCTTTCTTGGTATATGGATGAGATTACACTCCAAAAATGAACATGTGTGAAGTTTCAGCCACATCAGACAATGTAGAATGAAACAAAAATTACTTCTTGCTTGCACAGTGTAATAATATGCTCCAGTCCTGTATGGAGAGCAGAGATTAATTAATTTCAATAGATTTTACAGCGGGAGGCACAATTTACGCTTGAGAAGTCATTCGGTTATAAATATGCACTCAAAATAAAACCATTGGCGTAAAGAAACTATTCAACTTTATTGTGGCCGCACCGGGGATGGAACCGCGGACCTTGCATGTCTTAATCCACTGTCTGAACCATTAAGCTATACTGCCCTCTTATACACGTACGCCATCTATTGGCCAAAAGTTGTATGTTTCCTTTTATCCTGGTTAAATAATTTCTCTCCGAAGTGTCGGATAATATTGCATTAAACGTCGAGTTAGCCAGCATCATTCTTTTCCATTTCACCGGTAATTATGCTGCCTGAAATGCATTTGTTCAGCCAAATCTAAAGGAGATGCCAAGTCTCTGCCCTCAATCCGGTATTTTCATATTAAGTCAAAAATTCCTAGCGAAATTGTATGTTCTCTTAATTCGTGTTTAATGACAAGCAAAATAAACTAACATATCTGGCGATTTAACTGAAAGTTTTCTATTCATGTAAACAAACGTAGCTGACCTGTTTTTTGACTCACACAGACAGTGGACAGGCTGGCTGCTGTTAGCCAATGCGCGTCATCTCGCAACGACCTGCATGCCATACCTTTGTTGAACATAACGGTCTCATGTTAACACAGAGTTCGACCAGAGCCATCTCAAACGTTAACGTTTCTTTTTGACTTTTGACTCTTTTAAATATATGCTACTCTCCTGCCAGTTAAAGACAGTCATTAAATGTCTTTAATATTTATTTCAGATATTCTATTCAAAAATGAAAATAGATGCAAAGAAACGTCGGGCTGGGTGTTGTCAATACATTTTGTCACGTAGGCTGCAGCTGTAAATCATACATCGTTATGCCTACTGGCTCGCTAGAAAAAAAACAAAAACCTATCGTTGAAAAATCACTTGAAGGAAGAAAAATATAAAAGTTCCACTTTCTGCCAATAAATGGAATCCCCGTATCAGAAATGGGGGGAAGTTACAGCGACGCAGTTAGTCTGTGAGTAGAATAGATTGTGTAGACAACTTCACTGTTTCCACAAAGGAACCAAAAATGTGCTTTTTAACAGGACTTGGTCAGTCTAATGATATAAATGCTAGCATTCGATTATGGTCAACGGTACCGAAAATGGGCGTTGCACCAGCCATCATAACAAATGTCCCAATATAGGATCGATTTAAACCTCTATATATTTTTATTTCACGTTGACAGTGTAGGCTATTATGTGTATTCCGACGCGAATTACATTTAATTGGGTTACGGCATTCACTTCAATCGAATGAAGTCAAATAGAAACGGCTCGAATTCCTTAATAAGGCTTCTTGGTTTTCAAGCTAACTTTCCGAACAGCTGTTTTGTATTGAGTCCTTAAAATGCTACAACACGATTTTTTTTAAACCAAATAACATTGAACGTCATTGCAAGATATGCATTATATGTGTTAATCTTTGAAATATATGCTACTTTCCTGCCAGTAAAAGCCTGTCTTTTATTTTAGTTATTCAATCCATATAATTAAGGTAGATGAGAAAAAACGTTGCTGTGGGCTGGGTGTTGTCAGTACATTTTGTTACGTAGGCTGCCGCTGTTACTCATACATCGTTATGGTTACTGGCTCGCAAAAAGAAACAAAACTTGTCATTGACGAATTACTTGAGAAACAATACCAACTTTTGCCAGTAGATGGCAGTCGCGTATTAGAAATGGGAGAGTCATTTGCGACTTGCGTTGAAGTTTTAAGACTGGATATAATGAGTCTCCAGCGAAAATAGTGAACTATTATTGCTTAATGGATGTGATGACACTCCAACAATGAACATATGTGAAAAGTGTTAGCCTCAAAATCAGGCAATGTAGAATTGAATACCTTTTTAAAATTATTTAATACATAATTGTATTAAAACATGAACTGTTTGGGCAGCATTACAAGTTAATTTTAAGGCTGACCATAGCCATACCATTCCAAGATTTTAAAAATCAGTTCATAGTTGTGTGTCAGGGCTATAATATCATGCTGACCACATTTTGTGTGAATGTGATGAACCCCCTAGGAAGAGTATTTCAAAGTTTGGTACGTGAAAAAACACTTAAAAACACACAAAATCCAAAATAGCTCACTTCCTGTTGGGAAAAGTTAAGGGATGCAAATGAGAAATGTGTGTGTCTTGAGGAGACCCTTATGCCAACCAGACGTGGTGCATTTCCGTGAAAGTATATGTCCACAATATTAGAAAAAAGCCATAGGGGGCGCTGTGTAGCCACGCCCAGATGAATGTGGATATGGATGTGATTGCACTCCAAAAGTGAATATATTTGTAAAATATCAGCCCGATCAGATGATGTAGAACGGAATTAAGCCCACTTCCTGTTTTTGGGCGTAACATGTGTATTATACGCCTCGCCATTGCCAAACCGTTTGAGATATCAAAAATCCTTTCGTCATTTAGGGTCAGGACTATTCTAAGATCATGATGACTACATTTGGTGTAAATGTGATGAATACCCTAGCAGGAACGCATACAAACATGATAAAAACCTCACTTCCGTTGCCAGATGGTGGCGCTATAACATTGATTTCTTCTTGGTATATGGATGTGATTACACTCTAACAGTGAACATATTTGTAAAATATCAGCCAGATCAGACAATGTAGAGCATGAATTTATGGCTACTTCCTGTTGGCGCGGCGTGACATGAAAATTTTACGCCTCGCCATGACCATACCGTTTGAGATATCAAAAATATCCTTTGGAATTAGTATCATGACTATCCTGAGACCACTTTGACCACATTTCCTGTGAATGCAATGAACCCCCTAGGAGGAGTACTTAAAAGTGTAGTACGTGTAAAATGCACAAAATTCAAAATGGCTGACTTCCTGTTTACATATTTGAGTCGATGCGAATGAGAAATGTGTTTGTCCAGAGGAGGCCCACATGCATACCAAATTAGGTGAAGGTAGCTCAAAGTGCCTGTCCACAATAGAAGACAAAGCATTAGGGGGCGCTGTGGAGTCCCTCGGCCACGCCCAGGTCTGAGCATCTGATACATCCTGACAGCCAACACTTCTCATGTGTGTGCAAAATTCCGTGAGTTTTCATCCATGGCAAGCACCTCAAAAATGCAAAATACATTGAAAAAAAAGAGAATAATAATTATAGGGGGCGCTGTCTAGCCACGCCCCGATTTATATGTATATATTTCATATTGTACTCTAACAGTGAACATATTTGTAAAATATCAGCCAGATCGGACGATGTCAAAAAAAAAGTCATTTTTTTGCACGCAATATGTGTACTGTACGACTCGCCATTTCCATACCGTTTGAGATATCAAAAATCCCTTCACAGCTTATGGTCATGACTATGCTAAGATCATGCGGACCACATTTCGTGTGAATGTGATGAATGCCCTAGCAGGAAGGCATACAAATATGATAAAGACCTCACTTCCTGTTGCCAGATGGTGGCGCTATAACATTGACCCGTTCTTGGGATATGGATGTGATTATACTCCAACAATAAACGTATTTCTAAAATATCAGCCAGATCAGACAATGTAGACCATGAAATTACGGCCACTTCCTGTTGGCGCGGCGTGACATAAAAATTCTACGCCTCCCCAGGACCGTCCCGTTTGAGCTATCAAAAATATCCTGGCAATTTAGCATCATGAATAGCCTGAGACCATTCTGACCACAGGTGGTGTGAATGTGATGAACCCCCTAGGAGGAGTACTTAAAAGTGCAGTACATGTAAAACGCACAAAATCCAAAATTGCTGACTTCCTGTTTATATATTTGATTAGATGCAAATTATAAATGTTTTTGTTCCGAGGAGTGCTATATGCGTACTAAATTTTGTGAAGGTAGCTCAAAGTGCCTGCCCACAATAGATGACAATGCGATAGGGGGCGCTGTGGAGTCTCTCGGCCACGCCCAGCTTTGAGCATCTAATCAATCCTGAAGGTCCTCATTTCTGATGTGTGTGCAAAATTCCCAGACTTTTTATCCATGGCAAGCACCTCAAAAAGGCCCATTTGCATATAGAAAAAAGAATAATAATAATAAATATAGCTGCAAGCAGCAATGAACGGGCCCAAGCACCATGGGCGCAACCGCCTTGGTGGCACAGTTGTGCCAATGACATTTTTCACAATATGTACACACTTTGGAAATAATCACCTTCCTGGACAACGAATAGTGTGCACAGGAATTCCCCTTTGATCAATGAAGATGTTGCTGCTGCTATTGGAATGCATCAATGATATAAGCCTCACTTCCTATTGCCAGATGGTGGCGCTATAATATTGAGCTGTGTATGGTTTATGGATTTGATTTCACTCCAAAAATGAACATATTTGTACATTTTAAGACAAATTGGAAGATGTCGAGTAAAATTAAAGCCACTTCCTGTTGCCAGATGCTGGCGCTATAATATTGAGCCGTGTATGGTTTATGGATTTGATCACACTCCAATAATTAACATATTTGTACATTTTCAGCCAAATTGGAAGATGTCAAGTAAAATTAAAGCCACTTCCTGTTGCCAGATGGTGGCGCTATGCCATTGAGCCTGTCTTGGTATATTGATGAGATTACACTCCAAAAATGAACATGTGTGAAGTTTTTGCCACATCAGACAATGCAGAATGAAACAAAAATTACTTCTTGCTTGCACATTGTGATAACATGCTACAGTCCTGTATGGAGAGCAGAGATTAATTAATTTCCATAGTTTTTACACGGGGAGGCACAATTTACGCTTGAGAAGTCATTCGGCCATAAATATGCACTCAAAATGAAAACAATTGGCTTCAAGAACCTATTCAAATTCATTGTGGCTGCAGCGGGGATCGAACGGCTGAATTTGCGTGCCTTAATCCACCGCCCTAACCATTACGCTATACTGCCCGCTTATACACGGGTGCCATCTATTGGCCAAATGTCTCTTTTTATCTTGGTTTAATAATTTCTCTACGAAGTGTCGGATAATATTGCACGAAACGTCTAGTTAACCAGCATCATTCTTTTCCATTTCACCGGTAATTATGCTGCCTGAAACGCATTTGTTCAGCCAAATCTAAAAGAGATGCCAACTCTCTGCCCTCAATACAGTATTTTCATATTAATTTACCATTCCTAGCGAAATTGTATGTTCTCTTAATTCGTGTTTAATGACAAGCCTAATAAACTAACATAGCTGGCGATTTAACTGAAAGTTTTCTATTCATGTAAACCAACGTAGCTGACCTGTTTTTTGACTCACACAGACAGTGGACTGGCTGGCTGCTGTTAGCCCGTGCGTGTCATCTCGCAACGACCTGCATGTGATACCTTTGTTGAACAAAACGGTCTCTTGTTAACACAGCGTTCGAGCAGAGCCACCTCAGACGCTAAAGTTTCTTTTTGACTTCATGTGTTAATCTTTTAAAAATATGATACTCTCCTGCCAGTTAAAGCCTGTCTTTAAGTCTTTAAATGTCTTTCATATTTCTTTTAGTTATTCAATTCATGTAATGAAAATAGATGCAAAGAAACGTCGGGCTGGGTGTTGTCAATACATTTTGTCACGTAGGCTGCAGCTGTAAATCATACATCGTTATGCCTACTGGCTCGCTAGAAAAAAACAAAAACCTATCGTTGAAAAATCACTTGAAGGAAGAAAAAAATGAAAGTACCACTTTCTGCCAATTAATTGAATCGCCGTATCAGAAATGGGGGGAAGTTACAGCGACGCAGTTAGTCTGTGAGTAGAATAGATTGTGTAGACAACTTCACTGTTTCCACAAAGGTGATGTGCTTTTTAACAGGACTTGGTCAGTGTAATGATATAAATGCTAGCATTCGATTATGGTCAACGGTACCGAAAATGCCCGTTGCACCAGCCATCATAACAAATGTCCCAATATAGGATCGATTTAAACCTCTATATATTTTTATTTCACGTTGACAGTGTAGGCTATTATGTGTATTCCGACGCGAATTACATTTAATTGGGTTACGGCATTCACTTCAACCGAATGAAGTCAAATAGAAACTGCTCGAATTCCTTAATAAGGCTTCTTGATTTTCAAGCTAACTTTCCGAACAGCTGTTTTGTATTGAGTCCTTAAAATGCTACAACACGGTTTTTTTTAAACCAAATAACATTGAACGTCATTGCAAGATATATGCAATACCAACTTTTGCCAGTAGATGGCAGTCGCGTATTAGAAATGGGAGAGTCATTTGCGACTTGCGTTGAAGTTTTAAGACTGGATATAATGAGTCTCCAGCGAAAATAGTGAACTATTATTGCTTAATGGATGTGATGACACTCCAACAATGAACATATGTGAAAAGTTGTAGCCTCAAAATCAGGCAATGTAGAATTTAATACCTTTATGAAATTATTTAATACATAATTGTATTAAAACATGAACTGTTTGGGCAGCATTTCAAGTTAATTTTAAGGCTGACCATAGCCATACCATTCCAAGATATAAAAAATCAGTTCATAGTTGTGTGTCAGGGCTATAATATCATGCTGACCACATTTTGTGTGAATGTGATGAACCCCCTAGGAAGAGTATTTCAAAGTTTGGTACGTGAAAAAACACTTAAAAACACACAAAATCCAAAATAGCTCACTTCCTGTAGGGAAAACTTAAGGGATGCAAATGAGAAATGTGTGTGTCTTGAGGAGACCCTTATGCCTACCAGACGTGGTGCATTTACGTGAAAGTATATGTCCACAATATTAGAAAAAAGCCATAGGGGGCGCTGTGTAGCCACGCCCAGATGAATGTGGATATGGATGTGATTGCACTCCAAAAGTGAATATATTTGTAAAATATCAGCCCGATCAGATGATGTAGAACGGAATTAAGCCCACTTCCTGTTTTTGGGCGTAACGTGTGTATTATACGCCTCGCCATTGCCAAACCGTTTGAGATATCAAAAATCCTTTCGTCATTTAGGGTCAGGACTATTCTAAGATCATGATGACTACATTTGGTGTGAATGTGATGAATACCCTAGCAGGAACGCATACAAACATGATAAAAACCTCACTTCCGTTGCCAGATGGTGGCGCTATAACATTGATTTATTCTTGGTATATGCATGTGATTACACTCTAACAGTGAACATATTTGTAAAATATCAGCCAGATCAGACAATGTAGACCATGAATTTATGGCTACTTCCTGTTGGCGCGGCGTGACATGAAAATTGTACGCCTCGCCATGACCATACCGTTTGAGATATCAAAAATATCCTTCAGAATTAGTATCATGACTATCCTGAGACCAATTTGACCACATTTCGTGTGAATGCAATGAACCCCCTAGGAGGAGTACTTAAAAGTGTAGTACGTGTAAAATGCACAAAATTCAAAATGGCTGACTTCCTGTTCACATATTTCATTCGATGCGAATAAGAAATGTGTTTGTCCAGAGGAGGCCCACATGCACACCAAATTAGGTGAAGGTAGCTCAAAGTGCCTGTCCACAATAGAAGACAAAGCATTAGGGGGCGCTGTGGAGTCCCTCGGCCACGCCCAGGTCTGAGCATCTCATACATCCTGACAGCCAACACTTCTCATGTGTGTGCAAAATACCGTGAGTTTTCATCCATGGCAAGCACCTCAAAATTGCAAAATTCATTGAAAAAAAAGAGAATAATAATTATAGGGGGCGCTGTCTAGCCACGCCCCGATTGATATGTATATATTTCATATTGTACTCCAACAGTGAACATATTTGTAAAATATCAGCCAGATCGGACGATGTCAAAAAAAAAGTCATTTTTTTGCACGCAATATGTGTACTGTACGACTCGCCATTTCCATACCGTTTGAGATATCAAAAATCCCTTCACAGCTTATGGTCATGACTATCCTAAGATCATGCGGACCACATTTCGTGTGAATGTGATGAATGCCCTAGCAGGAAGGCATACAAATATGATAAAGACCTCACTTCCTGTTGCCAGATGGTGGCGCTATAACATTGACCCGTTCTTGGGATATGGATGTGATTATACTCCAACAATAAACGTATTTCTAAAATATCAGCCAGATCAGACGATGGAGACCATGAAATTACGGCCACTTCCTGTTGGCGTGGCGTGACATAAAAATTCTACGCCTCCCCAGGACCGTCCCGTTTGAGCTATCAAAAATATCCTGGCAATTTAGCATCATGAATATCTTCAGACCATTCTGACCACAGGTGGTGTGAATGTGATGAACCCCCTAGGAGGAGTACTTAAAAGTGCAGTACGTGTAAAACGCACAAAATCCAAAATGGCTGACTTCCTGTTTGTATATTTGATTAGATGCGAATGAGAAATGTGTTTGGACCGAGGAGTGCTATATGCGTACTAAATTTTGTGAAGGTAGCTCAAAGTGCCTGCCCACAATAGATGACAATGCGATAGGGGGCGCTGTGGAGTCCCTCAGCCACGCCCAGGTCTGCGCATCTGAGACAACCTGACAGCCACCACTTCTGATGTGTGTGCAAAATTCTGTGAGTTTTCATCCATGGCAAGCACCTCAAAAATGCACAAAACATTGAAAAAAAAAGAATAATAATAATAAATATAGCTGCAAGCAGCAATGAACGGGCCCAAGCACCATGGGCGCAACCGCCTTGGTGGCACAGTTGTGCCAATGACATGTTTCACAATATGTACACACTTTGGAAATAATCAGCTCCCTGGACAACGTATAGTGTGCACAGGAATTCCCCTTTGATCAAAGAAGATGTTGCTGCTGCTATTGGAATGCATCAATTATATAAGCCTCACTTCCTATTGCCAGATGGTGGTGCTATAATATTGAGCTGTGTATGGTTTATGGATTTGATTTCACTCCAAAAATGAACATATTTGTACATTTTCAGACAAATTGGAAGATGTCGAGTAAAATTAAAGCCACTTCCTGTTGCCAGATGGTGGTGCTATAACATTGAGCAATTTTTGGTATATGGATTTAATTACACTCCAATAATAAAAATATTTCTACATTTTCAGCCACATCGGAAGATGTCGAGTGAAATTAAGGCCACTTGCTGTTGCCAGATGGTGGCGCTATGCCATTGAGCCTTTATTGGTATATGGATGAGATTACACTCCAAAAATGAACATGTGTGAAGTTTCAGCCTCATCAGACAATGTAGAATGAAATAAAAACAACTTCTTGCTTGCACATTGTGATAACATGCTACAGTCCTGTCTGGAGAGCAGAGATGAATTAATTTCCATAGATTTGACAGCGGGAGGAACAATTTATGCTTGAATAGTCATTCGGTTATAAATATGCACTCAAAATAAAACCATTGGCTTAAAGAAACTATTCAACTTTATTGTGCTTTATTGTGTTTAATCCACTGCCTGAACTATTAAATTATACTGCCCTCTTATACACGTCCGCCATCTATTGGCCAAAAGTTGTATGTTTCTTTTTATCTTGGTTAAATAATTTCTCTACGAAGTGTCTGATAATATTGCATTAAACGTCTCGTTAGCCAGCATCATTCTTTTCCATTTCACCGGTAATTATGCTGCCTGAAACGCATTTGTTCAGCCAAATCTAAAGGAGATGCCAAGTCTCTGCCCTCAATCCGGTATTTTCATATTAAGTCAAAAATTCCTTGCGAAATTGTATGTTCTCTTAATTCGTGTTTAATGACAAGCAAAATAAACTAACATAGCTGGCGATTTAACTGAAAGTTTTCTATTCTTGTAAACCAACGTAGCTGACCTGTTTTTTGACTCACACAGACAGTGGACAGGCTGGCTGCTGTTAGCCCATGCCTGTCATCTCGCAAGGACCTGCATGCGATACCTT
The DNA here is from genome assembly GCF_963514075.1 of Conger conger. Classification (NCBI taxonomy): domain Eukaryota; kingdom Metazoa; phylum Chordata; class Actinopteri; order Anguilliformes; family Congridae; genus Conger; species Conger conger. Next base: position 47,907,206 of record NC_083762.1, read on the forward strand.
TGTTGAACATAACGGTCTCATGTTAACACAGAGTTCGACCAGAGCCACCTCAGACGCTCACGTTTCTTTTTGACTTCATGTCTTACTCTTTTAAATATATGATACTCTCCTGCCAGTTAAAGACAGTCATTAAATGTCTTTAATATTTATTTCAGATATTCAATTCATATAATGAAAATTGATGCAAAGAAACGTCGGGCTGGGTGTTGTCAATACATTTTGTCACGTAGGCTGCAGCTGTAAATCATACATCGTTATGCCTACTGCTGCTAGAAAAAAACAAAAACCTATCGTTGAAAAATCACTTGAAGGAATAAAAAAAATAAAAAAACCACTTTCTACCAATAAATGGAATCCCCGTATCAGAAATGGGGGGAAGTTACAGCGACGCAGTTAGTCTGTGAGTAGAATAGATTGTGTAGACAACTTCACTGTTTCCACAAATGAACCAAAAATGTGCTTTTTAACAGGACTTGGTCAGTGTAATGATATAAATGCTAGCATTCGGTTATGGTTAACGGTACCGAAAATGCCCGTTGCACCAGCCATCATAACAAATGTCCCAATATAGGATCGATTTAAACCTCTATATATTTTTATTTCACGTTGACAGTGTAGGCTATTATGTGTATTCCGACGCGAATTACATTTAATTGGGTTACGACATTCACTTCAATCGAATGAAGTCAAATAGAAACGGCTCGAATTCCTGAATAAGGCTTCTTGGTTTTCAAGCTAACTTTCCGAACAGCTGTTTTGTATTGAGAACTTAAAATGCTACAATACATTTTTTTTAAAACCTAATAACATTGAACGTCAATGCAAGATATGCATTATATGTGTTAATCTTTTAAATATATGATACTTTCCTGCCAGTTAAAGCCTGTCTTTAAGTCTTTAAATGTCTTTAATATTTATTTCAGTTATTCAATTCATATAATGAAAATAGATGCAAAGAAACGTCGGGCTGGGTGTTGTCAATACATTTTGTCACGTAGGGTGCAGCTGTAAATCATACATCGGTATGCCTATTGGTTCGCTAGAAAAAAACAAAAACCTATCGTTGAAAAATCACTTGAAGGACGAAAAAAATCAAAGTACCACTTTTTTGCAGATAAATGGAATCCCCGTATCAGAAATGGCGGGGAGTTACAGCGACGCAGTTAGTCTGTGAGTTGAATAGATTGTGTAGACAAATTCACTGTTTCCACAAATGAACCAAAAATGTGCTTTTTAACAGGAATTGGTCAGTGTAATGATATAAATGCTAGCATTCGATTATGGTCAACGGTACTGAAAATGCCCGTTGCCCCAGCCATCATAACAGATGTCCCAATACAGGATCGATTTAAACCTCTATATATTTTTATTTCACGTTGACAGTGTAGGCTATTATGTGTATTCCGACGCGAATGACATTTAATTGGGTTACGACATTCACTTCAATCGAATGAAGTCAAATAGAAACGGCTCGAATTCCTTTATAAGGCTTCTTGGTTTTCAAGCCAACTTTCCGAACAGCTGTTTTGTTTTGAGTCCTTAAAATGCTACACTACTTTTTTTTTTAAACCAAATAACATTGAACGTCAATGCAAGATATGCATTATATGTGTTAATCTTTTAAATATATAATTCTTTCCTGCCAGTAAAAGCCTGTCTTTTATGTTAGTTATTCAATCCATATAATTAAGGTAGATGAGAAAAAACGTTGCTGTGGGCTGGGTGTTGTCAGTACATTTTGTCACGTAGGCTGCCGCTGTTACTCATACATCGTTATGGTTACTGGCTCGCAAAAAGAAACAATCACTTTATCCAAGAAAAAGAGAAACAATACCAACTTTTGGCAGTAGATGGCAGTCGCGTATTAGAAATGGGAGAGTCAGTTGCGACTTGCGTTGAAGTTTTAAGACTGGATATAATGGGTCTCCAGCGAAAATAGTGAACTATTAATGCTTAATGCATGTGATGACACTCCAACAATGAACATATGTGAAAAGATGTAGCCTCAAAATCAGGCAATGTAGAATTTAATACCTTTTTGAAATTATTTAATATATCATTTTCCTATTTGGGCAGCATTAAAAGTTAATTTTAAGGCTGACCATAGCCATACCATTCCAAGATATTAAAAATCAGTTCATAGTTGTGTGTCAGGGCTATAATATCATGCTGACCACATTTTGTGTGAATGTGATGAACCCCCTAGGAAGAGTATTTCAAACTTTGGTACGTGAAAAAACACTTAAAAACACACAAAATCTAAAATAGCTCACTTCCTGTTGGGAAAAGTTAAGGGATGCAAATGAGAAATGTGTGTGTCTTGAGGAGACCCTTATGCCTACCAGACGTGGTGCATTTATGTGAAAGTATATGTCCACAATATTAGAAAAAAGCCATAGGGGGTGCTGTGTAGCCACGCCCAGATGAATGTGGATATGGATGTGATTGCACTCCAAAAGTGAATATATTTGTAAAATATCAGCCCGATCAGATGATGTAGAACGGAAATAAGCCCACTTCCTGTTTTTGGGCGTAAAGTGTGTATTATACGCCTCGCCATTGCCAAACCGTTTGAGATATCAAAAATCCTTTTGTCATTTAGGGTCAGGACTATTCTAAGATCATGATGACTACATTTGGTGTGAATGTGATGAATACCCTAGCAGGAACGCATACAAACATGATAAAAACCTCACTTCCTGTTGCCAGATGGTGGCGCTATAACATTGATTTCTTCTTGGTATATGGATGTGATTACACTCTAACAGTGAACATATTTGTAAAATATCAGCCAGATCAGACAATGTTGACCATGAATTTATGGCTACTTCCTGTTGGCGCGGCGTGACATGAAAATTGTATGCCTCGCCATGACCATACCGTTTGAGATATCAAAAATATCCTTTGGAATTAGTATCATGACTATCCTGAGACCACTTTGACCACATTTCGTGTGAATGCAATGAACTCCCTAGGAGGAGTACTTAAAAGTGTAGTACGTGTAAAATGCACAAAATTCAAAATGGCTGACTTCCTGTTCACATATATGATTTGATGCGAATGAGAAATGTGTTTGTGCAGAGGAGGCCCAGAGGCATTCCAAATTAGGTGAAGGTAGCTCAAAGTGCCTGTCCAAAATAGAAGACAAAGCATTAGGGGACGCTGTGGAGTCCCTCGGCCACGCCCAGGTCTGAGCATCTGATACATCCTGACAGCCAACACTTCTCATGTGTGTGCAAAATTCCGTGAGTTTTCATCCATGGCAAGCACCTCAAAAATGCTAAATGCATTGAAAAAAAAGAGAATAATAATTATAGGGGGCGCTGTCTAGCCACGCCCCGATTGATATGTATATATTTCATATTGTACTCCAACAGTGAACATATTTGTAAAATATCAGCCAGATCGGACGATGTCGAAAAAAAAGTCATTTTTTTGCACGCAATATGTGTACTGTACGACTCGCCATTTCCATACCGTTTGAGATATCAAAAATCCCTTCACAGCTTATGGTCATGACTATCTTAAGATCATGCTGACTACATTTCGTGTGAATGTGATGAATGCCCTAGCAGGAAGGCATACAAATATGATAAAGACCTCACTTCCTGTTGCCAGATGGTGGCGCTATAACATTGAGCCGTTCTTGGGATATGGATGTAATTATACTCCAACAATAAATGTATTTCTAAAATATCAGCCAGATCAGACAATGTGGACCATGAAATTATGCCCACTTCCTGTCGGCGCGGCGTGACATAAAAATTCTACGCCTCCCAAGGACCGTCCCGTTTGAGCTATCAAAAATATCCTGGCAATTTAGCATCATGCATATCCTATGACCATTCTGACTACAGGTGGTGTGAATGTGATGAACCCCCTAGGAGGAGTACTTAAAAGTGCAGTACGTGTAAAACGCACAAAATCCAAAATGGCTGACTTCCTGTTTGTATATTTGATTAGATGCGAATTAGAAATGTGTTTGTTCCGAGGAGTGCTATATGCGTACTAAATTTGGTTAAGGTAGCTCAAAGTGCCTGCCCACAATAGATGACAATGCGATAGGGGGCGCTGTGGAGTCCCTCGGCCACGCCCAGGTCTGAGCATCTAAGCGATCCTGAAGGTCCTCATTTCTGATGTGTGTGCAAAATTCCCAGACTTTTTATGCATGGCAAGCACCTCAAAAAGGCCCATTTGCATATAGAAAAAAGAATAATAATAATAATAATAATAATCTTTACAATAACAATAGGGTCCTTCGCACCCTACGGTGCTTGGGCCCTAATAATAATAATAATAATAATAATAATAATAATAATAATAATCCTTCCAATAACAATAGGGTCCTTCGCACCCTACGGTGCTTGGGCCCTAAATATAGCTGCAAGCAGCAATGAACGGGCCCAAGCACCATGGGCGCAACCGCCTTGGTGGCATAGTTGTGCCAATGACATGTTTCACAATATGTACACACTTTGGAAATAATCACCTTCCTGGACAACGTATAGTGTGCACAGGAATTCCCCTTTGATCAATGAAGATGTTTCTGCTGCTATTGGAATGCATCAATGATATAAGCCTCACTTCCTATTGCCAGATGGTGGCGCTATAATATTGAGCCGTGTATGGTTTATGGATTTGATTTCACTCCAATAATTAACATATTTGTACATTTTCAGCCAAATTGGAAGATGTCAAGTAAAATTTAAGCCACTTCCTGTTGCCAGATGGTGGCGCTATAATATTGAGCCGTGTATGGTTCATGGATTTGATTACACTCCAATAATTAACATATTTGTCCATTTTCAGCCAAATTGGAAGATGTCAAGTAAAATTAAAGCCACTTCCTGTTGCCAAATGGTGGCGCTATGCCATTGAGCCTTTCTTGGTATACGGATGAGATTACACTCCAAAAATGAACATGTGTGAAGTTTCTGCCACATCAGACAATGTAGAATGAAACAAAAATTACTTCTTGCTTGCACAGTGTAATAATATGCTCCAGTCCTGTATGGAGAGCAGAGATTAATTAATTTCAATAGATTTTACAGCGGGAGGCACAATTTACGCTTGAGAAGTCATTCGGTTATAAATATGCACTCAAAATAAAACCATTGGCGTAAAGAAACTATTCAATTTTATTGTGGCCGCACCGGGGATGGAACCGCGGACCTTGCATGTCTTAATCCACTGTCTGAACCATTAAGCTATACTGCCCTCTTATACACGTACGTTATCTATTGGCCAAAAGTTGTATGTTTCCTTTCATCCTGGTTAAATAATTTCTCTCCGAAGTGTCGGATAATATTGCATTAAACGTCGAGTTAGCCAGCATCATTCTTTTCCATTTCACCGGTAATTATGCTGCCTGAAACGCATTTGTTCAGCCAAATCTAAAGGAGATGCCAAGTCTCTGCCCTCAATCCGGTATTTTCATATTAAGTCAAAAATTCCTAGCGAAATTGTATGTTCTCTTAATTCGTGTTTAATGACAAGCAAAATAAACTAACATATCTGGCGATTTAACTGAAAGTTTTCTATTCATGTAAACAAACGTAGCTGACCTGTTTTTTTTAACTCACACAGACAGTGGACAGGCTGGCTGCTGTTAGCCGATGCGCGTCATCTCGCAACGACCTGCATGCCATACCTTTGTTGAACATAACGGTCATATGTTAACACAGAGTTCGACCACAGCCATCTCAAACGTTAACGTTTCTTTTTGACTTTTGACTCTTTTAAATATATGCTACTCTCCTGCCAGTTAAAGACAGTCATTAAATGTCTTGAATATTTATTTCAGATATTCTATTCAAAAATGAAAATAGATGCAAAGAAACGTCGGGCTGGGTGTTGTCAATACATTTTGTCACGTAGGCTGCAGCTGTAAATCATACCTCGTTATGCCTACTGGCTCGCTAGAAAAAAAACAAAAACCTATCGTTGAAAAATCACTTGAAGGAAGAAAAATATAAAAGTTCCACTTTCTGCCAATAAATGGAATCCCCGTATCAGAAATGGGGGGAAGTTACAGCGACGCAGTTAGTCTGTGAGTAGAATAGATTGTGTAGACAACTTCACTGTTTCCACAAAGGTGATGTGCTTTTTAACAGGACTTGGTCAGTGTAATGATATAAATGCTAGCATTCGATTATGGTCAACGGTACCGAAAATGCCCGTTGCACCAGCCATCATAACAAATGTCCCAATATAGGATCGATTTAAACCTCTATATATTTTTATTTCACGTTGACAGTGTAGGCTATTATGTGTATTCCGACGCGAATTACATTTAATTGGGTTACGGCATTCACTTCAACCGAATGAAGTCAAATAGAAACGGCTCGAATTCCTTAATAAGGCTTCTTGATTTTCAAGCTAACTTTCCGAACAGCTGTTTTGTATTGAGTCCTTAAAATGCTACAACACGGTTTTTTTTAAACCAAATAACATTGAACGTCATTGCAAGATATATGCAATACCAACTTTTGCCAGTAGATGGCAGTCGCGTATTAGAAATGGGAGAGTCATTTGCGACTTGCGTTGAAGTTTTAAGACTGGATATAATGAGTCTCCAGCGAAAATAGTGAACTATTATTGCTTAATGGATGTGATGACACTCCAACAATGAACATATGTGAAAAGTGTTAGCCTCAAAATCAGGCAATGTAGAATTTAATACCTTTTTGAAATTATTTAATACATAATTGTATTAAAACATGAACTGTTTGGGCAGCATTACAAGTTAATTTTAAGGCTGACCAGAGCCATACCATTCCAAGATATTAAAAATCAGTTCATAGTTGTGTGTCAGGGCTATAATATCATGCTGACCACATTTTGTGTGAATGTGATGAACCCCCTAGGAAGAGTATTTCAAAGTTTGGTACGTTAAAAAACACTTAAAAACACACAAAATACAAAATAGCTCACTTCCTGTTGGGAAAAGTTAAGGGATGCAAATGAGAAATGTGTGTGTCTTGAGGAGACCCCTATGGCTACCAGACGTGGTGCATTTACGTGAAAGTATATGTCCACAATATTAGAAAAAAGCCATAGGGGGCGCTGTGTAGCCACGCCCAGGTGAATGTGGATATGGATGTGATTGCACTCCAAAAGTGAATATATTTGTAAAATATCAGCCCGATCAGATGATGTAGAACGGAATTAAGCTCACTTCCTGTTTTTGGGCGTAACGTGTGTATTATACGCCTCGCCATTGCCAAACCGTTTGAGATATCAAAAATCCTTTCGTCATTTAGGGTCAGGACTATTCTAAGATCATGATGACTACATTTGGTGTGAATGTGATGAATACCCTAGCAGGAACGCATACAAACATGATAAAAACCTCACTTCCGTTGCCAGATGGTGGCGCTATAACATTGATTTCTTCTTGGTATTTGGATGTGATTACACTCTAACAGTGAACATATTTGTAAAATATCAGCCAGATCAGACAATGTAGAGCATGAATTTATGGCTACTTCCTGTTGGCGCGGCGTGACATGAAAATTGTACGCCTCGCCATGACCATACCGTTTGAGATATCAAAAATATCCTTTGGAATTAGTATCATGACTATCCTCAGACCACTTTGACCCCATTTCGTGTGAATGCAATGAACCCCCTAGGAGGAGTACTTAAAAGTGTAGTACGTGTAAAATGCACAAAATTCAAAATGGCTGACTTCCTGTTCACATATTTGATTCGATGCGAATGAGAAATGTGTTTGTCCAGAGGAGGCCCACATGCGTACCAAATTAGGTGAAGGTAGCTCAAAGTGCCTGTCCACAATAGAAGACAAAGCATTAGGGGGTGCTGTGGAGTCCCTCGGCCACGCCCAGGTCTGAGCATCTGATACATCCTGACAGCCAACACTTCTCATGTGTGTGCAAAATTCCATGAGTTTCCATCCATGGCAAGCACCTCAAAAATGCAAAATACATTGAAAAAAAAGAGAATAATAATTATAGGGGGCGCTGTCTAGCCACGCCCCGATTGATATGTATATATTTAATATTGTACTCCAACAGTGAACATATTTATAAAATATCAGCCAGATCGGACGATGTCGAAAAAAAAATCATTTTTTTGCACGCAATATGTGTACTGTACGACTCGCCATTTCCATACCGTTTGAGATATCAAAAATCCCTTCACAGCTTATGGTCATGACTATCCTAAGATAATGCTGACCACATTTCGTGTGAATGTGATGAATGCCCTAGCAGGAAGGCATACAAATATGATAAAGACCTCACTTCCTGTTGCCAGATGGTGGCGCTATAACATTGACCCGTTCTTGGGATATGGATGTGATTATACTTTAACAATAAACATATTTCTAAAAGATCAGCCAGATCAGACAATGTAGACCATGAAATTACGGCCACTTCCTGTTGGCGCCGCGTGACATAAAAATTCTACGCCTCCCTAGGACCGTCCCGTTTGAGCTATCAAAAATATCCTGGCAATTTAGCATCATGAATATCCTCAGACCATTCTGACCACAGGTGGTGTGAATGTGATGAACCCCCTAGGAGGAGTACTTAAAAGTGCAGTACGTGTAAAACGCACAAAATCCAAAATGGCTGACTTCCTGTTTGTATATTTGATTAGATGCGAATTAGAAATGTGTTTAGGCCGAGGAGTGCTATATGCGTCCTAAATTTTGTGAAGGTAGCTCAAAGTGCCTTCCCACAATAGATGACAATGCGATAGGGGGCGCTGTGGAGTTCCTCAGCGACGCGCAGGTCTGAGCATCTGAGTGATCCTGACAGCCACCACTTCTGATGTGTGTGCAAAATTCCGTGAGTTTTCATCCATGGCAAGCACCTCAAAAATGCACAAAACATTGAAAAAAAAAGAATAATAATAATAATAATAATAATAATCCTTCCAATAACAATAGGGTCCTTCGCACCCTACGGTGCTTGGGCCCTAATAATAATAATAATAATAATAATAATAATAATCCTTCCAATAACAATAGGGTCCTTCGCACCCTACGGTGCTTGGGCCCTAATAATAATAATAATCCTTCCAATAACAATAGGGTCCTTCGCACCCTACGGTGCTTGGGCCCTAATAATAATAATAATAATAATAATAATAATCCTTCCAATAACAATAGGGTCCTTCGCACCCTATGGTGCTTGGGCCCTAAATATAGCTGCAAGCAGCAATGAACGGGCCCAAGCACCATGGGCGCAACCGCCTTGGTGGCATAGTTGTGCCAATGACATGTTTCACAATATGTACACATTTTGGAAATAATCACCTTCCTGGACAACGTATAGTGTGCACAGGAATTCCCCTTTGATCAATGAAGATGTTGCTGCTGCTATTGGAATGCATCAATGATATAAGCCTCACTTCCTATTGCCAGATGGTGGCGCTATAATATTGAGCCATGTATGGTTTTTGAATTTGATTACATTCCTGAAATAAACATATTTGTACGTTTTCAGCCACATCGGAAGATGTTGAGCGAAATTAAGGTTAATTCCTTTTTCCAGATGATGCTGCTATAACATTGAGTCATTTTTGGAATATGGATTTGATTAGACTCAAACACTGAGCATCTTTGTAAAGTTGCAGTCACATCAGACATTGAAGAATTTAAGTATGACCACTTCCTGTTTGTCTGGCATGATGGGTTTTTTATGTGCCTGACCATTGCTATATCATCCCAGTAAATCAAAAATCTGTTTTGTCAGGTATGGTTCATGGATTTGATTACACTCCAATAATGAACATATGTGTACATTTTCAGCCAAATTGGAAGATGTCAAGTAAAATTTAAGCCACTTCCTGTTGCCAGATGGTGGCGGTATAATATTGAGCCGTGTATGGTTTATGGATTTGATTACACTCCAATAATTAACATATTTGTACATTTTCAGCCAATTTGGAAGATGTCAAGTAAAATTAAAGCCACTTCCTGTTCCCAGATGGTGGTGCTATGCCATTGAGCCTTTCTTGGTATATGGATGAGATTACACTCCAAAAATGAACATGTGTGAAGTTTCTGCCACATCAGACAATGTAGAATGAAACAAAAATTACTTCTTGCTTGCACATTGTAATAATATGCTCCAGTCCTGTATTGAGAGCAGAGATGAATTAATTTCAATAGATTTTACAGCGGGAGGCACAATTTACGCTTGAGAAGTCATTCGGTTATAAATATGCACTCAAAATAAAACCATTGGCGAAAAGAAACTATTCTACTTTATTGTGGCCGCACCGGGGATGGAACTGCGGACCTTGCATGTCTTAATCCACTGTCTGAACCATTAAGCTATACTGCCCTCTTATACACGTACGCCATCTATTGGCCAAAAGTTGTATGTTTCCTTTTATCTTGGTTAAATAATTTCTCTCCTAAGTGTCGGATAATATTGCATTAAATGTCTAGTTAGCCAGCATCATTCTTTTCCATTTCACCGGTAATTATGCTGCCTGAAACGCATTTGTTCAGTCAAATCTAAAGGAGATGCCAAGTCTCTGCCCTCAATCCGGTATTTTCATATTAAGTCAAAAATTCCTAGCGAAATTGTATGTTCTCTTAATTCGTGTTTAATGACAAGCAAAATAAACTAACATATCTGGCGATTTAACTGAAAGTTTTCTATTCATGTAAACAAACGTAGCTGACCAGTTTTTTTGACTCACACAGACAGTGGACAGGCTGGCTGCTGTTAGCCAATGCGCGTCATCTCGCAACGACCTGCATGCCATACCTTTGTTGAACATAACGGTCTCATGTTAACACAGAGTTCGACCAGAGCCATCTCAAACGTTAACGTTTCTTTTTGACTTTTGACTCTTTTAAATATATGCTACTCTCCTGCCAGTTAAAGACAGTCATTAAATGTCTTTAATATTTATTTCAGATATTCTATTCAAAAATGAAAATAGATGCAAAGAAACGTCGGGCTGGGTGTTGTCAATACATTTTGTCACGTAGGCTGCAGCTGTAAATCATACATCGTTATGCCTACTGGCTCGCTAGAAAAAAAACAAAAACCTATCGTTGAAAAATCACTTGAAGGAAGAAAAATATAAAAGTTCCACTTTCTGCCAATAAATGGAATCCCCGTATCAGAAATGGGGGGAAGTTACAGCGACGCAGTTAGTCTGTGAGTAGAATAGATTGTGTAGACAACTTCACTGTTTCCACAAAGGTGATGTGCTTTTTAACAGGACTTGGTCAGTGTAATGATATAAATGCTAGCATTCGATTATGGTCAACGGTACCGAAAATGCCCGTTGCACCAGCCATCATAACAAATGTCCCAATACAGGATCGATTTAAACCTCTATATATTTTTATTTCACGTTGACAGTGTAGGCTATTATGTGTATTCCGACGCGAATTACATTTAATTGGGTTACGGCATTCACTTCAATCGAATGAAGTCAAATAGAAACGGCTCGAATTCCTTAATAAGGCTTCTTGGTTTTCAAGCTAACTTTCCGAACAGCTGTTTTGTATTGAGTCCTTAACCAGCATCATTCTTTTCCATTTCACTGGTAATTATGCTGCCTGAAACGCATTTGTTCAGCCAAATCTAAAAGAGATGCCAACTCTCTTCCCTCAATACAGTATTTTCATATTAATTTACCATTCCTAGCGAAATTGTATGTTCTCTTAATTCGTGTTTAATGACAAGCCTAATAAACTAACATAGCTGGCGATTTAACTGAAAGTTTTCTATTCATGTAAACCAACGTAGCTGACCTGTTTTTTGACTCACACAGACAGTGGACTGGCTGGCTGCTGTTAGCCCGTGCGTGTCATCTCGCAACGACCTGCATGTGATACCTTTGTTGAACAAAACGGTCTCATGTTAACACAGCGTTCGAGCAGAGCCACCTCAGACGCTAAAGTTTCTTTTTGACTTCATGTGTTAATCTTTTAAAAATATGATACTCTCCTGCCAGTTAAAGCCTGTCTTTAAGTCTTTAAATGTCTTTAATATTTATTTTAGTTATTCAATTCATGTAATGAAAATAGATGCAAAGAAACGTCGGACTGGGTGTTGTCAATACATTTTGTCACGTAGGCTGCAGCTCTAAATCATACATCGTTATGCCTACTGGCTCGCTAGAAAAAAACAAAAACCTATCGTTGAAAAATCACTTGAAGGAAGAAAAAAATGAAAGTACCACTTTCTGCCAATAAATTGAATCGCCGTATCAGAAATGGGGGGAAGTTACAGCGACGCAGTTAGTCTGTGAGTAGAACAGATTGTGTGGACAACTTCACTGTTTCCACAAAGGAACCAAAAATGTGCTTTTTAACAGGACTTGGTCAGTGTAATGATATAAATGCTAGCATTCGATTATGGTCAACGGTACCGAAAATGCCCGTTGCACCAGCCATCATAACAAATGTCCCAATACAGGATCGATTGAAACCTCTATATATTTTTATTTCACGTTGACAGTGTAGGCTATTATGTGTATTCCGACGCGAATTACATTTAATTGGGTTACGGCATTCACTTCAATCGAATGAAGTCAAATAGAAACGGCTCGAATTCCTTAATAAGGCTTCTTGGTTTTCAAGCCAACTTTCCGAACAGCTGTTTTGTATTGAGTCCTTAAAATGCAACAATACGGTTTTTTAAAAATACAAATAACATTGAACGTCAAAGCAATATATGCATTATATGTGTTAATCTTTTAAATATATGATACTTTCCTGCCAGTAAAAGCCTGTTTTTTATTTTAGTTATTCAATCGAGTTAATTAAGATAGATGAGAAAAAACGTTGCTGTGGGCTGGGTGTTTTCAGTACATTTTGTCATGTAGGCTGCCGCTGTTACTTATACATCGTTATGGTTACTGGCTCGCAAAAAGAAACAAAACTTGTCGTTGAGAAATCACTTTATCCAAGAAAAAGAGAAACAATACCGAAAATTAGAAAGAATACTAACCTTTGCCACTAGATGGCAGTCGCGTATTAGAAATGGGAGAGTCAGTTGCGACTTGAGTTGAAGTTTTAAGACTGGAGATAATGAGTCTCCAGCGAAAATAGTAAACTATTATTGCTTAATGGATGTGATGACACTCCAACAATGAACATATGTGAAAAGATGTAGCCTCAAAATCAGGCAATGTAGAATTTAATACCTTTTTGAAATTATTTAATATATAATTTTCCTATTTGGGCAGCATTACAAGTTAATTTTAAGGCTGACCATAGCCATACCATTCCAAGATATTAAAAATCAGTTCATAGTTGTGTGTCAGGGCTATGATATCATGCTGACCACATTTTGTGTGAATGTGATGAACCCCCTAGGAAGAGTATTTCAAAGTTTGGTACGTGAAAAAACACTTAAAAACACACAAAATCCAAAATAGCTCACTTCCTGTTGGGAAAAGTTAAGGGATGCAAATGAGAAATGTGTGTGTCTTGAGGAGACCCTTATGCCTACCAGACGTGGTGCATTTACGTGAAAGTATATGTCCACAATATTAGAAAAAAGCCATAGGGGGCGCTGTGTAGCCACGCCCAGATGAATGTGGATATGGATGTGATTGCACTCCAAAAGTGAATATATTTGTAAAATATCAGCCCGATCAGATGATGTAGAACGGAATTAAGCCCACTTCCTGTTTTTGGGCGTAACGTGTGTATTATACGCCTCGCCATTGCCAAACCGTTTGAGATATCAAAAATCCTTTCGTCATTTAGGGTCAGGACTATTCTAAGATCATGATGACTACATTTGGTGTGAATGTGATGAATACCTGAGCAGGAACGCATACAAACATGATAAAAACCTCACGTCCGTTGCCAGATGGTGGCGCTATAACATTGATTTCTTCTTGGTATTTGGATGTGATTACACTCTAAAAGTGAACATATTTGTAAAATATCAGCCAGATCAGACAATGTAGACCATGAATTTATGGCAACTTCCTGTTGGCGCGGCGTGACATGAAAATTGTACGCCTCGCCATGACCATACCGTTTGAGATATCAAAAATATCCTTTGGAATTAGTATCATGACTATCCTGAGACCAATTTGACCACATTTCGTGTGAATGCAATGAACCCCCTAGGAGGAGTACTTAAAAGTGTAGTACGTGTAAAATGCACAAAATTCAAAATGGCTGACTTCCTGTTTACATATTTGATTCGATGCGAATGAGAAATGTGTTTGTCCAGAGGAGTCCCACATGCATACCAAATTAGGTGAAGGTAGCTCCAAGTGCCTGTCCACAATAGAAGAAAAAGCATTAGGGGGCGCTGTGGAGTCCCTTGGCCACGCCCAGGTCTGAGCATCTGATACATCCTGACAGCCAACACTTCTCATGTGTGTGCAAAATTCTGTGAGTTTCCATCAATGGCAAGCACCTCAAAAATGCAAAATACATTGAAAAAAAAGAGAATAATAATTATAGGGGGCGCTGTCTAGCCACGCCCCGATTGATATGTATATATCTGATATTGTACTGCTACAATGAACATATTTGTAAAATATCAGCCAGATCGGACGATGTCGAAAAAAAAGTCATTTTTTTGCACGCAATATGTGTACTGTACGACTCGCCATTTCCATACCGTTTGAGATATCAAAAATCCCTTCACAACTTAGCGTAAGGACTATCTTACGATCATGCTGACCGCATTTGGTGTGAATGTGCTGAATGCCCTAGCAGGAAGGCATACAAATATGTTAAAGACCTCACTTCCTATTGCCAGATGGTGGCGCTATAACACTGACCTGTTCTTGGGATATGGATGTGATTACACTCCAACAATAAACAAATTTCTAAAATATCAGCCAGATCAGACAATGTAGACCATGAAATTATGGCCACTTCCTGTTGGCGTGGCGTGACATAAAAATTGTAATCCTCCCCGTGACTGTCCCGTTTGAGCTATCAAAAATATCCTGGCAATTTAGCATCATGACTATCCTGAGACCATTCTGACCACAGTTGGTGTGAATGCGATGAACCCCCTAGGAGGAGTACTTAAAAGTGTAGTACGTGTAAAACTCAGAAAATCCAAAATGGCTGACTTCCTGTTTAGATATTTGATTAGATCCGAATGAGAAATGTGTTTGGACCGAGGAGCGCTATTTGGCCACCAAATTAGGTGCAGGTAGCTCAAAGTGCCTGCCCACAATAGAAGACAATGCGATAGGGGGCGCTGTGGAGTCCCTCGGCCACGCCCAGGTCTGAGCATCTGAGAGCTCCTGACAGCAACCACTTCTGATGTGTGTGCAAAATGTCAAGACTTTTTACGCATGGCAAGGCCCTCAAAAAAGCCCATTTGCCTGATGAAAAAGAATAATAATAATAAATATAGCTGCAAGCAGCAATGAACGGGCCCAAGCACCATGGGCGCAACCGCCTTGGTGGCATAGTTGTGCCAATGACATGTTTCACAATATGTACACACTTTGGAAATAATCACCTTCCTGGACAACGTATAGTGTGCACAGGAATTCCCCTTTGATCAATGAAGATGTTGCTGCTGCTATTGGAATGCATTAATGATATAAGCCTCACTTCCTATTGCCAGATGGTGGCGCTATAATATTGAGCTGTGTATGGTTTATGGATTTGATTTCACTCCTAAAATGAACATATTTGTACATTTTCAGCCAAATTGGAAGATGTCAAGTAAAATTTAAGCCACTTCCTGTTGCCAGATAGTGGCGCTATAATATTGAGCCGTGTGTGGTTTATGGATTTGATTACACTCCAATAATTAACATATTTGTACATTTTCAGCCAAATTGGAAGATGTCAAGTAAAATTAAAGCCACTTCCTGTTGCCAGATGGTGGCGCTATGCCATTGAGCCTTTCTTGGTATATGGATGAGATTACACTCCAAAAATGAACATGTGTGAAGTTTCTGCCACATCAGACAATGTAGAATGAAACAAAAATTACTTCTTGCTTGCACATTGTAATAATATGCTCCAGTCCTGTATGGAGAGCAGAGATGAATTCATTTCAATAGATTTTACAGCGGGAGGCACAATTTACGCTTGAGAAGTCTTTCGGTTATAAATATGCACTCAAAATAAAACCATTGGCGTAAAGAAACTATTCAACTTTATTGTAGCCGCACCGG
Source organism: Conger conger (assembly GCF_963514075.1). Taxonomy (NCBI): domain Eukaryota; kingdom Metazoa; phylum Chordata; class Actinopteri; order Anguilliformes; family Congridae; genus Conger; species Conger conger. The sequence goes on from NC_083762.1 coordinate 47,923,322, forward strand.
GGATGGAACCGCGGACCTTGCATGTCTTAATCCACTGTCTGAACCATTAAGCTATACTGCCCTCTTATACACGTACGCCATCTATTGGCCAAAAGTTGTATGTTTCCTTTTATCCTGGTTAAATAATTTCTCTCCGAAGTGTCAGATAATATTGTATTAAACGTCGAGTTAGCCAGCATCATTCTTTTCCATTTCACCGGTAATTATGCTGCCTGAAACGCATTTGTTCAGCCAAATCTAAAGGAGATGCCAAGTCTCTGCCCTCAATCCGGTATTTTCATATTAAGTCAAAAATTCCTAGCGAAATATTATGTTCTCTTAATTCGTGTTTAATGACAAGCAAAATAAACTAACATATCTGGCGATTTAACTGAAAGTTTTCTATTCATGTAAACAAACGTAGCTGACCTGTTTTTTGACTCACACAGACAGTGGACAGGCTGGCTGCTGTTAGCCAATGCGCGTCATCTCGCAACGACCTGCATGCCATACCTTTGTTGAACATAACGGTCTCATGTTAACACAGAGTTCGACCAGAGCCATCTCAAACGTTAACGTTTCTTTTTGAGTTTTGACTCTTTTAAATATATGCTAATCTCCAGCCAGTTAAAGACAGTCATTAAATGTCTTTAATAGCTACTCTCCTGCCAGTTAAAGACAGTCATTAAATGTCTTTAATATTTATTTCAGATATTCTATTCATATCATGAAAATAGATGCAAAGAAACGTCGGGCTGGGTGTTGTCAATACATTTTGTCACGTAGGCTGCAGCTGTAAATCATACATCGTTATGCCTACTGGCTCGCTAGAAAAAAAAAAAAACCTATCGTTGAAAAATCACTTGAAGGAAGAAAAATATAAAAGTTCCACTTTCTGCCAATAAATGGAATCCCCGTATCAGAAATGGGGGGAAGTTACAGCGACGCAGTTAGTCTGTGAGTAGAATAGATTGTGTAGACAACTTCACTGTTTCCACAAAGGAACCAAAAATGTGCTTTTTAACAGGACTTGGTCAGTGTAATGATATAAATGCTAGCATTCGATTATGGTCAACGGTACCGAAAATGCGCGTTGCACCAGCCATCATAACAAATGTCCCAATATAGGATCGATTTAAACCTCTATATATTTTTATTTCACGTTGACAGTGTAGGCTATTATGTGTATTCCGACGCGAATTACATTTAATTGGGTTACGGCATTCACTTCAATCGAATGAAGTCAAATAGAAACGGCTCGAATTCCTTAATAAGGCTTCTTGGTTTTCAAGCCAACTTTCCGAACAGCTGTTTTGTATTGAGTCCTTAAAATGCTACAACACGGTTTTTTTTAAACCAAATAACATTGAACGTCATTGCAAGATATGCATTATATGTGTTAATCTTTGAAATATATGCTACTTTCCTGCCAGTAAAAGCCTGTCTTTTATTTTAGTTATTCAATCCATATAATTAAGGTAGATGAGAATAAACGTTGCTGTGGGCTGGGTGTTGTCAGTACATTTTGTCACGTAGGCTGCCGCTGTTACTCATACATCGTTATGGTTACTGGCTCGCAAAAAGAAACAAAACTTTGAGGAATTACTTGAGAAACAATACCAACTGTTGCCAGTAGATGGCAGTCGCGTATTAGAAATGGGAGAGTCATTTGCGACTTGCGTTGAAGTTTTAAGACTGGATATAATGAGTCTCCAGCGAAAATAGTGAACTATTATTGCTTAATGGATGTGATGACACTCCAACAATGAACATATGTGAAAAGTTGTAGCCTCAAAATCAGGCAATGTAGAATTGAATACCTTTTTGAAATTATTTAATACATAATTGTATTAAAACATGAACTGTTTGGGCAGCATTACAAGTTAATTTTAAGGCTGACCATAGCCATACCATTCCAAGATATTAAAAATCAGTTCATAGTTGTGTGTCAGGGCTATAATACCATGCTGACCACATTTTGTGTGAATGTGATGAACCCCCTAGGAAGAGTATTTCAAAGTTTGGTACGTGAAAAAACACTTAAAATCACACAAAATCCAAAATAGCTCACTTCCTGTTGGGAAAAGTTAAGGGATGCAAATGAGAAATGTGTGTGTCTTGAGGAGACCCTTATGCCTACCAGACGTGGTGCATTTACGTGAAAGTATGTGTCCACAATATTAGAAAAAAGCCATAGGGGGCGCTGTGTAGCCACGCCCAGATGAATGTGGATATGGATGTGATTGCACTCCAAAAGTGAATATATTTGCAAAATATCAGCCCGATCAGATGATGTAGAACGGAATTAAGCTCACTTCCTGTTTTTGGGTGTAACGTGTGTATTATACGCCTCGCCATTGCCAAACCGTTTGAGATATCAAAAATCCTTTCGTCACTTAGGGTTAGGACTATTCTAAGATCATGATGACTACATTTGGTGTGAATGTGATGAATACCCTAGCAGGAACGCATACAAACATGATAAAAACCTCACTTCCGTTGCCAGATGGTGGCGCTATAACATTGACTACTTCTTGGTATATGGATGTGATTACACTCTAACAGTGAACATATTTGTAAAATATCAGCCAGATCAGACAATGGAGACCATGAATTTATGGCTACTTCCTGTTGGCGCGGCGTGACATGAAAATTGTACGCCTCGCCATGACCATACCGTTTGAGATATCAAAAATATCCTGTGGAATTAGTATCATGACTATCCTGAGACCGCTTAGACCACATTTCGTGTGAATGCAATGAACCCCCTAGGAGGAGTACTTAAAAGTGTAGTACGTGTAAAATGCACAAAATTCAAAATGGCTGACTTCCTGTTCACATATTTGATTTGATGCGAAAGAGAAATGTGTTTGTCCAGAGGAGCCCCACATGCATACCAAATTAGGTGAAGGTAGCTCCAAGTGCCTGTCCACAATAGAAGACAAAGCATTAGGGGGCGCTGTGGAGTCCCTCGGCCACGCCCAGGTCTGAGCATCTGAAACATCTTGACAGCCAACACTTCTCATGTGTGTGCAAAATTCTGTGAGTTTTCATCCATGGCAAGCACCTCAAAAATGCAAAATACATTGAAAAAAAAGAGAATAATAATTATAGGGGGCGCTGTCTAGCCACGCCCCGATTGATATGTATATATTTCATATTATACTCCAACAGTGAACATATTTGTAAAATATCAGCCAGATCGGACAATGTCGAAAAAAAAGTCATTTTTTTGCACGCAATATGTGTACTTTACGACTCGCCATTTCCATACCGTTTGAGATATCAAAAATCCCTTCATAGCTTATGGTTATGACTATCCTAAGATCATGCTGACCACATTTCGTGTGAATGTGATGAATGCCCTAGCAGGAAGGCATACAAATATGATAAAGACCTCACTTCCTGTTGCCAGATGGTGGCGCTATAACATTGACCCGTTCTTGGGATATGGATGTGATTATACTCCAACAATAAACGTATTTCTAAAATATCAGCCAGATCAGACGATGTAGACCATGAAATTACGACCACTTCCTGTTGGCGTGGCGTGACATAAAAATTATACGCCTCCCCAGGACCGTCCCGTTTGAGCTATCAAAAATATCCTGGCAATTTAGCATCATGAATATCCTGAGACCATTCTGACCACAGGTGGTGTGAATGTGATGAACCCCCTAGGGGGAGTACTTAAAAGTGCAGTACGTGTAAAACGCACAAAATCCAAAATGGCTGACTTCCTGTTTGTATATTTGATTAGATGCGAATGAGAAATGTGTTTGGTCCGAGGAGTGCTATATGCGTACTAAATTTGGTGAAGGTAGCTCAAAGTGCCTGCCCACAATAGATGACAATGCGATAGGGGGCGCTGTGGAGTCCCTCGGCCACGCCCAGGTCTGAGCATCTAATCGATCCTGAAGGTCCTCATTTCTGATGTGTGTGCAAAATTCCCAGACTTTTTATGCATGGCAAGCACCTCAAAAAGGCCCATTTGCATATAGAAAAAAGAATAATAATAAAAAATATAGCTGCAAGCAGCAATGAACGGGCCCAAGCACCATGGGCGCAACCGCCTTGGTGGCATAGTTGTGCCAATGACATGTTTCACAATATGTACACACTTTGGAAATAATCACCTTCCTGGACAACGTATAGTGTGCACAGGAATTCCCCTTTGATCAATGAAGATGTTTCTGCTGCTATTGGAATGCATCAATGATATAAGCCTCACTTCCTATTGCCAGATGGTGGCGCTATAATATTGAGCTGTGTATGGTTTATGGATTTGATTTCACTCCAATAATTAACATATTTGTACATTTTCAGCCAAATTAGAAGATGTCACATAAAATTTAAGCCACTTCCTGTTGCCAGATGGTGGCGGTATAATATTGAGCCGTGTATGGTTCATGGATTTGATTACACTCCAATAATTAACATATTTGTCCATTTTCAGCCAAATTGGAAGATGTCAAGTAAAATTAAAGCCACTTCCTGTTGCCAGATGGTGGCGCTATGCCATTGAGCCTTTCTTGGTATATGGATGAGATTACACTCCAAAAATGAACATGTGTGAAGTTTCTGCCACATCAGACAATGTAGAATGAAACAAAAATTACTTCTTGCTTGCACAGTGTAATAATATGCTCCAGTCCTGTATGGAGAGCAGAGATTAATTAATTTCAATAGATTTTACAGCGGGAGGCACAATTTACGCTTGAGAAGTCATTCGGTTATAAATATGCACTCAAAATAGAACCATTGGCGTAAAGAAACTATTCATCTTTATTGTGGCCGCACCGGGGATGGAACCGCGGACCTTGCATGTCTTAATCCACTGTCTGAACCATTAAGCTATACTGCCCTCTTATACACGTACGTTATCTATTGGCCAAAAGTTGTATGTTTCCTTTAATCCTGGTTAAATAATTTCTCTCCGAAGTGTCGGATAATATTGCATTAAACGTCGAGTTAGCCAGCATCATTCTTTTCCATTTCACCGGTAATTATGCTGCCTGAAACGCATTTGTTCAGCCAAATCTAAAGGAGATGCCAAGTCTCTGCCCTCAATCCGGTATTTTCATATTAAGTCAAAAATTCCTAGCGAAATTGTATGTTCTCTTAATTCGTGTTTAATGACAAGCAAAATAAACTAACATATCTGGCGATTTAACTGAAAGTTTTCTATTCATGTAAACAAACGTAGCTGACCTGTTTTTTTGACTCACACAGACAGTGGACAGGCTGGCTGCTGTTAGCCAATGCGCGTCATCTCGCAACGACCTGCATGCCATACCTTTGTTGAACATAACGGTCTCATGTTAACACAGAGTTCGACCAGAGCCATCTCAAACGTTAACGTTTCTTTTTGACTTTTGACTCTTTTAAATATATGCTACTCTCCTGCCAGTTAAAGACAGTCATTAAATGTCTTTAATATTTATTTCAGATATTCTATTCAAAAATGAAAATAGATGCAAAGAAACGTCGGGCTGGGTGTTGTCAATACATTTTGTCACGTAGGCTGCAGCTGTAAATCATACATCGTTATGCCTACTGGCTCGCTAGAAAAAAAAAAAAAACCTATCGTTGAAAAATCACTTGAAGGAAGAAAAATATAAAAGTTCCACTTTCTGCCAATAAATGGAATCCCCGTATCAGAAATGGGGGAAAGTTACAGCGACGCAGTTAGTCTGTGAGTAGAATAGATTGTGTAGACAACTTCACTGTTTCCACAAAGGTGATGTGCTTTTTAACAGGACTTGGTCAGTGTAATGATATAAATGCTAGCATTCGATTATGGTCAACGGTACCGAAAATGCCCGTTGCACCAGCCATCATAACAAATGTCCCAATATAGGATCGATTTAAACCTCTATATATTTTTATTTCACGTTGACAGTGTAGGCTATTATGTGTATTCCGACGCGAATTACATTTAATTGGGTTACGGCATTCACTTCAACCGAATGAAGTCAAATAGAAACGGCTCGAATTCCTTAATAAGGCTTCTTGATTTTCAAGCTAACTTTCCGAACAGCTGTTTTGTATTGAGTCCTTAAAATGCTACAACACGGTTTTTTTTAAACCAAATAACATTGAACGTCATTGTAAGATATATGCAATACCAACTTTTGCCAGTAGATGGCAGTCGCGTATTAGAAATGGGAGAGTCATTTGCGACTTGCGTTGAAGTTTTAAGACTGGATATAATGAGTCTCCAGCGAAAATAGTGAACTATTATTGCTGAATGGATGTGATGACACTCCAACAATGAACATATGTGAAAAGTTGTAGCCTCAAAATCAGGCAATGTAGAATTTAATACCTTTATGAAATTATTTAATACATAATTGTATTAAAACATGAACTGTTTGGGCAGCATTTCAAGTTAATTTTAAGGCTGACCATAGCCATACCATTCCAAGATATTAAAAATCAGTTCATAGTTGTGTGTCAGGGCTATAATATCATGCTGACCACATTTTGTGTGAATGTGATGAACCCCCTAGGAAGAGTATTTCAAAGTTTGGTTCGTGAAAAAACACTTAAAAACACACAAAATCCAAAATAGCTCACTTCCTGTTGGGAAAAGTTAAGGGATGCAAATGAGAAATGTGTGTGTCTTGAGGAGACCCTTATGCCTACCAGACGTGGTGCATTTACGTGAAAGTATATGTCCACAATATTAGAAAAAAGCCATAGGGGGCGCTGTGTAGCCACGCCCAGATGAATGTGGATATGGATGTGATTGCACTCCAAAAGTGAATATATTTGTAAAATATCAGCCCGATCAGATGATGTAGAACGGAATTAAGCCCACTTCCTGTTTTTGGGCGTAACGTGTGTATTATACGCCTCGCCATTGCCAAACCGTTTGAGATATCAAAAATCCTTTCGTCATTTAGGGTCAGGACTATTCTAAGATCATGATGACTACATTTGGTGTGAATGTGATGAATACCCTAGCAGGAACGCATACAAACATGATAAAAACCTCACTTCCGTTGCCAGATGGTGGCGCTATAACATTGATTTATTCTTGGTATATGGATGTGATTACACTCTAACAGTGAACATATTTGTTAAATATCAGCCAGATCAGACAATGTAGACCATGAATTTATGGCTACTTCCTGTTGGCGCGGCGTGACATGAAAATTGTACGCCTCGCCATGACCATACCGTTTGAGATATCAAAAATATCCTTCAGAATTAGTATCATGACTATCCTGAGACCAATTTGACCACATTTCGTGTGAATGCAATGAACCCCCTAGGAGGAGTACTTAAAAGTGTAGTACGTGTAAAATGCACAAAATTCAAAATGGCTGACTTCCTGTTCACATATTTCATTCAATGCGAATGAGAAATGTGTTTGTCCAGAGGAGGCCCACATGCACACCAAATTAAGTGAAGGTAGGTCAAAGTGCCTGTCCACAATAGAAGACAAAGCATTAGGGGGCGCTGTGGAGTCCCTCGGCCACGCCCAGATCTGAGCATCTGACAGGTCCTGACAGCCAACACTTCTCATGTGTGTGCAAAATGCCGTGAGTTTTCATCCATGGCAAGCACCTCAAAAATGCAAAATTCATTGAAAAAAAAGAGAATAATAATTATAGGGGGCGCTGTCTAGCCACGCCCCGATTGATATGTATATATTTCATATTGTACTCCAACAGTGAACATATTTGTAAAATATGAGCCAGATCGGACGATGTCAAAAAAAAAGTCATTTTTTTGCACGCAATATGTGTACTGTACGACTCGCCATTTCCATACCGTTTGAGATATCAAAAATCCCTTCACAGCTTATGGTCATGACTATCCTAAGATCATGCGGACCACATTTCGTGTGAATGTGATGAATGCCCTAGCAGGAAGGCATACAAATATGATAAAGACCTCACTTCCTGTTGCCAGATGGTGGCGCTATAACATTGACCCGTTCTTGGGATATGGATGTGACTATACTCCAACACTAAACGTATTTCTAAAATATCAGCCAGATCAGACGATGGAGACCATGATATTACGGCCACTTCCTGTTGGCGTGGCGTGACATAAAAATTCTACGCCTCCCCAGGACCGTCCCGTTTGAGCTATCAAAAATATCCTGGCAATTTAGCATCATGAATATCTTCAGACCATTCTGACCACAGGTGGTGTGAATGTGATGAACCCCCTAGGAGGAGTACTTAAAAGTGCAGTACGTGTAAAACGCACAAAATCCAAAATGGCTGACTTCCTGTTTGTATATTTGATTAGATGCGAATGAGAAATGTGTTTGGACCGAGGAGTGCTATATGCGTACTAAATTTTGTGAAGGTAGCTCAAAGTGCCTGCCCACAATAGATAACAATGCGATAGGGGGCGCTGTAGAGTCCCTCAGCCACGCCCAGGTCTGAGCATCTGAGACAACCTGACAGCCACCACTTCTGATGTGTGTGCAAAATTCTGTGAGTTTTCATCCATGGCAAGCACCTCAAAAATGCACAAAACATTGAAAAAAAAAGAATAATAATAATAAATATAGCTGCAAGCAGCAATGAACGGGCCCAAGCACCATGGGCGCAACCGCCTTGGTGGCATAGTTGTGCCAATGACATGTTTCACAATATGTACACACTTTGGAAATAATCACCTTCCTGGACAACGTATAGTGTGCACAGGAATTCCCCTTTGATCAATGAAGATGTTGCTGCTGCTATTGGAATGCATCAATGATATAAGCCTCACTTCCTATTGCCAGATGGTGGCGCTATAATATTGAGCCGTGTATGGTTCATGGATTTGATTACACTCCAATAATAAACCTATTTCAGAATTTTCAGCCACATTGGAAGATGTTGAGTGAAATGAAGGTCAATTCAATGTTCTAGTTTCCAGATGGTGGCGCTATAACATTGAGTCATTTTTGGAATATGGATTTAATTACACTCCAACAATATACATATTTCTAAATTTTCGGCCACATCGGAAGATGTCGAGTAAAATTAAGGCCACTTCCTTTTGCCAGATGGTGGCGCTATAACATTGAGTCATTTTTGGGATATGGATGTGATTACACTCCCACAACAAACATATCTCTGTAATATCAACCAGATCAGACCACCTAGAATGAAATTACGACCACTTCCTGTTGCCGCGGCGAGACCTCAAATTGTACGCCTCGCCATAGCCGTACCGTTTGACATATCAGAAATATCCTTTCAATTTAGCATCAGGATTATCCGGAGACCATTCTCACCACATTTAGTGTGAATGTGATGAACCCCCTAGGAGGAGTATTTCAGAGTTTGGTACGTGTAAAAACACTTAAAAACACACAAAATCCAGAATAGCTCACTTCCTGTTTGGAAAAGTTAAGGGATGCAAATGAGAAATGTGTGTGTCTTGAGGAGACCCATATGCATACCATATTCGGTGAATTTACGTGAAAGTATATGTCCACAATATTAGAAAAGAACCATAGGGGGCGCTGCGTAGCCACGCCCAGATGTATGTGGATATGGATGTGATTGCACTCCAACAGTGAATGTATCTGTAAAATATCAGCCCAATCAGACGATGTAGAACGGAATTAAGCCCACTTCCTGTTTTCGCTCATAACGTGTGTATTGTACGCCTCGCCATTGCCAAACCGTTTGCGATATCAAAAATCCGTTTGGCTTTTAGGGTCAGGCCTATCCTAAAATCATGCTCACTACATTTGGTATGAATGTGATGAATACCCTTGCAGGAACACATACAAATATGATAAAAACCTCACTTCCTGTTGCCAGATGGTGGCGCTATAACATTGACTTCTTCTTGGGACATGGATGTGAGTATACTCACAGAATGAACATATTTGTAAAATATCAGCCAGATCAGACGATGTAAACCACAAAATTATGGCCACTTCCTTTTGGCGCGGCGTGACATAAAAATTGTACGCCTCACCATGACCATACCGTTTGAGATATCAAAAATATCCTGGCAATTTAGAATCATGACTATCTTGACACCATTCTTACCACATTTGGTGTGAATGCGATGAACCGCCTAGGAGGAGTACTTAAAAGTGTAGTACATGTGAAAACGCAAAAAATTCAAAATGGCTGACTTCCTGTTCGCATATTTGCATCAATGCGAATGAGAAATGTGTTTCAATTGAGGAGCCACACATGCATACCAAATTAGGTTCATGTAGCTCAAAGTGCCTGCCCACAATAGACAAAAATGCAATGGGGGGGGGGGGGGGCAGCGCAATAGGGGGCGCTGTGGAGTCCCTCGGCCACACCCAGGTTTGAGTATCTGATAGATCCTGACGGCCACCACTTCTGATGTGTCGGCAAAATTTCAAGACTTTTTAGCCATGGCAAGGCCCTCAAAAATGCCCATTTGACGGAAGAGAAAGAATAATAATAATAATAATAATAATAATAATAATAATAATCTTTACAATAACAATAGGGTCCTTCGCACCCTACGGTGCTTGGGCCCTAATAATAATAATAATAATAATAATAATAATAATAATAATAATAATAATAATAATCCTTCCAATAACAATAGGGTCCTTCGCACCCTACGGTGCTTGGGCCCTAATAATAATAATAATAATAATAATAATAATCTTTGCAATAACAATAGGGTCCTTCGCACCCTACGGTGCTTGGGCCCTAATAATAATAATAATAATAATAATAATAATAATAATAATAATCCTTCCAATAACAATAGGGTCCTTCGCACCCTACGGTGCTTGGGCCCTAATAATAATAATAATAATAATAATAATCCTTCCAATAACAATAGGGTCCTTCGCACCCTACGGTGTTTGGGCCCTAATAATAATAATAATAATAATAAATATAGCTGCAAGCAGCAATGAACGGGCCCAAGCACCATGGGCGCAACCGCCTTGGTGGCACAGTTGTGCCAATGACATGTTTCACAATATGTACACACTTTGGAAATAATCACCTTCCTGGACAACGTATAGTGTGCACAGGAATTCCCCTTTGATCAATGAAGATGTTTCTGCTGCTATTGGAATGCATCAATGATATAAGCCTCACTTCCTATTGCCAGATGGTGGCGCTATAATATTGAGCCGTGTATGGTTCATGGATTTGATTTCACTCCAATAATTAACATATTTGTACATTTTCAGCCAAATTGGAAGATGTCTCGTAAAATTTAAGCCACTTCCTGTTGCCAGATGGTGGCGGTATAATATTGAGCCGTGTATGGTTCATGGATTTGATTACACTCCAATAATTAACATATTTGTCCATTTTCAGCCAAATTGGAAGATGTCAAGTAAAATTAAAGCCACTTCCTGTTGCCAGATGGTGGCGCTATGCCATTGAGCCTTTCTTGGTATATGGATGAGATTACACTCCAAAAATTAACATGTGTGAAGTTTCTGCCACATCAGACAATGTAGAATGAAACAAAAATTACTTCTTGCTTGCACAGTGTAATAATATGCTCCAGTCCTGTATGGAGAGCAGAGATGAATTAATTTCAATAGATTTTACAGCGGGAGGCACAATTTACGCTTGAGAAGTCATTCGGTTATAAATATGCACTCAAAATAGAACCATTGGCGTAAAGAAACTATTCATCTTTATTGTGGCCGCACCGGGGATGGAACCGCGGACCTTGCATGTCTTAATCCACTGTCTGAACCATTAAGCTATACTGCCCTCTTATACACGTACGTTATCTATTGGCCAAAAGTTGTATGTTTCCTTTAATCCTGGTTAAATAATTTCTCTCCGAAGTGTCGGATAATATTGCATTAAACGTCGAGTTAGCCAGCATCATTTTTTTCCATTTCACCGGTAATTATGCTGCCTGAAACGCATTTGTTCAGCCAAATCTAAAGGAGATGCCAAGTCTCTGCCCTCAATCCGGTATTTTCATATTAAGTCAAAAATTCCTAGCGAAATTGTATGTTCTCTTAATTCGTGTTTAATGACAAGCAAAATAAACTAACATATCTGGCGATTTAACTGAAAGTTTTCTATTCATGTAAACAAACGTAGCTGACCTGTTTTTTTGACTCACACAGACAGTGGACAGGCTGGCTGCTGTTAGCCAATGCGCGTCATCTCGCAACGACCTGCATGCCATACCTTTGTTGAACATAACGGTCTCATGTTAACACAGAGTTGGACCACAGCCATCTCAAACGTTAACGTTTCTTTTTGACTTTTGACTCTTTTACATATATGCTACTCTCCTGCCAGTTAAAGACAGTCATTAAATGTCTTTAATATTTATTTCAGATATTCTATTCAAAAATGAAAATAGATGCAAAGAAACGTCGGGCTGGGTGTTGTCAATACATTTTGTCACGTAGGCTGCAGCTGTAAATCATACATCGTTATGCCTACTGGCTCGCTAGAAAAAAAACAAAAACCTATCGTTGAAAAATCACTTGAAGGAAGAAAAATATAAAAGTTCCACTTTCTGCCAATAAATGGAATCCCCGTATCAGAAATGGGGGGAAGTTACAGCGACGCAGTTAGTCTCTGAGTAGAATAGATTGTGTAGACAACTTCACTGTTTCCACAAAGGTGATGTGCTTTTTAACAGGACTTGGTCAGTGTAATGATATAAATGCTAGCATTCGATTATGGTCAACGGTACCGAAAATGCCCGTTGCACCAGCCATCATAACAAATGTCCCAATATAGGATCGATTTAAACCTCTATATATTTTTATTTCACGTTGACAGTGTAGGCTATTATGTGTATTCCGACGCGAATTACATTTAATTGGGTTACGGCATTCACTTCAACCGAATGAAGTCAAATAGAAACGGCTCGAATTCCTTAATAAGGCTTCTTGATTTTCAAGCTAACTTTCCGAACAGCTGTTTTGTATTGAGTCCTTAAAATGCTACAACACGGTTTTTTTTAAACCAAATAACATTGAACGTCATTGCAAGATATATGCAATACCAACTTTTGCCAGTAGATGGCAGTCGCGTATTAGAAATGGGAGAGTCATTTGCGACTTGCGTTGAAGTTTTAAGACTGGATATAATGAGTCTCCAGCGAAAATAGTGAACTATTATTGCTTAATCGACGTGATGACACTCCAACAATGAACATATGTGAAAAGTTGTAGCCTCAAAATCAGGCAATGTAGAATTTAATACCTTTATGAAATTATTTAATACATAATTGTATTAAAACATGAACTGTTTGGGCAGCATTTCAAGTAAATTTTAAGGCTGACCATAGCCATACCATTCCAAGATATTAAAAATCAGTTCATAGTTGTGTGTCAGGGCTATAATATCATGCTGACCACATTTTGTGTGAATGTGATGAACCCCCTAGGAAGAGTATTTCAAACTTTGGTACGTGAAAAAACACTTAAAAACACACAAAATCCAAAATAGCTCACTTCCTGTTGGGAAAAGTTAAGGGATGCAAATGAGAAATGTGTGTGTCTTGAGGAGACCCTTATGCCTACCAGACGTGGTACATTTACGTGAAAGTATATGTCCACAATATTAGAAAAAAGCCATAGGGGGCGCTGTGTAGCCACACCCAGATGAATGTGGATATGGATGTGATTGCACTCCAAAAGTGAATATATTTGTAAAATATCAGCCCGATCAGATGATGTAGAACGGAATTAAGCCCACTTCCTGTTTTTGGGCGTAACGTGTATATTATACGCCTCGCCATTGCCAAACCGTTTGAGATATCAAAAATCCTTTCGTCATTTAGGGTCGGAACTATTCTAAGATCTTGATGACTACATTTGGTGTGAATGTGATGAATACCTTAGCAGGAACGCATACAAACATGATAAAAACCTCACGTCCGTTGCCAGATGGTGGCGCTATAACATTGATTTCTTCTTGGTATTTGGATGTGATTACACTCTAACAGTGAACATATTTGTAAAATATCAGCCAGATCAGACAATGTAGACCATGAATTTATGGCAACTTCCTGTTGGCGCGGCGTGACATGAAAATTGTACGCCTCGCCATGACCATACCGTTTGAGATATCAAAAATATCCTGTGGAATTAGTATCATGACTATCCTGAGACCAATTTGACCACATTTCGTGTGAATGCAATGAACCCCCTAGGAGGAGTACTTAAAAGTGTAGTACGTGTAAAATGCACAAAATTCAAAATGGCTGACTTCCTGTTTACATATTTATTCGATGCGAATGAGAAATGTGTTTGGCCAGAGGAGTCCCACATGCATACCAAATTAGGTGAAGGTAGCTCAAAGTGCCTGTCCACAATAGAAGAAAAAGCATTAGGGGGCGCTGTGGAGTCCCTTGGCCACGCCCAGGTCTGAGCATCTGATACATCCTGACAGCCAACACTTCTCATGTGTGTGCAAAATTCTGTGAGTTTCCATCAATGGCAAGCACCTCAAAAATGCAAAATACATTGAAAAAAAAGAGAATAATAATTATAGGGGGCGCTGTCTAGCCACGCCCCGATTGATATGTATATATCTGATATTGTACTGCTACAATGAACATATTTGTAAAATATCAGCCAGATCGGACGATGTCGAAAAAAAAGTCATTTTTTTGCACGCAATATGTGTACTGTACGACTCGCCATTTCCATACCGTTTGAGATATCAAAAATCCCTTCACAACTTAGCGTAAGGACTATCTTACGATCATGCTGACCGCATTTGGTGTGAATGTGCTGAATGCCCTAGCAGGAAGGCATACAAATATGTTAAAGACCTCACTTCCTATTGCCAGATGGTGGCGCTATAACACTGACCTGTTCTTGGGATATGGATGTGATTACACTCCAACAATAAACAAATTTCTAAAATATCAGCCAGATCAGACAATGTAGACCATGAAATTATGGCCACTTCCTGTTGGCGTGGCGTGACATAAAAATTGTAATCCTCCCCGTGACTGTCCCGTTTGAGCTATCAAAAATATCCTGGCAATTTAGCATCATGACTATCCTGAGACCATTCTGACCACAGTTGGTGTGAATGCGATGAACCCCCTAGGAGGAGTACTTAAAAGTGTAGTACGTGTAAAACTCAGAAAATCCAAAATGGCTGACTTCCTGTTTAGATATTTGATTAGATCCGAATGAGAAATGTGTTTGGACCGAGGAGCGCTATTTGGCCACCAAATTAGGTGCAGGTAGGTCAAAGTGCCTGCCCACAATAGAAGACAATGCGATAAGGGGCGCTGTGGAGTCCCTCGGCCACGCCCAGGTCTGAGCATCAGAGAGCTCCTGACAGCAACCACTTCTGATGTATGTGCAAAATGTCAAGACTTTTTACGCATGGCAAGGCCCTCAAAAAAGCCCATTTGCCTGATGAAAAAGAATAATAATAATAATAATAATAATAATAATAATAATAATAATAATAATAATAATAATAATCCTTCCAATAACAATAGGGTCCTTCGCACCCTACGGTGCTTGGGCCCTAAATATAGCTGCAAGCAGCAATGAACGGGCCGAAGCACCATGGGCGCAACCGCCTTGGTGGCATAGTTGTGCCAATGACATGTTTCACAATCTGTACACACTTTGGAAATAATCACCTTCCTGGACAACGTATCGTGTGCACAGGAATTCCCCTTTGATCAATGAAGATGTTGGTGCTGCTATTGGAACGCATCAATGATATAAGCCTCACTTCCTGTTGCCAGATGGTGGCGCTATAATATTGAGCCGTGTATGGTTTTTGAATTTGATTACACTGCAATAATAAACCTATTTCTAAATACTAAGCCACATCGGAAGATGTTGAGTGAAATTAAGATCAATTCAATGTTATAGTTTCCATATGGTGGCGCTATAACATTGAGTCATTTTTGGAATATGGATTTAATTACACTCCAACAATATACATATTTCTAAATTTTCGGCCACATCGGAAGATGTCGAGTAAAATGAAGGCCACTTCCTGTTGCCAGATGGTGGCGCTATAACATTGAGTCATTTTTGGGATATGGATGTGATTACACTCCCACAACGAACATATCTGTGTAATATCAACCAGATCAGACCATCTAGAATGAAATTACGACCACTTCCTGTTGCCGCGGCGAGACCTCAAATTGTACGCCTCGCCATAGCCGTACCGTTTGACATATCAGAAATATCCTTTCAATTTTGCATCAGGATTATCCTGAGACCATTCTCACCACATTTCGTGTGAATGTGATGAACCCCCTAGGAGGAGTATTTCAGAGTTTGGTACGTGTAAAAACACTTAAAAACACACAAAATCCAGAATAGCTCACTTCCTGTTTGGAAAAGTTAAGGGATGCAAATGAGAAATGTGTGTGTCTTGAGCAGACCCATATGCATACCATATTCGGTGAATTTACGTGAAAGTATATGTCCACAATATTAGAAAAGAACCATAGGGGGCGCTGCGTAGCCACGCCCAGATGTATGTGGATATGGATGTGATTGCACTCCAACAGTGAATATATCTGTAAAATATCAGCCCAATCAGACGATGTAGAACGGAATTAAGCCCACTTCCTGTTTTCGCTCGTAACGTGTGTATTGTACGCCTCGCCATTGCCAAACCGTTTGAGATATCAAAAATCCGTTTGGCTTTAAGTGTCAGGACTATCCTAAGATCATGCTGACTACATTTGGTGTGAATGTGATGAATACCCTAGCAGGAACGCATACAAATATGATAAAAACCTCACTTCCTGTTGCCAGATGGTGGCGCTATAACTTTGACTTCTTCTTGGGAGGTGGATGTGAGTATACTCACACAATGAACATATTTGTAAAATATCAGCCAGATCAGACGATGTAAACCACAAAATTATGACCACTTCCTTTTGGCGCGGCGTGACATAAAAATTGTACGCCTCGCCATGACCATACCGTTTGAGATATCAAAAATATCCTGGCAATTTAGAATCATGACTATCTTGAGACCATTCGTACCACATTTGGTGTGAATGCGATGAACCGCCTAGGAGGAGTACTTCAAAGTGTAGTACATGTGAAAACGCACAAAATTCAAAATGGCTGACTTCCTGTTCGCATATTTGCATGAATGCGAATGAGAAATGTGTTTCAATTGAGGAGCCACACATGCATGCCAAATTAGGTTCATGTAGCTCAAAGTGCCTGCCCACAATAGACAACAATGCAGGGGGGGGGGGGGGGTTAGTGCAATAGGGGGCGCTGTGGAGTCCCTCGGCCACACCCAGGTCTGAGCATCTGATAGATCCTGACGACCACCACTTCTGATGTGTCTGCAAAATTTCAAGACTTTTTAGCCAGGGCAAGGCTCTCAAAAATGCCCATTTGACGGAAGAGAAAGAATAATAATAATAAATATAGCTGCAAGCAGCAATGAACGGGCCCAAGTACCATGGGCGCAACCGCCTTGGTGGCATAGTTGTGCCAATGACATGTTTCACAATATGTACACACTTTGGAAATAATCACCTTCCTGGACAACGTATAGTGTGCACAGGAATTCCCCCTTGATCAATGAAGATGTTTCTGCTGCTATTGGAATGCATCAATGATATAAGCCTCACTTCCTATTGCCAGATGGTGGCGCTATAATATTGAGCCGTGTATGGTTTATGGATTTGATTTCACTCCAATAATTAACATATTTGTACATTTTCAGCCAAATTGGAAGATGTCACGTAAAATTTAAGCCACTTCCTGTTGCCAGATGGTGGCGCTATAATATTGAGCCGTGTATGGTTCATGGATTTGATTACACTCCAATAATTAACATATTTGTCCATTTTCAGCCAAATTGGAAGATGTCAAGTAAAATTAAAGCCACTTCCTGTTGCCAGATGGTGGCGCTATGCCATTGAGCCTTTCTTGGTATATGGATGAGATTACACTCCAAAAATGAACATGTGTGAAGTTTCTGCCACATCAGACAATGTAGAATGAAACAAAAATTACTTCTTGCTTGCACAGTGTAATTATATGCTCCAGTCCTGTATGGAGAGCAGAGATTAATTAATTTCAATAGATTTTACAGCGGGAGGCACAATTTACGCTTGAGAAGTCATTCGGTTATAAATATGCACTCAAAATAAAACCATTGGCGTAAAGAAACTATTCAACTTTATTGTGGCCGCACCGGGGATGGAACCGCGGACCTTGCATGTCTTAATCCACTGTCTGAACCATTAAGCTATACTGCCCTCTTATACACGTACGTTATCTATTGGCCAAAAGTTGTATGTTTCCTTTCATCCTGGTTAAATAATTTCTCTCCGAAGTGTCGGATAATATTGCATTAAACGTCGAGTTAGCCAGCATCATTCTTTTCCATTTCACTGGTAATTATGCTGCCTGAAACGCATTTGTTCAGCCAAATCTAAAGGAGATGCCAAGTCTCTGCCCTCAATCCGGTATTTTCATATTAAGTCAAAAATTCCTAGCGAAATTGTATGTTCTCTTAATTCGTGTTTAATGACAAGCAAAATAAACTAACATATCTGGCGATTTAACTGAAAGTTTTCTATTCATGTAAACAAACGTAGCTGACCTGTTTTTTTGACTCACACAGACAGTGGACAGGCTGGCTGCTGTTAGCCAATGCGCGTCATCTCGCAACGACCTGCATGCCATACCTTTGTTGAACATAACGGTCTCATGTTAACACAGAGTTCGACCAGAGCCATCTCAAACGTTAACGTTTCTTTTTGACTTTTGACTCTTTTAAATATATGCTACTCTCCTGCCAGTTAAAGACAGTCATTGAATGTCTTTAATATTTATTTCAGATATTCTATTCAAAAATGAAAATAGATGCAAAGAAACGTCGGGCTGGGTGTTGTCAATACATTTTGTCACGTAGGCTGCAGCTGTAAATCATACATCGTTATGCCTACTGGCTCGCTAGAAAAAAAAAAAAAACCTATCGTTGAAAAATCACTTGAAGGAAGAAAAATATAAAAGTTCCACTTTCTGCCAATAAATGGAATCCCCGTATCAGAAATGGGGGGAAGTTACAGCGACGCAGTTAGTCTCTGAGTAGAATAGATTGTGTAGACAACTTCACTGTTTCCACAAAGGTGATGTGCTTTTTAACAGGACTTGGTCAGTGTAATGATATAAATGCTAGCATTCGATTATGGTCAACGGTACCGAAAATGCCCGTTGCACCAGCCATCATAACAAATGTCCCAATATAGGATCGATTTAAACCTCTATATATTTTTATTTCACGTTGACAGTGTAGGCTATTATGTGTATTCCGACGCGAATTACATTTAATTGGGTTACGGCATTCACTTCAACCGAATGAAGTCAAATAGAAACGGCTCGAATTCCTTAATAAGGCTTCTTGATTTTCAAGCTAACTTTCCGAACAGCTGTTTTGTATTGAGTCCTTAAAATGCTACAACACGGTTTTTTTTAAACCAAATAACATTGAACGTCATTGCAAGATATATGCAATACCAACTTTTGCCAGTAGATGGCAGTCGCGTATTAGAAATGGGAGAGTCATTTGCGACTTGCGTTGAAGTTTTAAGACTGGATATAATGAGTCTCCAGCGAAAATAGTGAACTATTATTGCTTAATGGATGTGATGACACTCCAACAATGAACATATGTGAAAAGTGTTAGCCTCAAAATCAGGCAATGTAGAATTTAATACCTTTTTGAAATTATTTAATACATAATTGTATTAAAACATGAACTGTTTGGGCAGCATTACAAGTTAATTTTAAGGCTGACCAGAGCCATACCATTCCAAGATATTAAAAATCAGTTCATAGTTTTGTGTCAGGGCTATAATATCATGCTGACCACATTTTGTGTGAATGTGATGAACCCCCTAGGAAGAGTATTTCAAAGTTTGGTACGTTAAAAAACACTTAAAAACACACAAAATCCAAAATAGCTCACTTCCTGTTGGGAAAAGTTAAGGGATGCAAATGAGAAATGTGTGTGTCTTGAGGAGACCCTTATGGCTACCAGACGTGGTGCATTTACGTGAAAGTATATGTCCACAATATTAGAAAAAAGCCATAGGGGGCGCTGTGTAGCCACGCCCAGGTGAATGTGGATATGGATGTGATTGCACTCCAAAAGTGAATATATTTGTAAAATATCAGCCCGATCAGATGATGTAGAACGGAATTAAGCTCACTTCCTGTTTTTGGGCGTAACGTGTGTATTATACGCCTCGCCATTGCCAAACCGTTTGAGATATCAAAAATCCTTTCGTCATTTAGGGTCAGGACTATTCTAAGATCATGATAACTACATTTGGTTTGAATGTGATGAATACCCTAGCAGGAACGCATACAAACATGAAAAAAACCTCACTTCCGTTGCCAGATGGTGGCGCTATAACATTGATTTCTTCTTGGTATTTGGATGTGATTACACTCTAATAGTGAACATATTTGTAAAATATCAGCCAGATCAGACAATGTAGACTATGAATTTATGGCTACTTCCTGTTGGCGCGGCGTGACATGAAAATTGTACGCCTCGCCATGACCATACCGTTTGAGATATCAAAAATATCCTTTGGAATTAGTATCATGACTATCCTCAGACCACTTTGACCCCATTTCGTGTGAATGCAATGAACCCCCTAGGAGAAGTACTTAAAAGTGTAGTACGTGTAAAATGCACAAAATTCAAAATGGCTGACTTCCTGTTCACATATTTGATTCGATGCGAATGAGAAATGTGTTTGTCCAGAGGAGGCCCACATGCTTACCAAATTAGGTTAAGGTAGCTCCAAGTGCCTGTCCACAATAGAAGACAAAGCATTAGGGGGCGCTGTGGAGTCCCTCGGCCACGCCCAGGTCTGAGCATCTGATACATCCTGACAGCCAACACTTCTCATGTGTGTGCAAAATTCCATGAGTTTCCATCCATGGCAAGCACCTCAAAAATGCAAAATACATTGAAAAAAAAGAGAATAACAATTATAGGGGGCGCTGTCTAGCCACGCCCCGATTGATATGTATATATTTAATATTGTACTCCAACACTGAACATATTTATAAAATATCAGCCAGATCGGACGATGTCGAAAAAAAAATCATTTTTTTGCACGCAATATGTGTACTGTACGACTCGCCATTTCCATACCGTTGGAGATATCAAAAATCCCTTCACAGCTTATGGTCATGACTTTCCTAAGATCATGCGGACCACATTTCGTGTGAATGTGATGAATGCCCTAGCAGGAAGGCATACAAATATGATAAAGACCACACTTCCTGTTGCCAGATGGTGGCGCTATAACATTGACCCGTTCTTGAGATATGGATGTGATTATACTCCAACAATAAACGTATTTCTAAAATATCAGCCAGATCAGACGATGGAGACCATGAAATTACGGCCACTTCCTGTTCGCGTGGCGTGACATAAAAATTCTACGCCTCCCCAGGACCGTCCCGTTTGAGCGATCAAAAATATCCTGGCAATTTAGCATTATGACTATCCTGAGACCATTCTGACCACAGGTGGTGTGAATGTGATGAACCCCCTAGGAGGAGTACTTAAAAGTGCAGTACGTGTAAAACGCACAAAATCCAAAATGGCTGACTTCGTGTTTGTATATTTGATTAGTTGCGAATGAGAAATGTGTTTGGACTGAGGAGTGCTATAGGCCTACTAAATTTTGTGAAGGTAGCTCAAAGTGCCTGCCCACAATAGATGACAATGCGATAGGGGGCGCTGTGGAGTCCCTCAGCCTCGCCCAGGTCTGAGCATCTGAGACAACCTGACAGCCACCACTTCTGATGTGTTTGCAAAATTCTGTGAGTTTTCATCCATGGCAAGCACCTCAAAAATGCACAAAACATTGAAAAAAAAAGAATAATAATAATAATAATAATAATAATAATAATAATAATCCTTCCAATAACAATAGGGTCCTTCGCACCCTACGGTGCTTGGGCCCTAATAATAATAATAAATATAGCTGCAAGCAGCAATGAACGGGCCCAAGCACCATGGGCGCAACCGCCTTGGTGGCATAGTTGTGCCAATGACATGTTTCACAATATGTACACACTTTGGAAATAATCACCTTCCTGGACAACGTATAGTGTGCACAGGAATTCCCCTTTGATCAATGAAGATGTTTGCGCTGCTATTGGAATGCATCAATGATATAAGCCTCACTTCCTGTTGCCAGATGGTGGCGCTATATTATTGATCCGTGTATGTTTTTTGAATTTGATTACACTCCTGAAATAAACATATTTGTACATTTTCAGCCACATCGGAAGATGTTCAGCGAAATTAAGGTCAATTCCTGTTTCCAGATGATGCTGCTATAACATGGAGTCGTTTTTGGAATATGGATTTGATTACACTCCAACACTGAGCATCTGTGTAAAGTTGCAGTCACATCAGACATTGGAGAATTTAAGTATGACCACTTCCTGTTTGTCTGGCATGATGTGTTTTTCATGTGCCTGACCATAGCTATATCATCCCAGTAAATCAAAAATCTGTTTTGTCAGGACCATCCTAGCATCATGCTGACCACATTTACCGTGAATGTCATGAACCCATTGAAAAATAATGCTTAAGAATGCAATATAAGGCTCACTTCCTGTTGCCAGCGGGTGGCGCTTTGCCATTTAGCCTTTATTGGAAAATGGATGAGATTACACTCCAAAAATGAACGTGTGAAGTTTCAGCCACATCAGACAATGTAGAATGAAATAAAAATAACGTCTTGCTTGCACATTGTGATAACATGCTACAGTCCTGTATGGAGAGCAGAGATTAATTAATTTCCATAGTTTTTAGACGGGGAGGCACAATTTATGCTTGAAAAGTCATTAGGCCATAAACATGCACTCAAAATGAAAACAATTGGCTTCAAGAAACTATTCAAATTCATTGTGGCTGCAGCGGGGATCGAACGGCTGAATTTGCGTGCCTTAATCCACCGCCCTAACCATTACGCTATACTGCCCGCTTATACACGGGTGCCCTCTATTGGCCAAATGTCTCCTTTTATCTTGGTTTAATAATTTCTCTACGAAGTGTCGGATAATATTGCACGAAACGTCTAGTTAACCAGCATCATTCTTTTCCATTTCACTGGTAATTATGCTGCCTGAAACGCATTTGTTCAGCCAAATCTAAAAGAGATGCCAACTCTCTGCCCTCAATACAGTATTTTCATATTAATTTACCATTCCTAGCGAAATTGTATGTTCTCTTAATTCGTGTTTAATGACAAGCCTAATAAACTAACATAGCTGGCGATTTAACTGAAAGTTTTCTATTCATGTAAACCAACGTAGCTGACCTGTTTTTTGACTCACACAGACAGTGGACTGGCTGGCTGCTGTTAGCCCGTGCGTGTCATCTCGCAACGACCTGCATGTGATATCTTTGTTGAACTAAACGGTCTCATGTTAACACAGCGTTCGAGCAGAGCCACCTCAGACGCTAAAGTTTCTTTTTGACTTCATGTGTTAATCTTTTAAAAATATGATACTCTCCTGCCAGTTAAAGCCTGTCTTTAAGTCTTTAAATGTCTTTAATATTTATTTTAGTTATTCAATTCATGTAATGAAAATAGATGCAAAGAAACGTCGGGCTGGGTGTTGTCAATACATTTTGTCACGTAGGCTGCAGCTGTAAATCATACATCGTTATGCCTACTGGCTCGCTAGAAAAAAACAAAAACCTATCGTTGAAAAATCACTTGAAGGAAGAAAAAAATGAAAGTACCACTTTCTGCCAATAAATTGAATCGCCGTATCAGAAATGGGGGGAAGTTACAGCGACGCAGTTAGTCTGTGAGTAGAACAGATTGTGTAGACAACTTCACTGTTTCCACAAAGGAACCAAAAATGTGCTTTTTAACAGGACTTGGTCAGTGTAATGATATAAATGCTAGCATTCGATTATGGTCAACGGTACCGAAAATGCCCGTTGCACCAGCCATCATAACAAATGTCCCAATACAGGATTTAAACCTCTATATATTTTTATTTCACGTTGACAGTGTAGGCTATTATGTGTATTCCGACGCGAATTACATTTAATTGGGTTACGGCATTCACTTCAATCGAATGAAGTCAAATAGAAACGGCTCGAATTCCTTAATAAGGCTTCTTGGTTTTCAAGCCAAGTTTCCGAACAGCTGTTTTGTATTGAGTCCTTAAAATTCTACAATACGGTTTTTTAAAAATCCAAATAACATTGAACGTCAAAGCAATATATGCATTATATGTATTAATCTTTTAAATATATGATACTTTCCTGCCAGTAAAAGCCTGTTTTTTATTTTAGTTATTCAATCGAGTTAATTAAGATAGATGAGAAAAAACGTTGCTGTGGGCTGGGTGTTTTCAGTACATTTTGTCATGTAGGCTGCCGCTGTTACTCATACATCGTTATGGTTACTGGCTCGCAAAAAGAAACAAAACTTGTCGTTGAGAAATCACTTCATCCAAGAAAGAGAAACCATACCGAAAATTAGAAAGAATACTAACCTTTGCCACTAGATGGCAGTCGCGTATTAGAAATGGGAGAGTCAGTTGCGACTTGAGTTGAAGTTTTAAGACTGGAGATAATGAGTCTCCAGCGAAAATAGTAAACTATTATTGCTTAATGGATGTGATGACACTCCAACAATGAACATATGTGAAAAGATGTAGCCTCAAAATCAGGCAATGTAGAATTTAATACCTTTTTGAAATTATTTAATATATAATTTTCCTATTTGGGCAGCATTACAAGTTAATTTTAAGGCTGACCATAGCCATACCATTCCAAGATATTAAAAATCAGTTCATAGTTGTGTGTCAGGGCTATAATATCATGCTGACTACATTTTGTGTGAATGTGATGAACCCCCTAGGAAGAGTATTTTAAAGTTTGGTACGTGAAAAAACACTTAAAAACACACAAAATCCAGAATAGCTCACTTCCTGTTGGGAAAAGTTAAGGGATGCAAATGAGAAATGTGTGTGTCTTGAGGAGACCCTTATGCCTACCAGACGTGGTGCATTTACGTGAAAGTATATGTCCACAATATTAGAAAAAAGCCATAGGGGGCGCTGTGTAGCCACGCCCAGATGAATGTGGATATGGATGTGATTGCACTCCAAAAGTGAATATATTTGTAAAATATCAGCCCGATCAGATGATGTAGAACGGAATTAAGCCCACTTCCTGTTTTTGGGCGTAACGTGTGTATTATACGCCTCGCCATTGCCAAACCGTTTGAGATATCAAAAATCCTTTCGTCATTTAGGGTCAGGACTATTCTAAGATCATGGTGACTACATTTGGTGTGAATGTGATGAATACCTTAGCAGGAACGCATACAAACATGATAAAAACCTCACTTCCGTTGCCAGATGGTGGCGCTATAACATTGATTTCTTCTTGGTATTTGGATGTGATTACACACTAACAGTGAACATATTTGTAAAATTTCAGCCAGATCAGACAATGTAGACCATGAATTTATGGCTACTTCCTGTTGGCGCGGCGTGACATGAAAATTGTACGCCTCGCCATGACCATACCGTTTGAGATCTCAAAAATATCCTTTGGAATTAGTATCATGACTATCCTGAGACCACTTTGACCACATTTCGTGTGAATACAATGAACCCCCTAGGAGGAGTACTTAAAAGTGTAGTACGTGTAAAATACACATAATTCAAAATGACTGACTTCCTTTTCACATATTTGATTCGATGCGAATGAGAAATGTGTTTGTCCAGAGGAGCCCCACATGCATACCAAATTAGGTGAAGGTAGCTCAAAGTGCCTGTCCACAATAGAAGACAAAGCATTAGGGGGCGCTGTGGAGTCCCTTGGCCACGCCCAGGTCTGAGCATCAGATACATTCTGACAGCCAACACTTCTCATGTGTGTGCAAAATTCTGTGAGTTTCCATCCATGGCAAGCACCTCAAAAATGCAAAATACATTGAAAAAAAAGAGAATAATAATTATAGGGGGCGCTGTCTAGCCACGCCCCGATTGATATGTATATATCTGATATTGTACTGCTACAGTGAACATATTTGTAAAATATCAGCCAGATCGGACGATGTCGAAAAAAAAGTCATTTTTTTGCACGCAATATGTGTACTGTACGACTCGCCATTTCCATACCGTTTGAGATATCAAAAATCCCTTCACAACTTAGCGTAAGGACTATCTTAAGATCATGCTGACCGCATTTGGTGTGAATGTGCTGAATGCCCTAGCAGGAATGCATACAAATATGTTAAAGACCTCACTTCCTATTGCCAGATGGTGGCGCTATAACATTGACCTGTTCTTGGGATATGGATGTGATTACACTCCAACAATAAACAAATTTCTAAAATATCAGCCAGATCAGACAATGTAGACCATGAAATTATGGCCACTTCCTGTTGGCGCGGCGTGACATAAAAATTGTACTCCTCCCCATGACCGTCCCGTTTGAGCTATCAAAAATATCCTGGCAATTTAGCATCATGACTATCCTGAGACCATTCTGACCACAGTTGGTGTGAATGCGATGAACCCCCTAGGAGGAGTACTTAAAAGTGTAGTACGTGTAAAACTCAGAAAATCCAAAATGGCTGACTTCCTGTTTGGATATTTGATTAGATCCGAATGAGAAATGTGTTTGGACCGAGGAGCGCTATTTGGCCACCAAATTAGGTGCAGGTAGCTCAAAGTGCCTGCCCACAATAGAAGACAATGCGATAGGGGGCGCTGTGGAGTCCCTCGGCCACGCCCAGGTCTGAGCATCTGAGAGCTCCTGACAGCAACCACTTCTGATGTGTGTGCAAAATGTCAAGACTTTTTACGCATGGCAAGGCCCTCAAAAAAGCCCATTTGCCTGAAGAAAAAGAATAATAATAATAAATATAGCTGCAAGCAGCAATGAACGGGCCCAAGCACCATGGGCGCAACCGCCTTGGTGGCATAGTTGTGCCAATGACATGTTTCACAATATGTACACACTTTGGAAATAATCACCTTCCTGGACAACGTATAGTGTGCACAGGAATTCCCCTTTGATCAATGAAGATGTTGCTGCTGCTATTGGAATGCATCAATGATATAAGCCTCACTTCCTATTGCCAGATGGTGGCGCTATAATATTGAGCCGTGTATGGTTCATGGATTTGATTTCACTCCAATAATTAACATATTTGTCCATTTTCAGCCAAATTGGAAGATGTCAAGTAAAATTAAAGCCACTTCCTGTTGCCAGATGGTGGCGCTATGCCATTGAGCCTTTCTTGGTATATGGATGAGATTACACTCCAAAAATGAACATGTGTGAAGTTTCTGCCACATCAGACAATGTAGAATGAAACAAAAATTACTTCTTGCTTGCACAGTGTAATAATATGCTCCAGTCCTGTATGGAGAGCAGAGATTAATTAATTTCAATAGATTTTACAGCGGGAGGCACAATTTACGCTTGAGAAGTCATTCGGTTATAAATATGCACTCAAAATAAAACCATTGGCGTAAAGAAACTATTCAACTTTATTGTGGCCGCACCGGGGATGGAACCGCGGACCTTGCATGTCTTAATCCACTGTCTGAACCATTAAGCTATACTGCCCTCTTATACACGTACGTTATCTATTGGCCAAAAGTTGTATGTTTCCTTTCATCCTGGTTAAATAATTTCTCTCCGAAGTGTCGGATAATATTGCATTAAACGTCGAGTTAGCCAGCATCATTCTTTTCCATTTCACCGGTAATTATGCTGCCTGAAACGCATTTGTTCAGCCAAATCTAAAGGAGATGCCAAGTCTCTGCCCTCAATCCGGTATTTTCATATTAAGTCAAAAATTCCTAGCGAAATTGTATGTTCTCTTAATTCGTGTTTAATGACAAGCAAAATAAACTAACATATCTGGCGATTTAACTGAAAGTTTTCTATTCATGTAAACAAACGTAGCTGACCTGTTTTTTTGACTCACACAGACAGTGGACAGGCTGGCTGCTGTTAGCCAATGCGCGTCATCTCGCAACGACCTGCATGCCATACCTTTGTTGAACATAACGGTCTCATGTTAACACAGAGTTCGACCACAGCCATCTCAAACGTTAACGTTTCTTTTTGACTTTTGACTCTTTTAAATATATGGTACTCTCCTGCCAGTTAAAGACAGTCATTAAATGTCTTTAATATTTATTTCAGATATTCTATTCATATAATGAAAATAGATGCAAAGAAACGTCGGGCTGGGTGTTGTCAATACATTTTGTCACGTAGGCTGCAGCTGTAAATCATACATCGTTATGCCTACTGGCTCGCTAGAAAAAAAACAAAAACCTATCGTTGAAAAATCAGTTGAAGGAAGAAAAATATAAAAGTTCCACTTTCTGCCAATAAATGGAATCCCCGTATCAGAAATGGGGGGAAGTTACAGCGACGCAGTTAGTCTGTGAGTAGAATAGATTGTGTAGACAACTTCACTGTTTCCACAAAGGAACCAAAAATGTGCTTTTTAACAGGACTTGGTCAGTGTAATGATATAAATGCTAGCATTCGATTATGGTCAACGGTACCGAAAATGCCCGTTGCACCAGCCATCATAACAAATGTCCCAATATAGGATCGATTTAAACCTCTATATATTTTTATTTCACGTTGACAGTGTAGGCTATTATGTGTATTCCGGCATTCGGCATTACGGCATTCACTTCAACCGAATGAAGTCAAATAGAAACGGCTCGAATTCCTTAATAAGGCTTCTTGGTTTTCAAGCTAACTTTTCGAACAGCTGTTTTGTATTGAGTCCTTAAAATGCTACAACACGGTTTTTTTTAAACCAAATAACATTGAACGTCATTGCAAGATATATGCAATACCAACTTTTGCCAGTAGATGGCAGTCGCGTATTAGAAATGGGAGAGTCATTTGCGACTTGCGTTGAAGTTTTAAGACTGGATATAATGAGTCTCCAGCGAAAATAGTGAACTATTATTGCTTAATGGATGTGATGACACTCCAACAATGAACATATGTGAAAAGTTGTAGCCTCAAAATCAGGCAATGTAGAATTTAATACCTTTTTGAAATTATTTAATACATAATTGTATTAAAACATGAACTGTTTGGGCAGCATTACAAGTTAATTTTAAGGCTGACCATAGCCATATCATTCCAAGATATTAAAAATCAGTTCATAGTTGTGTGTCAGGGCTATAATATCATGCTGACCACATTTTGTGTGAATGTGATGAACCCCCTAGGAAGAATATTTCAAAGTTTGGTACGTGAAAAAACACTTAAAAACACACAAAATCAAAAATAGCTCACTTCCTGTTGGGAAAAGTTAAGGGATGCAAATGAGAAATGTGTGTGTCTTGAGGAGACCCTTATGCCTACCAGACGTGGTGCATTTACGTGAAAGTATATGTCCACAATATTAGAAAAAAGCCATAGGGGGCGCTGTGTAGCCACGCCCAGATGAATGTGGATATGGATGTGATTGCACTCCAAAAGTGAATATATTTGTAAAATATCAGCCCGATCAGATGATGTAGAACGGAATTAAGCCCACTTCCTGTTTTTGGGCGTAACGTGTGTATTATACGCCTCGCCATTGCCAAACCGTTTGAGATATCAAAAATCCTTTCGTCTTTTAGGGTCAGGGCTATTCTAAGATCATGATGACTACATTTGGTGTGAATGTGATGAATACCCTAGCAGGAACGCATACAAACATGATAAAAACCTCACTTCCTGTTGCCAGATGGTGGCGCTATAACATTGATTTCTTCTTGGTATATGGATGTGATTACACTCTAACAGTGAACATATTTGTAAAATATCAGCCAGATCAGACAATGTAGACCATGAATTTATGGCTACTTCCTGTTGGCGCGGCGTGACATGAAAATTGTATGCCTCGCCATGACCATACCGTGTGAGATATCAAAAATATCCTTTGGAATTAGTATCATGACTATCCTGAGACCACTTTGACCACATTTCGTGTGAATACAATGAACTCCCTAGGAGGAGTACTTAAAAGTGTAGTACGTGTAAAATGCACAAAATTCAAAATGGCTGACTTCCTGTTCACATATTTGATTCAATGCAAATGAGAAATGTGTTTGTCCAGAAGAGGCCCACAGGCCTACCAAATTAGGTGAAGGTAGCTCAAAGTGCCTGTCCAAAATAGAAGACAAAGCATTAGGGGGCGCTGTGGAGTCCCTCGGCCACGCCCAGGTCTGAGCATCTGATACCTCCTGACAGCCAACACTTCTCATGTGTGTGCAAAATTCCGTGAGTTTTCATTTATGGCAAGCACCTCAAAAATGCTAAATACATTGAAAAAAAAGAGAATAATAATTATAGGGGGCGCTGTCTAGCCACGCCCCGATTGATATGTATATATTTCATATTGTACTCCAACAGTGAACATATTTGTAAAATATCAGCCAGATCGGACGATGTCGAAAAAAAAGTCATTTTTTTGCACGCAATATGTGTACTGTACGACTCGCCATTTCCATACCGTTTGAGATATCAAAAATCCCTTCGCAATTTAGTGTAAGGACTATCTTAAGATCATGCTGACCACATTTGGTGTGAATGTGATGAATGCCCTAGCAGGAAGGCATACAAATATGATAAAGACCTCACTTCCTGTTGCCAGATGGTGGCGCTATAACATTGACCCGTTCTTGGGATATGGATGTGATTATACTCCAACAATAAATGTATTTCTAAAATATCAGCCAGATCAGACAATGTAGACCATGAAATTATGGCCACTTCCTGTCGGCGCGGCGTGACATAAAAATTCTACGCCTCCCCAGGACCGTCCCGTTTGAGCAATCAAAAATATCCTGGCAATTTAGCATCATGAATATCCTGAGACCATTCTGACCACAGGTGGTGTGAATGTGATGAACCCCCTAGGAGGAGTACTTAAAAGTGCAGTACATGTAAAACGCACAAAATCCAAAATGGCTGACTTCCTGTTTGTATATTTGATTAGATGCAAATTATAAATGTTTTTGGTCCGACGAGTGCTATATGCGTACTAAATTTGGTTAAGGTAGCTCAAAGTGCCTGCCCACAATAGATGACAATGCGATAGGGGGCGCTGTGGAGTCTCTCGGCCACGCCCAGGTCTGAGCATCTAATCGATCCTGAAGGTCCTCATTTCTGATGTGTGTGCAAAATTCCCAGACTTTTTATGCATGGCAAGCACCTCAAAAAGGCCCATTTGCATATAGAAAAAAGAATAATAATAATAAATATAGCTGCAAGCAGCAATGAACGGGCCCAAGCACCATGGGCGCAACCGCCTTGGTGGCATAGTTGTGCCAATGACATGTTTCACAATATGTACACACTTTGGAAATAATCACCTTCCTGGACAACGTATAGTGTGCACAGGAATTCCCCTTTGATCAATGAAGATGTTGCTGCTGCTATTGGAATGCATCAATGATATAAGCCTCACTTCCTATTGCCAGATGGTGGCGCTATAATATTGAGCCGTGTATGGTTCATGGATTTGATTACACTCCAATAATTAACATATTTGTACATTTTCAGCCAAATTGGAAGATGTCAAGTAAAATTTAAGCCACTTCCTGTTGCCAGACGGTGGCGGTATAATATTGAGCCGTGTATGGTTTATGGATTTGATTACACTCCAATAATTAACATATTTGTACATTTTCAGCCAAATTGGAAGATGTCAAGTAAAATTAAAGCCACTTCCTGTCGCCAGATGGTGGCGCTATGCCATTGAGCCTTTCTTGGTATATGGATGAGATTACACTCCAAAAATGAACATGTGTGAAGTTTCTGCCACATCAGACAATGTAGAATGAAACAAAAATTACTTCTTGCTTGCACATTGTAATAATATGCTCCAGTCCTGTATGGAGAGCAGAGATGAATTCATTTCAATAGATTTTACAGCGGGAGGCACAATTTACGCTTGAGAAGTCATTCGGTTATAAATATACACTCAAAATAAAACCATTGGCGTAAAGAAACTATTCAACTTTATTGTGGCCGCACCGGGGATGGAACCGCGGACCTTGCATGTCTTAATCCACTGTCTGAACCATTAAGCTATACTGCCCTCTTATACACGTACGCCATCTATTGGCCAAAAGTTGTATGTTTCCTTTTATCCTGGTTAAATAATTTCTCTCCGAAGTGTCGGATAATATTGCATTAAACGTCGAGTTAGCCAGCATCATTCTTTTCCATTTCACCGGTAATTATGCTGCCTGAAACGCATTTGTTCAGCCAAATCTAAAGGAGATGCCAAGTCTCTGCCCTCAATCCGGTATTTTCATATTAAGTCAAAAATTCCTAGCGAAATTGTATGTTCTCTTAATTCGTGTTTAATGAAAAGCAAAATAAACTAACATATCTGGCGATTTAACTGAAAGTTTTCTATTCATGTAAACAAACGTAGCTGACCTGTTTTTTGACTCACACAGACAGTGGACAGGCTGGCTGCTGTTAGCCAACGACCTGCATGCCATACCTTTTTTGAACATAACGGTCTCATGTTAACACAGAGTTCGACCAGAGCCATCTCAAACGTTAACGTTTCTTTTTGACTTTTGACTCTTTTAAATATATGCTACTCTCCTTCCGCCAGTTAAAGACAGTCATTAAATGTCTTTAATATTTATTTCAGATATTCTATTCATATAATGAAAATAGATGCAAAGAAACGTCGGGCTGGGTGTTGTCAATACATTGTGTCACGTAGGCTGCAGCTGTAAATCATACATCGTTATGCGTACTGGCTCGCTAGAAAAAAAACAAAAACCTATCGTTGAAAAATCACTTGAAGGAAGAAATATATAAAAGTACCACTTTCTGCCAATAAATGGATTCCCCGTATCAGAAATGGGGGGAAGTTACAGCGACGCAGTTAGTCTGTGAGTAGAATAGATTGTGTAGACAACTTCACTGTTTCCACAAAGGAACCAAAAATGTGCTTTTTAACAGGACTTGGTCAGTGTAATGATATAAATGCTAGCATTCGATTATGGTCAACGGTACCGAAAATGCACGTTGCACCAGCCATCATAACAAATGTCCCAATATAGGATCGATTTAAACCTCTATATATTTTTATTTCACGTTGACAGTGTAGGCGATTGTGTGTATTCCGACGCGAATTACATTTAATTGGGTTACGGCATTCACTTCAATCGAATGAAGTCAAATAGAAACGGCTCGAATTCCTTAATAAGGCTTCTTGGTTTTCAAGCTAACTTTCCGAACAGCTGTTTTGTATTGAGTCCTTAAAATGCTACAACACGGTTTTTTAACACCATTTAACGTCAATGCAATACATGCATTATATGTGTTAATCTTTTACATATATGATACTTTCCTGCCAGTAAAAGCCTGTTTTATATTTTAGTTATTCAATCGAGTTAATTAAGGTAGATGAGAAAAAACGTTGCTGTGGGCTGGGTGTTGTCAGTACATTTAGTCACGTAGGCTGCCGCTGTTACTCATACATCGTTATGGTTACTGGCTCGCAAAAATTAATAAAACCTGTCGTTGAGAAATCACTTCATCCCAGAATACGAGAAACAATACCTTTTTTTTGCCAATAGATGGAAGTCGCGTATTAGAAATGGGAGAGTCAGTTGCGACTTGCGTTGAAGTTTTAAGACTGGATATAATGAGTCTCCAGCGAAAATCGTGAACTATTATTGCTTAATGGATGTGATGACACTCCAACAATGAACAGATGTGAAAAGTTGTAGCCTCAAAATCAGGCAATGTAGAATTTAATACCTTTTTGAAATGATTTAATACATAATTTTCCTGTTTGGGCAGCATTACAAGTTAATTTTAAGGCTGACCATAGCCATACCATTCCAAGATATTAAAAATCAGTTCATAGTTGTATGTCAGGGCTATAACATCTTGCTGACCACATTTTGTGTGAATGTGATGAACCCCCTAGGAAGAGTATTTCAAAGTTTGGTACGTGAAAAAACACTTAAAAACACACAAAATCCAAAATAGCTCACTTCCTGTTGGGAAAAGTTAAGGGATGCAAATGAGAAATGTGTGTGTCTTGAGGAGACCCTTATGCCTACCAGACGTGGTGCATTTACGTGAAAGTATATGTCCACAATATTAGAAAAAAGCCATAGGGGGCGCTGTGTGGCCACGCCCAGATGAATGTGGATATGGATGTGATTGCACTCCAAAAGTGAATATATTTGTAAAATATCAGCCCGATCAGATGATGTAGAACGGAATTAAGCCCACTTCCTGTTTTTGGGCGTAACGTGTGTATTATACGCCTCGCCATTGCCAAACCGTTTGAGATATCAAAAATCCTTTCGTCATTTAGGGTCAGGACTATTCTAAGATCATGATGACTACATTTGGTGTGAATGTGATGAATACCTTAGCAGGAACGCATACAAACATGATAAAAACCTCACGTCCGTTGCCAGATGGTGGCGCTATAACATTTATTTCTTCTTGGTATTTGGATGTGATTACACTCTAACAGTGAACATATTTGTAAAATATCAGCCAGATCAGACAATGTAGACCATGAATTTATGGCTACTTCCTGTTGGCGCGGCGTGACATGAAAATTGTACGCCTCGCCATGATCATACCGTTTGAGATATCAAAAATATCCTTTGGAATTAGTTTCATGACTGTCCTGAGACCAATTTGACCACATTTCGTGTGAATGCAATGAACCCCCTAGGAGGAGTACTTAAAAGTGTAGTACGTGTAAAATGCACAAAATTCAAAATGGCTGACTTCCTGTTTACATATTTGATTCGATGCGAATGAGAAATGTGTTTGTCCAGAGGAGCCCCACAAGCATACCAAATTAGGTGAAGGTAGCTCAAAGTGCCAGTCCACAATAGAAGACAAAGCATTAGGGGGCGCTGTGGAGTCCCTTGGCCACGCCCAGGTCTGAGCATCTGATACATCCTGACAGCCAACACTTCTCATGTGTGTGCAAAATTCTGTGAGTTTCCATCCATGGCAAGAACCTCAAAAATGCAAAATACATTGAAAAAAAAGAGAATAATAATTATAGGGGGCGCTGTCTAGCCACGCCCCGATTGATATGTATATATCTGATATTGTACTGCTACAGTGAACATATTTGTAAAATATCAGCCAGATCGGACGATGTCGAAAAAAAAGTCATTTTTTTGCACGCAATATGTGTACTGTACGACTCGCCATTTCCATACCGTTTGAGATATCAAAAATCCCTTCACAACTTAGCGTAAGGACTATCTTAAGATCATGCTGACCGCATTTGGTGTGAATGTGCTGAATGCCCTAGCAGGAATGCATACAAATATGTTAAAGGCCTCACTTCCTATTGCCAGATGGTGGCGCTATAACATTGACCTGTTCTTGGGATATGGATGTGATTACACTCCAACAATAAACAAATTTCTAAAATATCAGCCAGATCAGACAATGTAGACCATGAAATTATGGCCACTTCCTGTTGGCGTGGCGTGACATAAAAATTGTAATCCTCCCCGTGACTGTCCCATTTGAGCTATCAAAAATATCCTGGCAATTTAGCATCATGACTATCCTGAGACCATTCTGACCACAGTTGGTGTGAATGCGATGAACCCCCTAGGAGGAGTACTTAAAAGTGTAGTACGTGTAAAACTCAGAAAATCCAAAATGGCTGACTTCCTGTTTGGATATTTGATTAGATCCGAATGAGAAATGTGTTTGGACCGAGAAGCACTATTTGGCCACCAAATTAGGTGCAGGTAGCTCAAAGTGCCTGCCCACAATAGAAGACAATGCGATAGGGGGCGCTGTGGAGTCCCTCGGCCACGCCCAGGTCTGAGCATCTGAGAGCTCCTGACAGCAACCACTTCTGATGTGTGTGCAAAATTTCAAGACTTTTTACGCATGGCAAGGCCCTCAAAAAAGCCCATTTGCCTGAAGAAAAAGAATAATAATAATAATAAATATAGCTGCAAGCAGCAATGAACGGGCCCAAGCCCCATGGGGGCAACCGCCTTGGTGGCATAGTTGTGCCAATGACATGTTTCACAACATGTACTCACTTTGGAAATAATCACCTTCCTGGACAACGTATAGTGTGCACAGGAATTTCCCTTTGATCAATGAAGATGTTGGCGCTGCTATTGGAATGCATCAATGATATAAGCCTCACTTCCTGTTGCCAGATGGTGGCGCTATATTATTGATCCGTGTATGTTTTTTGAATTTGATTACACTCCAGAAATAAACATATTTGTACATTTTCAGCCACATCGGAAGATGTTCAGCGAAATTAAGGTCAATTCCTGTTTCCAGATGATGCTGCTATAACATTGAGTCGTTTTTGGAATATGGATTTGATTACACTCCAACACTGAGCATCTGTGTAAAGTTGCAGTCACATCGGACATTGGAGAATTTAAGTATGACCACTTCCTGTTTGTCTGGCATGATGTGTTTTTTATGTGCCTGACCATAGCTATATCATCCCAGTAAATCAAAAATCTGTTTTGTCAGGACCATCCTAGCATCATGCTGACCACATTTACCGTGAATGTCATGAACCCATTGAAAAATAATGCTTAAGAATGCAATATAAGGCTCACTTCCTGTTGCCAGCGGGTGGCGCTTTGCCATTTAGCCTTTATTGGAAAATGGATGAGATTACACTCCAAAAATGAACGTGTGAAGTTTCAGCCACATCAGACAATGTAGAATGAAATAAAAATAACGTCTTGCTTGCACATTGTGATAACATGCTACAGTCCTGTATGGAGAGCAGAGATTAATTAATTTCCATAGTTTTTACACGGGGAGGCACAATTTATGCTTGAAAAGTCATTAGGCCATAAACATGCACTCAAAATGAAAACAATTGGCTTCAAGAAACTATTCAAATTCATTGTGGCTGCAGCGGGGATCGAACGGCTGAATTTGCGTGCCTTAATCCACCGCCCTAACCATTACGCTATACTGCCCGCTTATACACGGGTGCCAGCTATTGGCCAAATGTCTCCTTTTATCTTGGTTTAATAATTTCTCTACGAAGTGTCGGATAATATTGCACGAAACGTCTAGTTAACCAGCATCATTCTTTTCCATTTCACTGGTAATTATGCTGCCTGAAACGCATTTGTTCAGCCAAATCTAAAAGAGATGCCAACTCTCTGCCCTCAATACAGTATTTTCATATTAATTTACCATTCCTAGCGAAATTGTATGTTCTCTTAATTCGTGTTTAATGACAAGCCTAATAAACTAACATAGCTGGCGATTTAACTGAAAGTTTTCTATTCATGTAAACCAACGTAGCTGACCTGTTTTTTGACTCACACAGACAGTGGACTGGCTGGCTGCTGTTAGCCCGTGCGTGTCATCTCGCAACGACCTGCATGTGATACCTTTGTTGAACAAAACGGTCTCATGTTAACACAGCGTTCGAGCAGAGCCACCTCAGACGCTAAAGTTTCTTTTTGACTTCTTGTGTTAATCTTTTAAAAATATGATACTCTCCTGCCAGTTAAAGACAGTCATTAAATGTCTTTAATATTTATTTTAGTTATTCAATTCATGTAATGAAAATAGATGCAAAGAAACGTCGGGCTGGGTGTTGTCAATACATTTTGTCACGTAGGCTGCAGCTGTAAATCATACATCGTTATGCCTACTGGCTCGCTAGAAAAAAACAAAAACCAATCGTTGAAAAATCACTTGAAGGAAGAAAAAAATGAAAGTACCACTTTCTGCCAATAAATTGAATCGCCGTATCAGAAATGGGGGGAAGTTACAGCGACGCAGTTAGTCTGTGAGTAGAACAGATTGTGTAGACAACTTCACTGTTTCCACAAAGGAACCAAGGACTTGGTCAGTGTAATGATATAAATGCTAGCATTCGATTATGGTCAACGGTACCGAAAATGCCCGTTGCACCAGCCATCATAACAAATGTCCCAATACAGGATCGATTTAAACCTCTATGTATTTCACGTTGACAGTGTAGGCTATTATGTGTATTCCGACGCGAATTACATTTAATTGGGTTACGGCATTCACTTCAATCGAATGAAGTCAAATAGAAACGGCTCGAATTCCTTAATAAGGCTTCTTGGTTTTCAAGCCAACTTTCCGAACAGCTGTTTTGTATTGAGTCCTTAAAATGTTACAATACGGTTTTTTCAAAATCCAAATAACATTGAACGTCAAAGCAATATATGAATTATATGTGTTAATCTTTTAAATATATGATACTTTCCTGCCAGTAAAAGCCTGTTTTTTATTTTAGTTATTCAATCGAGTTAATTAAGATAGATGAGAAAAAACGTTGCTGTGGGCTGGGTGTTTTCAGTACATTTTGTCACGTAGGCTGCCGCTGTTACTCATACATCGTTATGGTTACTGGCTCGCAAAAAGAAACAAAACTTGTCGTTGAGAAATCACTTTATCCAAGAAAAAGAGAAACAATACCGAAAATTAGAAAGAATACTAACCTTTGCCACTAGATGGCAGTCGCGTATTAGAAATGGGAGAGTCAGTTGCGACTTGAGTTGAAGTTTTAAGACTGGAGATAATGAGTCTCCAGCGAAAATAGTAAACTATTATTGCTTAATGGATGTGATGACACTCCAACAATGAACATATGTGAAAAGATGTAGCCTCAAAATCAGGCAATGTAGAATTTAATACCTTTTTGAAATTATTTAATATATAATTTTCCTATTTGGGCAGCATTACAAGTTAATTTTAAGGCTGACCATAGCCATACCATTCCAAGATATTAAAAATCAGTTCATAGTTGTGTGTCAGGGCTATAATATCATGCTGACTACATTTTGTGTGAATGTGATGAACCCCCTAGGAAGAGTATTTCAAAGTTTGGTACGTGAAAAAACACTTAAAAACACACAAAATCCAAAATAGCTCACTTCCTGTTGGGAAAAGTTAAGGGATGCAAATGAGAAATGTGTGTGTCTTGAGGAGACCCTTATGCCAACCAGACGTGGTGCATTTACGTGAAAGTATATGTCCACAATATTAGAAAAAAGCCATAGGGGGCGCTGTGTAGCCACGCCCAGATGAATGTGGATATGGATGTGATTGCACTCCAAAAGTGAATATATTTGTAAAATATCAGCCCGATCAGATGATGTAGAACGGAATTAAGCCCACTTCCTCTTTTTGGGCGTAACGTGTGTATTATACGCCTCGCCATTGCCAAACCGTTTGAGATATCAAAAATCCTTTCGTCATTTAGGGTCAGGACTATTCTAAGATCATGATGACTACATTTGGTGTGAATGTGATGAATACCTTAGCAGGAACGCATACAAACATGA
This sequence comes from Conger conger, assembly GCF_963514075.1. Taxonomy (NCBI): domain Eukaryota; kingdom Metazoa; phylum Chordata; class Actinopteri; order Anguilliformes; family Congridae; genus Conger; species Conger conger. Next base: position 47,962,641 of record NC_083762.1, read on the forward strand.
TAAAAACCTCACGTCCGTTGCCAGATGGTGGCGCTATAACATTGATTTCTTCTTGGTATTTGGATGTGATTACACTCTAACAGTGAACATATTTGTAAAATATCAGCTAGATCAGACAATGTAGACCATGAATTTATGGCTACTTCCTGTTGGCGCGGCGTGACATGAAAATTTTACGCCTCGCCATGACCATACCGTTTGAGATATCAAAAATATCCTTTGGAATTAGTATCATGACTATCCTGAGACCACTTTTACCACATTTCGTGTGAATGCAATGAACCCCCTAGGAGGAGTACTTAAAAGTGTAGTACGTGTAAAATACACATAATTCAAAATGGCTGACTTCCTGTTTACATATTTGATTCGATGCAAATGAGAAATGTGTTTGTCCAGAGGAGGCCCACATGCATACCAAATTCGGTGAAGGTAGCTCAAAGTGCCTGTCCACAATAGAAGACAAAGCATTAGGGGGCGCTGTGGAGTCCCTTGGCCACGCCCAGGTCTGAGCATCTGATACATCCTGACAGCCAACACTTCTCATGTGTGTGCAAAATTCTGTGAGTTTCCATCCATGGCAAGCACCTCAAAAATGCAAAATACATTGAAAAAAAGAGAATAATAATTATAGGGGGCGCTGTCTAGCCACGTCCCGATTGATATGTATATATCTGATATTGTACTGCTACAGTGAACATATGTGTAAAATATCAGCCAGATCGGACGATGTCGAAAAAAAAGTCATTTTTTTGCACGCAATATGTGTACTGTACGACTCGCCATTTCCATACCGTTTGAGATATCAAAAATCCCTTCACAAATTAGCGTAAGGACTATCTTAAGATCATGCTGACCACATTTGGTGTGAATGTGCTGAATGCCCTAGCAGGAATGCATACAAATATGTTAAAGACCTCACTTCCTATTGCCAGATGGTGGCGCTATAACATTGACCTGTTCTTGGGATATGGATGTGATTACACTCCAAAAATAAACAAATTTCTAAAATATCAGCCTGATCAGACAACGTAGACCATGAAATTATGGCCACTTCCTGTTGGCGCGGCGTGACATAAAAATTGTACTCCTCCCCATGACCGTCCCGTTTGAGCTATCAAAAATATCCTGGCAATTTAGCATCATGACTATCCTGAGACCATTCTGACCACAGTTGGTGTGAATGCGATGAACCCCCTAGGAGGAGTACTTAAAAGTGTAGTACGTGTAAAACTCAGAAAATCCAAAATGGCTGACTTCCTGTTTGGATATTTGATTAGATCCGAATGAGAAATGTGTTTGGACCGAGGAGCGCTATATGGCCACCAAATAAGGTGTAGGTAGCTCAAAGTGCCTGCCCACAATAGAAGACAATGCGATAGGGGGCGCTGTGGAGTCCCTCGGCCACGCCCAGGTCTGAGCATCTGAGAGCTCCTGACAGCAACCACTTCTGATGTGTGTGCAAAATGTCAAGACTTTTTACGCATGGCAAGGCCCTCAAAAAAGCCCATTTGCCTGAAGAAAAAGAATAATAATAATAATAATAATAATAATAATAATAATCCTTCCAATAACAATAGGGTCCTTCGCACCCTACGGTGCTTGGGCCCTAATAATAATAATCTTTACAATAACAATAGGGTCCTTCGCACCCTACGGTGCTTGGGCCCTAATAATAATAATAATAATAATAATCCTTCCAATAACAATAGGGTCCTTCGCACCCTACGGTGCTTGGGCCCTAATAATAATAATAATCCTTCCAATAACAATAGGGTCCTTCGCACCCTACGGTGCTTGGGCCCTAATAATAATCTTTACAATAACAATAGGGTCCTTCGCACCCTACGGTGCTTGGGCCCTAATAATAATAATAATAATAATCCTTCCAATAACAATAGGGTCCTTCGCACCCTACGGTGCTTGGGCCCTAATAATAAATATAGCTGCAAGCAGCAATGAACGGGCCCAAGCCCCATGGGGGCCACCGCCATGGTGGCATAGTTGTGCCAATGACATGTTTCACAACATGTACACACTTTGGAAATAATCACCTTCCTGGACAACGTATAGTTTGCACAGGAATTTCCCTTTGATCAATGAAGATGTTGGCGCTGCTATTGGAATGCATCAATAATATAAGCCTCACTTCATGTTGCCAGATGGTGGCGCTATATTATTGATCCGTGTCTGTTTTTTTAATTTGATTACACTCCAGAAATAAACATATTTGTACATTTTCAGCCACATCGGAAGATGTTCAGCGAAATTAAGGTCAATTTCTGTTTCCAGATGATGCTGCTATAACATTGAGTCGTTTTTGGAATATGGATTTGATTACACTCCAACACTGAGCATCTGTTTAAAGTTGCAGTCACATCAAACATTGGAGAATTTAAGTATGACCACTTCCTGTTTGTCTGGCATGATGTGTTTTTTTTGTGCCTGACCATAGCTATATCATCCCAGTAAATCAAAAATCTGTTTTGTCAGGACCATCCTAGCATCATGCTGACCACATTTACCGTGAATGTCATGAACCCATTGAAAAATAATGCTTAAGAATGCAATATAAGGCTCACTTCCTGTTGCCAGCGGGTGTCGCTTTGCCATTTAGCCTTTATTGGAAAATGGATGAGATTACACTCCAAAAATGAACGTGTGAAGTTTCAGCCACATCAGACAATGTAGAATGAAATAAAAATAACGTCTTGCTTGCACATTGTGATAACATGCTACAGTCCTGTATGGAGAGCAGAGATTAATTAATTTCCATAGTTTTTACACGGGGAGGCACAATTTATGCTTGAAAAGTCATTAGGCCATAAATATGCACTCAAAATGAAAACAATTGGCTTCAAGAAACTATTCAAATTCATTGTGGCTGCAGCGGGGATCGAACGGCTGAATTTGCGTGCCTTAATCCACCGCCCTAACCATTACGCTATACTGCCCGTTTATACACGGGTGCCATCTATTGGCCAAATGTCTCCTTTTATCTTGGTTTAATAATTTCTCTACGAAGTGTCGGATAATATTGCACGAAACGTCTAGTTAACCAGCATCATTCTTTTCCATTTCACTGGTAATTATGCTGCCTGAAACGCATTTGTTCAGCCAAATCTAAAAGAGATGCCAACTCTCTGCCCTCAATACAGTATTTTCATATTAATTTACCATTCCTAGCGAAATTGTATGTTCTCTTAATTCGTGTTTAATGACAAGCCTAATAAACTAACATAGCTGGCGATTTAACTGAAAGTTTTCTATTCATGTAAACCAACGTAGCTGACCTGTTTTTTGACTCACACAGACAGTGGACTGGCTGGCTGCTGTTAGCCCGTGCGTGTCATCTCGCAACGACCTGCATGTGATACCTTTGTTGAACAAAACGGTCTCATGTTAACACAGCGTTCGAGCAGAGCCACCTCAGACGCTAAAGTTTCTTTTTGACTTCATGTGTTAATCTTTTAAAAATATGATACTCTCCTGCCAGTTAAAGCCTGTCTTTAAGTCTTTAAATGTCTTTAATATTTATTTTAGTTATTCAATTCATGTAATGAAAATAGATGCAAAGAAACGTCGGGCTGGGTGTTGTCAATACATTTTGTCACGTAGGCTGCAGCTGTAAATCATACATCGTTATGCCTACTGGCTCGCTAGAAAAAAACAAAAACCTATCGTTGAAAAATCACTTGAAGGAAGAAAAAAATGAAAGTACCACTTTCTGCCAATAAATTGAATCTCCGTATCAGAAATGGGGGGAAGTTACAGCGACGCAGTTAGTCTGTGAGTAGAACAGATTGTGTAGACAACTTCACTGTTTCCACAAAGGAACCAAAAATGTGCTTTTTAACAGGACTTGGTCAGTGTAATGATATAAATGCTAGCATTCGATTATGGTCAACGGTACCGAAAATGCCCGTTGCACCAGCCATCATAACAAATGTCCCAATACAGGATCGATTTAAACCTCTATATATTTTTATTTCACGTTGACAGTGTAGGCTATTATGTGTATTCCGACGCGAATTACATTTAATTGGGTTACGGCATTCACTTCAATCGAATGAAGTCAAATAGAAACGGCTCGAATTCCTTAATAAGGCTTCTTGGTTTTCAAGCCAACTTTCCGAACAGCTGTTTTGTATTGAGTCCTTAAAATGCTACAATACGGTTTTTTTTTAATCCAAATAACATTGAACGTCAAAGCAATATATGCATTATATGTGTTAATCTTTTAAATATATGATACTTTCCTGCCAGTAAAAGCCTGTTTTTTATTTTAGTTATTCAATCGAGTTAATTAAGATAGATGAGAAAAAACGTTGCTGTGGGCTGGGTGTTGTCAGTACATTTTGTCATGTAGGCTGCCGCTGTTACTCATACATCGTTATGGTTACTGGCTCGCAAAAAGAAACAAAACTTGTCGTTGAGAAATCACTTTATCCAAGAAAAAGAGAAACAATACCGAAAATTAGAAAGAATACTAACCGTTGCCACTAGATGGCAGTCGCGTATTAGAAATGGGAGAGTCATTTGCGACTTGCGTTGAAGTTTTAAGACTGGATATAATGAGTCTCCAGCGAAAATAGTGAACTATTATTGCTTAATGGATGTGATGACACTCCAACAATGAACATATGTGAAAAGTTGTAGCCTCAAAATCAGGCAATGTAGAATTTAATACCTTTTTGAAATTATTTAATACATAATTGTATTAAAACATGAACTGTTTGGGCAGCATTACAAGTTAATTTTAAGGCTGACCATAGCCATACCATTCCAAGATATTAAAAATCAGTTCATAGTTGTGTGTCAGGGCTATGATATCATGCTGACCACATTTTGTGTGAATGTGATGAACCCCCTAGGAAGAGTATTTCAAAGTTTGGTACGTGAAAAAACACTTAAAAACACACAAAATCCAAAATAGCTCACTTCCTGTTGGGAAAAGTTAAGGGATGCAAATGAGAAATGTGTGTGTCTTGAGGAGACCCTTATGCCTACCAGACGTGGTGCATTTACGTGAAAGTATATGTCCACAATATTAGAAAAAAGCCATAGGGGGCGCTGTGTAGCCACGCCCAGATGAATGTGGATATGGATGTGATTGCACTCCAAAAGTGAATATATTTGTAAAATATCAGCCCGATCAGATGATGTAGAACGGAATTAAGCCCACTTCCTGTTTTTGGGCGTAACGTGTGTATTATACGCCTCGTCATTGCCAAACCGTTTGAGATATCAAAAATCCTTTCGTCATTTAGGGTCAGGACTATTCTAAGATCATGATGACTACATTTGGTGTGAATGTGATGAATACCTTAGCAGGAACGCATACAAACATGATAAAAACCTCACGTCCATTGCCAGATGGTGGCGCTATAACATTGATTTCTTCTTGGTATTTGGATGTGATTACACTCTAACAGTGAACATATTTGTAAAATATCAGCCAGATCAGACAATGTAGACCATGAATTTATGGCAACTTCCTGTTGGCGCGGCGTGACATGAAAATTGTACGCCTCGCCATGACCATACCGTTGGAAATATCAAAAATATCCTTTGGAATTAGTATCATGACTATCCTGAGACCACTTTGACCACATTTCGTGTGAATGCAATGAACCCCCTAGGAGGAGTGCTTAAAAGTGTAGTACATGTAAAACGCAAAAAATTCAAAATGGCTGACTTCCTGTTCACATATTTGATTCGATGCAAATGAGAAATGTGTTTGTGCAGAGGAGCCCCACAAGCCTACCAAATTAAGTGAAGGTAGCTCAAAGTGCCTGTCCACAATAGAAGACAATGCAATAGGGGGCGCTGTGGAGTCCCTTGGCCACGCCCAGGTCTGAGCATCTGATACTTCCTAAGAGACACCACTTCATCCATGGCAAGCACCTCAAAAATGCAAAATACATTGAAAAAAAAGAGAATAATAATTATAGGGGGCGCTGTCTAGCCACGCCCCGATTGATATGTATATATTTCATATTGTACTCCAACAGTGAACATATTTGTAAAATATCAGCCAGATCGGACAATGTCGAAAAAAAAGTCATTTTTTTGCACGCAATATGTGTACTTTACGACTCGCCATTTCCATACCGTTTGAGATATCAAAAATCCCTTCATGGCTTATGGTTATGACTATCCTAAGATCATGCTGACCACATTTCGTGTGAATGTGATGAATGCCCTAGCAGGAAGGCATACAAATATGATAAAGACCTCACTTCCTGTTGCCAGATGGTGGCGCTATAACATTGACCCGTTCTTGGGATATGGATGTGATTATACTCCAACAATAAACGTATTTCTAAAATATCAGCCAGATCAGACGATGTAGACCATGAAATTACGGCCACTTCCTGTTGGCGTGGCGTGACATAAAAATTATACGCCTCCCCAGGACCGTCCCGTTTGAGCTATCAAAAATATCCTGGCAATTTAGCATCATGAATATCCTGAGACCATTCTGACCACAGGTGGTGTGAATGTGATGAACCCCCTAGGGGGAGTACTTAAAAGTGCAGTACGTGTAAAACGCACAAAATCCAAAATGGCTGACTTCCTGTTTGTATATTTGATTAGATGCGAATGAGAAATGTGTTTGGTCCGAGGAGTGCTATATGCGTACTAAATTTGGTGAAGGTAGCTCAAAGTGCCTGCCCACAATAGATGACAATGCGATAGGGGGCGCTGTGGAGTCCCTCGGCCACGCCCAGGTCTGAGCATCTAATCGTTCTTGAAGGTCCTCATTTCTGATGTGTTTGCAAAATTCCCAGACTTTTTATGCATGGCAAGCACCTCAAAAAGGCCCATTTGCATATAGAAAAAAGAATAATAATAATAAATATAGCTGCAAGCAGCAATGAACGGGCCCAAGCACCATGGGCGCAACCGCCTTGGTGGCATAGTTGTGCCAATGACATGTTTCACAATATGTACACACTTTGGAAATAATCACCTTCCTGGACAACGTATAGTGTGCACAGGAATTCCCCTTTGATCAATGAAGATGTTGCTGCTGCTATTGGAATGCATTAATGATATAAGCCTCACTTCCTATTGCCAGATGGTGGCGCTATAATATTGAGCTGTGTATGGTTTATGGATTTGATTTCACTCCTAAAATGAACATATTTGTACATTTTCAGCCAAATTGGAAGATGTCAAGTAAAATTTAAGCCACTTCCTGTTGCCAGATAGTGGCGCTATAATATTGAGCCGTGTGTGGTTTATGGATTTGATTACACTCCAATAATTAACATATTTGTACATTTTCAGCCAAATTGGAAGATGTCAAGTAAAATTAAAGCCACTTCCTGTTGCCAGATGGTGGCGCTATGCCATTGAGCCTTTCTTGGTATATGGATGAGATTACACTCCAAAAATGAACATGTGTGAAGTTTCTGCCACATCAGACAATGTAGAATGAAACAAAAATTACTTCTTGCTTGCACATTGTAATAATATGCTCCAGTCCTGTATGGAGAGCAGAGATGAATTCATTTCAATAGATTTTACAGCGGGAGGCACAATTTACGCTTGAGAAGTCTTTCGGTTATAAATATGCACTCAAAATAAAACCATTGGCGTAAAGAAACTATTCAACTTTATTGTAGCCGCACCGGGGATGGAACCGCGGACCTTGCATGTCTTAATCCACTGTCTGAACCATTAAGCTAAACTGCCCTCTTATACACGTACGCCATCTATTGGCCAAAAGTTGTATGTTTCCTTTTATCCTGGTTAAATAATTTCTCTCCGAAGTGTCAGATAATATTGTATTAAACGTCGAGTTAGCCAGCATCATTCTTTTCCATTTCACCGGTAATTATGCTGCCTGAAACGCATTTGTTCAGCCAAATCTAAAGGAGATGCCAAGTCTCTGCCCTCAATCCGGTATTTTCATATTAAGTCAAAAATTCCTAGCGAAATTGTATGTTCTCTTAATTCGTGTTTAATGACAAGCAAAATAAACTAACATATCTGGCGATTTAACTGAAAGTTTTCTATTCATGTAAACAAACGTAGCTGACCTGTTTTTTGACTCACACAGACAGTGGACAGGCTGGCTGCTGTTAGCCAATGCGCGTCATCTCGCAACGACCTGCATGCCATACCTTTGTTCAACATAACGGTCTCATGTTAACACAGAGTTCGACCAGAGCCATCTCAAACGTTAACGTTTCTTTTTGAGTTTTGACTCTTTTAAATATATGCTAATCTCCAGCCAGTTAAAGACAGTCATTAAATGTCTTTAATAGCTACTCTCCTGCCAGTTAAAGACAGTCATTAAATGTCTTTAATATTTATTTCAGATATTCTATTCATATCATGAAAATAGATGCAAAGAAACGTCGGGCTGGGTGTTGTCAATACATTTTGTCACGTAGGCTGCAGCTGTAAATCATACATCGTTATGCCTACTGGCTCGCTAGAAAAAAAAAAAAACCTATCGTTGAAAAATCACTTGAAGGAAGAAAAATATAAAAGTTCCACTTTCTGCCAATAAATGGAATCCCCGTATCAGAAATGGGGGGAAGTTACAGCGACGCAGTTAGTCTATGAGTAGAATAGATTGTGTAGACAACTTCACTGTTTCCACAAAGGAACCAAAAATGTGCTTTTTAACAGGACTTGGTCAGTGTAATGATATAAATGCTAGCATTCGATTATGGTCAACGGTACCGAAAATGCGCGTTGCACCAGCCATCATAACAAATGTCCCAATATAGGATCGATTTAAACCTCTATATATTTTTATTTCACGTTGACAGTGTAGGCTATTATGTGTATTCCGACGCGAATTACATTTAATTGGGTTACGGCATTCACTTCAATCGAATGAAGTCAAATAGAAACGGCTCGAATTCCTTAATAAGGCTTCTTGGTTTTCAAGCCAACTTTCCGAACAGCTGTTTTGTATTGAGTCCTTAAAATGCTACAACACGGTTTTTTTTTAACCAAATAACATTGAACGTCATTGCAAGATATGCATTATATGTGTTAATCTTTGAAATATATGCTACTTTCCTGCCAGTAAAAGCCTGTCTTTTATTTTAGTTATTCAATCCATATAATTAAGGTAGATGAGAAAAAACGTTGCTGTGGGCTGGGTGTTGTCAGTACATTTTGTCACGTAGGCTGCCGCTGTTACTCATACATCGTTATGGTTACTGGCTCGCAAAAAGAAACAAAACTTGTCATTGACGAATTACTTGAGAAACAATACCAACTTTTGCCAGTAGATGGCAGTCGCGTATTAGAAATGGGAGAGTCATTTGCGACTTGCGTTGAAGTTTTAAGACTGGATATAATGAGTCTCCAGCGAAAATAGTGAACTATTATTGCTTAATGGATGTGATGACACTCCAACAATGAACATATGTGAAAAGTGTTAGCCTCAAAATCAGGCAATGTAGAATTGAATACCTTTTTAAAATTATTTAATACATAATTGTATTAAAACATGAACTGTTTGGGCAGCATTACAAGTTAATTTTAAGGCTGACCATAGCCATACCATTCCAAGATTTTAAAAATCAGTTCATAGTTGTGTGTCAGGGCTATAATACCATGCTGACCACATTTTGTGTGAATGTGATGAACCCCCTAGGAAGAGTATTTCAAAGTTTGGTACGTGAAAAAACACTTACAAACACACAAAATCCAAAATAGCTCACTTCCTGTTGGGAAAAGTTAAGGGATGCAAATGAGAAATGTGTGTGTCTTGAGGAGACCCTTATGCCTACCAGACGTGGTGCATTTACGTGAAAGTATGTGTCCACAATATTAGAAAAAAGCCATAGGGGGCGCTGTGTAGCCACGCCCAGATGAATGTGGATATGGATGTGATTGCACTCCAAAAGTGAATATATTTGCAAAATATCAACCCGATCAGATGATGTAGAACGGAATTAAGCCCACTTCCTGTTTTTGGGTGTAACGTGTGTATTATACGCCTCGCCATTGCCAAACCGTTTGAGATATCAAAAATCCTTTCGTCATTTAGGGTCAGGACTATTCTAAGATTATGATGACTACATTTGGTGTGAATGTGATGAATACCCTAGCAGGAACGCATACAAACATGATAAAAACCTCACTTCCATTGCCAGATGGTGGCGCTATAACATTGACTACTTCTTAGTATATGGATGTGATTACACTCTAACATTGAACATATTTGTAAAATATCAGCCAGATCAGACAATGTAGACCATGAATTTATGGCTACTTCCTGTTGGCGCGGCGTGACATGAAAATTGTACGCCTCGCCATGACCATACCGTTTGAGATATCAAAAATATCCTTTGGAATTAGTATCATGACTATCCTGAAACCACTTTGACCACATTTCCTGTGAATGCAATGAACCCCCTAGGAGGAGTACTTAAAAGTGTAGTACGTGTAAAATGCACAAAATTCAAAATGGCTGACTTCCTGTTCACATATTTGATTTAATGCGAATGAGAAATGTGTTTGCCAAGAGGAGCCCCACATGTTTGCCAAATTAGGTGAAGGTAGGTCAAAGTGCCTGTCCACAATAGAAGACAATGCGATAGGGGGCGCTGTGGAGTCCCTCGGCCACGCCCAGGTCTGAGCATCTGATACGTTCTGACAGCCAACAATTCTCATGTGTCTGCAAAATTCCGTGAGTTTTCATCCATGGCAAGCACCTCAAAAATGCAAAATACATTGAAAAAAAAGAGAATAATAATTATAGGGGGCGCTGTCTAGCCACGCCCCGATTGATATGTATATATTTCATATTGTACTCCAACAGTGAACATATTTGTAAAATATCAGCCAGATCGGACGATGTCGAAAAAAAAGTCATTTTTTTGCACGCAATATGTGTACTGTACGACTCGCCATTTCCATACCGTTTGAGATATCAAAAATCCCTTCACAGCTTATGGTCATGACTATCCTAAGATCATGCTGACCACATTTCATGTGAATGTGATGAATGCCCTAGCAGGAAGGCATACAAATATGATAAAGACCTCACTTCCTGTTGCCAGATGGTGGCGCTATAATATTGACCCGGTCTTGGGATATGGATGTGATTATACTCCAACAATAAACGTATTTCTAAAATATCAGCCAGATCAGACAATGTAGACCATGAAATTACGGCCACTTCCTGTTGGCGCGGCGTGACATAAAAATTCTACGCCTCCCCAGGACCGTCCCGTTTGAGCTATCAAAAATATCCTGGCAATTTAGCATCATGAATATCCTGAGACTATTTTGACCACAGGTGGTGTGAATGTGATGAACCCCCTAGGAGGAGTACTTAAAAGTGCAGTACATGTAAAACGCACAAAATCCAAAATTGCTGACTTCCTGTTTGTATATTTGATTAGATGCAAATTATAAATGTTTTTGGTCCGAGGAGTGCTATATGCGTACTAAATTTTGTGAAGGTAGCTCAAAGTGCCTGCCCACAATAGATGACAATGCGATAGGGGGCGCTGTGGAGTCTCTCGGCCACGCCCAGGTCTGAGCATCTAATCAATCCTGAAGGTCCTCATTTCTGATGTGTGTGCAAAATTCCCAGACTTTTTATGCATGGCAAGCACCTCAAAAAGGCCCATTTGCATATAGAAAAAAGAATAATAATAATAATAATAATAATAATAATAATAATAATAATCTTTACAATAACAATAGGGTCCTTCGCACCCTACGGTGCTTGGGCCCTAAATATAGCTGCAAGCAGCAATGAACGGGCCCAAGCACCATGGGCGCAACCGCCTTGGTGGCATAGTTGTGCCAATGACATGTTTCACAATATGTACACACTTTGGAAATAATCAACTTCCTTGGCAACGTATAGTGTGCACAGGAATTCCCCTTTGATCAATGAAGATGTTTCTGCTGCTATTGGAATGCATCAATGATATAAGCCTCACTTCCTATTGCCAGATGGTGGCGCTATAATATTGAGCCGTGTATGGTTTATGGATTTGATTTCACTCCAATAATTAACATATTTTTACATTTTCAGCCAAATTGGAAGATGTCACGTAAAATTTAAGCCACTTCCTGTTGCCAGATGGTGGCGGTATAATATTGAGCCGTGTATGGTTCATGGATTTGATTACACTCCAATAATTAACATATTTGTCCATTTTCAGCCAAATTGGAAGATGTCAAGTAAAATTAAAGCCACTTCCTTTTGCCAGATGGTGGCGATATGCCATTGAGCCTTTCTTGGTATATGGATGAGATTACACTCCAAAAATGAACATGTGTGAAGTTTCTGCCACATCAGACAATGTAGAATGAAACAGAAATTACGTCTTGCTTGCACAGTGTAATAATATGCTCCAGTCCTGTATGGAGAGCAGAGATTAATTAATTTCAATAGATTTTACAGCGGGAGGCACAATTTACGCTTGAGAATTCATTCGGTTATAAATATGCACTCAAAATAAAACCATTGGCGTAAAGAAACTATTCAACTTTATTGTGGCCGCACCGGGGATGGAACCGCGGACCTTGCATGTCTTAATCCACTGTCTGAACCATTAAGCTATACTGCCCTCTTATACACGTACGTTATCTATTGGCCAAAAGTTGTATGTTTCCTTTCATCCTGGTTAAATAATTTCTCTCCGAAGTGTCGGATAATATTGCATTAAACGTCGAGTTAGCCAGCATCATTCTTTTCCATTTCACCGGTAATTATGCTGCCTGAAACGCATTTGTTCAGCCAAATCTAAAGGAGATGCCAAGTCTCTGCCCTCAATCCGGTATTTTCATATTAAGTCAAAAATTCCTAGCGAAATTGTATGTTCTCTTAATTCGTGTTTAATGACAAGCAAAATAAACTAACATATCTGGCGATTTAACTGAAAGTTTTCTATTCATGTAAACAAACGTAGCTGACCTGACAGTGGACAGGCTGGCTGCTGTTAGCCAATGCGCGTCATCTCGCAACGACCTGCATGCCATACCTTTGTTGAACATAACGGTCTCATGTTAACACAGAGTTCGACCACAGCCATCTCAAACGTTAACGTTTCTTTTTTACTTTTGACTCTTTTAAATATATGCTACTCTCCTGCCAGTTAAAGACAGTCATTAAATGTCTTTAATATTTATTTCAGATATTCTATTCAAAAATGAAAATAGATGCAAAGAAACGTCGGGCTGGGTGTTGTCAATACATTTTGTCACGTAGGCTGCAGCTGTAAATCATACATCGTTATGCCTACTGGCTCGCTAGAAAAAAAACAAAAACCTATCGTTGAAAAATCACTTGAAGGAAGAAAAATATAAAAGTTCCACTTTCTGCCAATAAATGGAATCCCCGTATCAGAAATGGGGGGAAGTTACAGCGACGCAGTTAGTCTGTGAGTAGAATAGATTGTGTAGACAACTTCACTGTTTCCACAAAGGTGATGTGCTTTTTAACAGGACTTGGTCAGTGTAATGATATAAATGCTAGCATTCGATTATGGTCAACGGTACCGAAAATGCCCGTTGCACCAGCCATCATAACAAATGTCCCAATATAGGATCGATTTAAACCTCTATATATTTTTATTTCACGTTGACAGTGTAGGCTATTATGTGTATTCCGACGCGAATTACATTTAATTGGGTTACGGCATTCACTTCAACCGAATGAAGTCAAATAGAAACGGCTCGAATTCCTTAATAAGGCTTCTTGATTTTCAAGCTAACTTTCCGAACAGCTGTTTTGTATTGAGTCCTTAAAATGCTACAACACGGTTTTTTTTAAACCAAATAACATTGAACGTCATTGCAAGATATATGCAATACCAACTTTTGCCAGTAGATGGCAGTCGCGTATTAGAAATGGGAGAGTCATTTGCGACTTGCGTTGAAGTTTTAAGACCGGATATAATGAGTCTCCAGCGAAAATAGTGAACTATTATTGCTTAATGGATGTGATGACACTCCAACAATGAACATATGTGAAAAGTTGTAGCCTCAAAATCAGGCAATGTAGAATTTAATACCTTTATGAAATTATTTAATACATAATTGTATTAAAACATGAACTGTTTGGGCAGCATTTCAAGTTAATTTTAAGGCTGACCATAGCCATACCATTCCAAGATATTAAAAATCAGTTCATAGTTGTGTGTCAGGGCTATAATATCATGCTGACCACATTTTGTGTGAATGTGATGAACCCCCTAGGAAGAGTATTTCAAAGTTTGGTACGTGAAAAAACACTTGAAAACACACAAAATCCAAAATAGCTCACTTCCTGTAGGGAAAACTTAAGGGATGCAAATGAGAAATGTGTGTGTCTTGAGGAGACCCTTATGCCTACCAGACGTGGTGCATTTACGTGAAAGTATATGTCCACAATATTAGAAAAAAGCCATAGGGGGCGCTGTGTAGCCACGCCCAGATGAATGTGGATATGGATGTGATTGCACTCCAAAAGTGAATATATTTGTAAAATATCAGCCCGATCAGATGATGTAGAACGGAATTAAGCCCACTTCCTGTTTTTGGGCGTAACGTGTGTATTATACGCCTCGCCATTGCCAAACCGTTTGAGATATCAAAAATCCTTTCGTCATTTAGGGTCAGGACTATTCTAAGATCATGATGACTACATTTGGTGTGAATGTGATGAATACCCTAGCAGGAATGCATACAAACATGATAAAAACCTCACTTCCGTTGCCAGATGGTGGCGCTATAACATTGATTTCTTCTTGGTATATGGATGTGATTAGACTCTAACAGTGAACATATTTGTAAAATATCAGCCAGATCAGACAATGTAGACCATGAATTTATGGCTACTTCCTGTTGGCGCGGCGTGACATGAAAATTGTACGCCTCGCCATGACCATACCGTTTGAGATATCAAAAATATCCTTCAGAATTAGTATCATGACTATCCTGAGACCAATTTGACCACATTTCGTGTGAATGCAATGAACCCCCTAGGAGGAGTACTTAAAAGTGTAGTACGTGTAAAATGCACAAAATTCAAAATGGCTGACTTCCTGTTCACATATTTCATTCGATGCGAATGAGAAATGTGTTTGTCCAGAGGAGGCCCACATGCACACCAAATTAGGTGAAGGTTGCTCAAAGTGCCTGTCCACAATAGAAGACAAAGCATTAGGGGGCGCTGTGGAGTCCCTCGGCCACGCCCAGGTCTGAGCATCTGATACATCCTGACAGCCAACACTTCTCATGTGTGTGCAAAATTCCGTGAGTTTTCATCCATGGCAAGCACCTCAAAAATGCAAAATTCATTGAAAAAAAAGAGAATAATAATTATAGGGGGCGCTGTCTAGCCACGCCCCGATTGATTTGTATATATTTCATATTGTACTCCAACAGTGAACATATTTGTAAAATATCAGCCAGATCGGACGATGTCAAAAAAAAAGTCATTTTTTTGCACGCAATATGTGTACTGTACGACTCGCCATTTCCATACCGTTTGTGATATCAAAAATCCCTTCACAGCTTATGGTCATGACTATCCTAAGATCATGCGGACCACATTTCGTGTGAATGTGATGAATGCCCTAGCAGGAAGGCATACAAATATGATAAAGACCTCACTTCCTGTTGCCAGATGGTGGCGCTATAACACTGACCCGTTCTTGGGATATGGATGTGATTATACTCCAACACTAAACGTATTTCTAAAATATCAGCCAGATCAGACGATGGAGACCATGAAATTACGGCCACTTCCTGTTGGCGTGGCGTGACATAAAAATTCTACGCCTCCCCAGGACCGTCCCGTTTGAGCTATCAAAAATATCCTGGCAATTTAGCATCATGAATATCTTCAGACCATTCTGACCACAGGTGGTGTGAATGTGATGAACCCCCTAGGAGGAGTACTTAAAAGTGCAGTACGTGTAAAACGCACAAAATCCAAAATGGCTGACTTCCTGTTTGTATATTTGATTAGATGCGAATGATAAATGTGTTTGGACCGAGCAGTGCTATATGCGTACTAAATTTTGTGAAGGTAGCTCAAAGTGCCTGCCCACAATAGATGACAATGCGATAGGGGGCGCTGTGGAGTCCCTCAGCCACGCCCAGGTCTGAGCATCTGAGACAACCTGACAGCCACCACTTCTGATGTGTGTGCAAAATTCTGTGAGTTTTCATCCATAGCAAGCACCTCAAAAATGCACAAAACATTGAAAAAAAAAGAATAATAATAATAATAATAATAATAATAATAATAATAATAATAATAAATATAGCTGCAAGCAGCAATGAACGGGCCCAAGCACCATGGGCGCAACCGCCTTGGTGGCATAGTTGTGCCAATGTAATGTTTCACAATATGTACACACTTTGGAAATAATCACCTTCCTTTGCAACGTATAGTGTGCACAGGAATTCCCCTTTGATCAATGAAGATGTTGGTGTTGCTATTGGAATGCATCAATGATATAAGACTCACTTCCTGTTGCCAAATGGTGGCGCTATAGTATTGAGCCGTGTATGGTTTTTGAATTTGATTACACTCCAATAATAAACCTATTTCTAAATTTTAAGCCACATTGGAAGATGTTGAGTTAAATTAAGGTCAATTCAATGTTCTAGTTTCCAGATGGTGGCGCTATAACATTGAGTCGTTTTTGGAATATGGATTTAATTACACTCCAACAATATACATATTTCTGAATTTTCGGCCACATCGGAAGATGTCGAGTAAAATGAAGGCCACTTCCTGTTGCCAGATGGTGGCGCTATAACATTGAGTCATTTTTGGGATATGGATGTGATTACACTCCCACAACGAACATATCTGTGTAATATCAACCAGATCAGACCATCTAGAATGAAATTACGACCACTTCCTGTTGCCGCGGCGAGACCTCAAATTGTACGCCTCGCCATAGCCGTACCGTTTGACATATCAGAAATATCCTTTCAATTTAGCATCAGGATTATCCTGAGACCATTCTCACCACATTTGGTGTGAATGTGATGAACCCCCTAGGAGGAGTATTTCAGAGTTTGGTACGTGTAAAAACACTTAAAAACACACAAAATCCAGAATAGCTCACTTCCTGTTTGGAAAAGTTAAGGGATGCAAATGAGAAATGTGTGTGTCTTGAGGAGACCCATATGCATAAAATATTCTGTGAATTAACGTGAAAGTATATGTCCACAATATTAGAAAAGAACCATAGGGGGCGCTGCGTAGCCACGCCCAGATGTATGTGGATATGGATGTGATTGCACTCCAACAGTGAATATATCTGAAAAATATCAGCCGAATCAGACGATGTAGAACGGAATTAAGCCCACTTCCTGTTTTCGCTCGTAACGTGTGTATTGTACGCCTCGCCATTGCCAAACCGTTTGAGATATCAAAAATCCCTTTGGCTTTTAGCGTCAGGACTATCCTAAGATCATGCTGACTACATTTGGTGTGAATGTGATGAATACCCTAGCAGGAACACATACAAATATGATAAAAACCTCACTTCCTGTTGCCAGATGGTGGCGCTATAACATTGACTTCTTCTTGGGACATGGATGTGAGTATACTCACACAATGAACATATTTGTAAAATATTAGCCAGATCAGACGATGTAAACCACAAAATTATGGCCACTTCCTTTTGGCGCGGCGTGACATAAAAATTGTACGCCTCGCCATGACCATATCGTTTGAGATATCAAAAATATCCTGGCAATTTAGAATCATGACTATCTTGAGACCATTCTTACCACATTTGGTGTGAATGCGATGAACCGCCTAGGAGGAGTACTTAAAAGTGTAGTACATGTGAAAACGCATAAAATTCAAAATGGCTGACTTCCTGTTCGCATATTTGCATCAATGCGAATGAGAAATGTGTTTCAACTGAGGAGCCACACATGCGTACCAAATTAGGTTCATGTAGCTAAAGGTGCCTGTCCACAATAGACAACAATGCGGGGGGGGGGGGGGGTTCAGCGCAATAGGGGGCGCTGTGGAGTCCCTCGGCCACACCCAGGTCTGAGCATCTGATAGATCCTGACGGCCACCACTTCTGATGTGTCTGCAAAATTTCAAGACTTTTTAGCCATGGCAAGGCCCTCGAAAATGCCCATTTGACGGAAGAGAAAGAATAATAATAATAATAATAATAATAATAATAATAATAATAATAATCTTTACAATAACAATAGGGTCCTTCGCACCCTACGGTGCTTGGGCCCTAATAATAATAATAATCCTTCCAATAACAATAGGGTCCTTCGCACCCTACGGTGCTTGGGCCCTAAATATAGCTGCAAGCAGCAATGAACGGGCCCAAGCACCATGGGCGCAACCGCCTTGGTGGCATAGTTGTGCCAATGACATGTTTCACAATATGTACACACTTTGGAAATAATCACCTTCCTGGACAACGTATAATGTGCACAGGAATTCCCCTTTGATCAATGAAGATGTTGCTGCTGCTATTGGAATGCATCAATGATATAAGCCTCACTTCCTATTGCCAGATGGTGGCGCTATAATATTGAGCCGAGTATGGTTCATGGATTTGATTACACTCCAATAATTAACATATTTGTACATTTTCAGCCAAATTGGAAGATGTCGAGTAAAATTTAAGCCACTTCCTGTTGCCAGATGGTGGCGCTATGCCATTGAGCCTTTCTTGGTATATGGATGAGATTACACTCCAAAAATGAACATGTGTGAAGTTTCTGCCACATCAGACAATGTAGAATGAAACAAAAATTACTTCTTGCTTGCACATTGTAATAATATGCTCCAGTCCTGTATGGAGAGCAGAGATTAATTAATTTCCATAGATTTTACAGCGGGAGGCACAATTTACGCTTGAGAAGTCATTCGGTTATAAATATGCACTCAAAATAAAACCATTGGCGTAAAGAAACTATTCAACTTTATTGTGGCCGCACCGGGGATGGAACCGCGGACCTTGCATGTCTTAATCCACTGTCTGAACCATTAAACTATACTGCCCTCTTATACACGTACGCCATCTATTGGCCAAAAATTGTATGTTTCCTTTTATCTTGGTTAAATAATTTCTCTCCTAAGTGTCGGATAATATTGCATTAAACGTCGAGTTAGCCAGCATCATTCTTTTCCATTTCACCGGTAATTATGCTGCCTGAAACGCATTTGTTCAGCCAAATCTAAAGGAGATGCCAAGTCTCTGCCCTCAATCCGGTATTTTCATATTAAGTTACCATTCCTAGCGAAATTGTATGTTCTCTTAATTCGTGTTTAATGACAAGCCTAATAAACAAACCTAGCTGGCGATTTAACTGAAAGTTTTCTATTCATGTAAACCAACGTAGTTGACCTGTTTTTGGACTCACACAAACAGTGGACAGGTTGGCTGCTGTTACCCCGTGCGTGTCATCTGGCAACGACCTGCATGCGATACCTTTGTTGAACATAACGGTCTCATGTTAACACAGCGTTCGAGCAGAGACACCTCAAACGCTCACGTTTCTTTTTGACTTCATGTGTTCCTGTTTTAAATATATGATACTCTCGTGCCAGTTAAAGCCTGTCTTTAAGTCTTTAAATGTGTTTAATATTTATTTTAGTTATTCAATTCATATAATGAAAATAGATGCAAAGAAACGTCGGGCTGGGTGTTGTCATTACATTTTGTCACGTAGGCTGCAGCTGTAAATCATACATCGTTATGCATACTGGCACGCTATAAAAATAAAAAAAACCTATCGTTGAAAAATCACTTGAAGGAAGAAAAAAATGAACGTACCATTTTTTGCCAATGAATGGAATCCCCGTATCAGAAATGGGGGAAGTTACAGCGACGCAGTTAGTCTGTGATTAGAGTAGACCGTGTAGACAACTTCACTGTTTCCAGAAGGGAGCTTAAAATACGCTTTTTAACGGTACTTGGTCAGTGTAATGATATAAATGCTAGCATTCGATTATGGTCAACATTACCGAAAATGCCCGTTGCACCAGCCATCATAACAAAATTCCCAATATAGGATCGATTTAAACCTCTATATATTTTTATTTCACGTTGACAGTGTAGGCTATTATGTGTATTCCGACGCGAATTACTAATTGGGTTACGGCATTCACTTCAATCGAATGAAGTCAAATAGAAACGGCTCGAATTCCTTAATAAGGCTTCTTGGTTTTCAAACTAACTTTCCGAACAGCCGTTTTGTATTGAGTCCTTAAAATGCTACAATACGATTTTTTAACACCATTTAACGTCAATGCAAGATATGCATTATATGTGTTAATCTTTTACATATATGATACTTTCCTGCCAGTAAAAGCCTGTTTTTTATTTTAGTTATTCAATCGAGTTAATTAAGGTAGATGAGAAAAAACGTTGCTGTGGGCTGGGTGTTGTCAGTACATTTAGTCACGTAGGCTGCCGCTGTTACTCATACATCGTTATGGTTACTGGCTCGCAAAAATTAATAAAACCTGTCGTTGAGAAATCACTTTATCCCAGAATACGAGAAACAATACCTTTTTTTTGCCAATAGATGGCAGTCGCGTATTAGAAATGGGAGAGTCAGTTGCGACTTGCGTTGAAGTTTTAAGACTGGATATAATGAGTCTCCAGCGAAAATCGTGAACTATTATTGCTTAATGGATGTGATGACACTCCAACAATGAACATATATGAAAAGTTGTAGCCTCAAAATCAGGCAATGTAGAATTTAATACCTTTTTGAAATTATTTAATACATAATTTTCCTGTTTGGGCAGCATTACAAGTTAATTTTAAGGCTGACCATAGCCATACCATTCCAAGATATTAAAAATCAGTTCATAGTTGTGTGTCAGGGGTATAATATCATGCTGACCACATTTTGTGTGAATGTGATGAACCCCCTAGGAAGAGTATTTCAAAGTTTGGTACGTGAAAAAACACTTAAAAACACACAAAATCCAAAATAGCTCACTTCCTGTTGGGAAAAGTTAAGGGATGCAAATGAGAAATGTGTGTGTCTTGAGGAGACCCTTATGCCTTCCAGACGTGGTGCATTTACGTGAAAGTATATGTCCACAATATTAGAAAAAAGCCATAGGGGGCGCTGTGTAGCCACGCCCAGATGAATGTGGATATGGATGTGATTGCACTCCAAAAGTGAATATATTTGTAAAATATCAGCCCGATCAGATGATGTAGAACGGAATTAAGCCCACTTCCTGTTTTTGGGCGTAACGTGTGTATTATACGCCTCGCCATTGCCAAACCGTTTGAGATATCAAAAATCCTTTCGTCATTTAGGGTCAGGACTATTCTACGATCATGATCTCTACATTTGGTGTGAATGTGATGAATACCTTAGCAGGAACGCATACAAACATGATAAAAACCTCACGTCCGTTGCCAGATGGTGGCGCTATAACATTGATTTCTTCTTGGTATTTGGATGTGATTACATTCTAACAGTGAACATATTTGTAAAATATCAGCCAGATCAGACAATGTAGACCATGAATTTATGGCAACTTCCTGTTGGCGCGGTGTGACATGAAAATTGTACGCCTCGCCATGACCATACCGTTTGAGATATCAAAAATATCCTTTGGAATTAGTCTCATGACTATCCTGAGACCAATTTGACCACATTTCGTGTGAATGCAATGAACCCTCTAGGAGGAGTACTTAAAAGTGTAGTACGTGTAAAATGCACAAAATTCAAAATGGCTGACTTCCTGTTTACATATTTGATTCGATGCAAATGAGAAATGTGTTTGTCCAGAGGAGTCCCACATGCATACCAATCTAGGAGAAGGTAGCTCAAAGTGCCTGTCCACAATAGAAGACAAAGCATTAGGGGGCGCTGTGGAGTCCCTTGGCCACGCCCAGGTCTGAGCATCTGATACATCCTGACAGCCAACACTTCTCATGTGCGTACAAAATTCTGTGAGTTTCCATCCATGGCAAGCACCTCAAAAATGCAAAATACATTGAAAAAAAAGAGAATAATAATTATAGGGGGCGCTGTCTAGCCACGCCCCGATTGATATGTATATATCTGATATTGTACTGCTACAATGAACATATTTGTAAAATATCAGCCAGATCGGACGATGTCGAAAAAAAAGTCATTTTTTTGCACGCAATATGTGTACTGTACGACTCGCCATTTCCATACCGTTTGAGATATCAAAAATCCCTTCACAACTTAGCGTAAGGACTATCTTACGATCATGCTGACCGCATTTGGTGTGAATGTGCTGAATGCCCTAGCAGGAAGGCATACAAATATGTTAAAGACCTCACTTCCTATTGCCAGATGGTGGCGCTATAACACTGACCTTTTCTTGGGATATGGATGTGATTACACTCCTACAATAAACAAATTTCTAAAATATCAGCCAGATCAGACAATGTAGACCATGAAATTATGGCCACTTCCTGTTGGCGTGGCGTGACATAAAAATTGTAATCCTCCCCGTGACTGTCCCGTTTGAGCTATCAAAAATATCCTGGCAATTTAGCATCATGACTATCCTGAGACCATTCTGACCACAGTTGGTGTGAATGCGATGAACCCCCTAGGAGGAGTACTTAAAAGTGTAGTACGTGTAAAACTCGGAAAATCCAAAATGGCTGACTTCCTGTTTGGATATTTGATTAGATCCGAATGAGAAATGTGTTTGGACCGAGGAGCGCTATTTGGCCACCAAATTAGGTGCAGGTAGCTCAAAGTGCCTGCCCACAATAGAAGACAATGCGATAGGGGGCGCTGTGGAGTCCCTCGGCGACGCCCAGGTCTGAGCATCTGAGAGCTCCTGACAGCAACCACTTCTGATGTGTGTGCAAAATGTCAAGACTTTTTACGCATGGCAAGGCCCTCAAAAAAGCCCATTTGCCTGATGAAAAAGAATAATAATAATAATAATAATAATAATAATAATAATCCTTCCAATAACAATAGGGTCCTTCGCACCCTACGGTGCTTGGGCCCTAATAATAATAATAATAATAAATATAGCTGCAAGCAGCAATGAACGGGCCCAAGCCCCATGGGGGCAACCGCCTTGGTGGCATAGTTCTGCCAATGACATGTTTCACAACATGTACACACTTTGGAAATAATCACCTTCCTGGACAACGTATAGTGTGCACAGGATTTTCCCTTTGATCAATGAAGATGTTGGCGCTGCTATTGGAATGCATGAATGATATAAGCCTCACTTCCTGTTGCCAGATGTTGGCGCTATATTATTGATCCGTGTATGTTTTTTGAATTTGATTACACTCCAGAAATAAACATATTTGTACATTTTCAGCCACATCGGAAGATGTTCAGCGAAATTAAGGTCAATTCCTGTTTCCAGATGATGCTGCTATAACATTGAGTCGTTTTTGGAATATGGATTTGATTACACTCCAACACTGAGCATCTGTGTAAAGTTGCAGTCACATCAGACATTGGAGAATTTAAGTATGACCACTTCCTGTTTGTCTGGCATGATGTGTTTTTTATGTGCCTGACCATAGCTATATCATCCCAGTAAATCAAAAATCTGTTTTGTCAGGACCATCCTAGCATCATGCTGACCACATTTACCGTGAATGTCATGAACCCATTGAAAAATAATGCTTAAGAATGCAATATAAGGCTCACTTCCTTTTGCCAGCGGGTGGCGCTTTGCCATTTAGCCTTTATTAGAAAATGGATGAGATTACACTCCAAAAATGAACGTGTGAAGTTTCAGCCACATCAGACAATGTAGAATGAAATAAAAATAACGTCTTGCTTGCACATTGTGATAACATGCTACAGTCCTGTCTGGAGAGCAGAGATGAATTAATTTCCATAGATTTTACAGCGGGAGGCACAATTTATGCTTGAATAGTCATTCGGTTATAAATATGCACTCAAAATAAAACCATTGGCTTAAAGAAACTATTCAACTTTATTGTGTGTGCTTTATTGTGTTTAGTCCACTGCCTGAACTATTAAACTATACTGCCCTCTTATACACGTACGCCATCTATTGGCCAAAAGTTGTATGTTTCTTTTTATCTTGGTCAAATAATTTCTCTAGGAAGTGTCTGATAATATTGCATTAAACGTCTCGTTAGCCAGCATCATTCTTTTCCATTTCACCGGTAATTATGCTGCCTGAAACGCATTTGTTCAGCCAAATCTAAAGGAGATGCCAAGTCTCTGCCCTCAATCCGGTATTTTCATATTAAGTCAAAAATTCCTAGCGAAATTGTATGTTCTCTTAATTCGTGTTTAATGACAAGCAAAATAAACTAACATATCTGGCGATTTAACTGAAAGTTTTCTATTCATGTAAACAAACGTAGCTGACCTGTTTTTTGACTCACACAGACAGTGGACAGGCTGGCTGCTGTTAGCCAATGCGCGTCATCTCGCAACGACCTGCATGCCATACCTTTGTTGAACATAACGGTCTCATGTTAACACAGAGTTCGACCAGAGCCATCTCAAACGTTAACGTTTCTTTTTGACTTTTGACTTTTTTAAATATATGCTACTCTCCTGCCAATTAAAGACAGTCATTAAATGTCTTTAATATTTATTTCAGATATTCTATTCATATCATGAAAATAGATGCAAAGAAACGTCGGGCTGGGTGTTGTCAATACATTTTGTCACGTAGGCTGCAGCTGTAAATCATACATCGTTATGCCTACTGCCTCGCTAGAAAAAAAACAAAAACATATCGTTGAAAAATCAGTTGAAGGAAGAAAAATATAAAAGTTCCACTTTCTGCCAATAAATGGAATCCCCGTATCAGAAATGGGGGGAAGTTACAGCGACGCAGTTAGTCTGTGAGTAGAATAGATTGTGTAGACAACTTCACTGTTTCCACAAAGGAACCAAAAATGTGCTTTATAACAGGACTTGGTCAGTGTAATGATACAAATGCTAGCATTCGATTATGGTCAACGGTACCGAAAATGCCCGTTGCACCAGCCATCATAACAAATGTTCCAATATAGGATCGATTTAAACCTCTATATAGTTTTATTTCACGTTGACAGTGTAGGCTATTATGTGTATTCCGACGCGAATTACATTTAATTGGGTTACGGCATTCACTTCAATCGAATGAAGTCAAATAGAAACGGCTCGAATTCCTTAATAAGGCTTCTTGGTTTTCAAGCTAACTTTCCGAACAGCTGTTTTGTATTGAGTCCTTAAAATGCTACAACACGGTTTTTTTTAAACCAAATAACATTGAACGTCATTGCAAGATATATGCAATACCAACTTTTGCCAGTAGATGGCAGTCGCGTATTAGAAATGGGAGAGTCATTTGCGACTTGCGTTGAAGTTTTAAGACCGGATATAATGAGTCTCCAGCGAAAATAGTGAACTATTATTGCTTAATGGATGTGATGACACTCCAACAATGAACATATGTGAAAAGTTGTAGCCTCAAAATCAGGCAATGTAGAATTTAATACCTTTTTGAAATTATTTAATACATAATTGTATTAAAACATGAACTGTTTGGGCAGCATTACAAGTTAATTTTAAGGCTGACCATAGCCATACCATTCCAAGATATTAAAAATCAGTTCATAGTTGTGTGTCAGGGCTATAATATCATGCTGACCACATTTTGTGTGAATGTGATGAACCCCCTAGGAAGAATATTTCAAAGTTTGGTACGTGAAAAAACACTTAAAAACACACAAAATCCAAAATAGCTCACTTCCTGTTGGGAAAAGTTAAGGGATGCAAATGAGAAATGTGTGTGTCTTGAGGAGACCCTTATGCCTACCAGACGTGGTGCATTTACGTGAAAGTATATGTCCACAATATTAGAAAAAAGCCATAGGGGGCGCTGTGTAGCCACGCCCAGATGAATGTGGATATGGATGTGATTGCACTCCAAAAGTGAATATATTTGTAAAATATCAGCCCGATCAGATGATGTAGAACGGAATTAAGCCCACTTCCTGTTTTTGGGCGTAACGTGTGTATTATACGCCTCGCCATTGCCAAACCGTTTGAGATATCAAAAATCCTTTCGTCATTTAGGGTCAGGACTATTCTAAGAAAATGATGACTACATTTGGTGTGAATGTGATGAATACCCTAGCAGGAACGCATACAAACATGATAAAAACGTCACTTCCGTTGCCAGATGGTGGCGCTATAACATTGATTTCTTCTTGGTATATGGATGTGATTACACTCTAACAGTGAACATATTTGTAAAATATCAGCCAGATCAGACAATGTAGACCATGAATTTATGGCTACTTCCTGTTGGCGCGGCGTGACATGAAAATTGTACGCCTCGCCATGACCATACAGTTTGAGATATCAAAAATATCCTTTGGAATTAGTATCATGACTATCCTGAGACCGCTTTCACTACATTTTGTGTGAATGTAATAAACCCCCTAGGAGGAGTACTTAAAAGTGTAGTACGTGTAAAATGCACAAAATTCAAAATGGCTGACTTCCTGTTCACATATTTGATTCGATGCAAATGACAAATGTGTTTTTCCAGAGGAGCCCCACATGCATACCAAATTAGGTGAAGGTAGCTCAAAGTGCCTGTCCACAATAGAAGACAAAGCATTAGGGGGCGCTGTGGAGTCCCTCGGCCACGCCCAGGTCTGAGCATCTGATACATCCTGAGAGCCAAAACTTCTCATGTGTGTGCAAAATTCCGTGAGTTTTCATCCATGGCAAGCACCTCAAAAATGCAAAATACATTGAAAAAAAAGAGAATAATAATTATAGGGGGCGCTGTCTAGCCACGCCCCGATTGATATGTATATATTTCATATTGTACTCCAACAGTGAACATATTTATAAAATATCAGCCTGATCGGACGATGTCAAAAAAAAAGTCTTTTTTTTGCACGCAATATGTGTACTGTACGACTCGCAATTTCCATACCGTTTGAGATATCAAAAATCCCTTCACAGCTTATGGTCACAACTATCCTAAGATCATGCTGACCACATTTCGTGTGAATGTGATGAATGCCCTAGCAGGAAGGCATACAAATATGATAAAGACCCCACTTCCTGTTGCCAGATGGTGGCGCTATAACATTGACTCGTTCTTGGGATATGGATGTGATTATACTCCAACAATAAACGTATTTCTAAAATATCAGCCAGATCAGACAATGTCGACCATGAAATTACGGCCACTTCCTGTTGGCGCGGCGTGACATAAAAATTGTACTCCTCCCCATGACTGTCCCGTTTGAGCTATCAAAAATATCCTGGCAATTTAGCATCATGAATATCCGCAGACCATTCTGACCACAGGTGGTGTGAATGTGATGAACCCCCTAGGAGGAGTACTTAAAAGTGCAGTACGTGTAAAACGCACAAAATCCAAAATGGCTGACTTCCTGTTTGTATATTTGATTAGATGCGAATGAGAAATGTGTTTGGACCGAGGAGTGCTATATGTGTACTAAATTTTGTGAAGGTAGCTCAAAGTGCCTGCCCACAATAGATGACAATGCGATAGGGGGCGCTGTGGAGTCCCTCGGCCACGCCCAGGTCTGAGCATCTAATCAGTCTTGAAGGTCCTCATTTCTGATGTGTGTGCAAAATTCCCAGACTTTTTATGCATGGCACGCACCTCAAAAAGGTCCATTTGCATATAGAAAAAAGAATAATAATAATAAATATAGCTGCAAGCAGCAATGAACGGGCCCAAGCACCATGGGCGCAACCGCCTTGGTGGCATAGTTGTGCCAATGACATGTTTCACAATATGTACACACTTTGGAAATAATCACCTTCCTGGACAACGTATAGTGTGCACAGGAATTACCCTTTGATCAATGAAGATGTTGCTGCTGCTATTGGAATGCATCAATGATATAAGCCTCACTTCCTATTGCCAGATGGTGGCGCTATAATATTGAGCCGTGTATGGTTTTTGAATTTGATTACATTCCTGAAATAAACATATTTGTACATTTTCAGCCACATCGGAAGATGTTGAGCGAAATTAAGGTTAATTCCTGTTTCCACATGATGCTGCTATAAAATTGAGTCGTTTTTGGAATATGGATTTGATTAGACTCCAACACTGAGCATCTTTGTAAAGTTGCAGTCACATCAGACATTGGAGAATTTAAGTATGACCACTTCCTGTTTGTCTGGCATGATGGGTTTTTTATGTGCCTGACCATTGCTATATCATCCCAGTAAATCAAAAATCTGTTTTGTCAGGTATGGTTCATGGATTTGATTACACTCCAATAATGAACATATTTGTACATTTTCAGCCAAATTGGAAGATGTCAAGTAAAATTTAAGCCACTTCCTGTTGCCAGATGGTGGCGGTATAATATTGAGCCGTGTATGGTTTATGGATTTGATTACACTCCAATAATTAACATATTTGTACATTTTCAGCCAAATTGGAAGATGTCAAGTAAAATTAAAGCCACTTCCTGTTCCCAGAAGGTGGCGCTATGCCATTGAGCCTTTCTTGGTATATGGATGAGATTACACTCCAAAAATGAACATGTGTGAAGTTTCTGCCACATCAGACAATGTAGAATGAAACAAAAATTACTTCTTGCTTGCACAGTGTAATAATATGCTCCAGTCCTGTATGGAGAGCAGAGATGAATTAATTTCCATAGATTTTACAGCGGGAGGCACAATTTTCGCTTGAGAAGTCATTCGGTTATAAATATGCACTCAAAATAAAACCATTGGCGTAAAGAAACTATTCAACTTTATTGTGGCCGCACCGGGGATGGAACCGCGGACCTTGCATGTCTTAATCCACTGTCTGAACCATTAAGCTATACTGCCCTCTTATACACGTACGCCATCTATTAGCCAAAAGTTGTATGTTTCCTTTTATCCTGGTTAAATAATTTCTCTCCGAAGTGTCGGATAATATTGCATTAAACGTCGAGTTAGCCAGCATCATTCTTTTCCATTTCACCGGTAATTATGCTGCCTGAAACGCATTTGTTCAGCCAAATCTAAAGGAGATGCCAAGTCTCTGCCCTCAATCCGGTATTTTCATATTAAGTCAAAAATTCCTAGCGAAATTGTATGTTCTCTTAATTCGTGTTTAATGACAAGCAAAATAAACTAACATATCTGGCGATTTAACTGAAAGTTTTCTATTCATGTAAACAAACGTAGCTGACCTGTTTTTTGACTCACACAGACAGTGGACAGGCTGGCTGCTGTTAGCCAATGCGCGTCATCTCGCAACGACCTGCATGCCATACCTTTGTTGAACATAACGGTCTCATGTTAACACAGAGTTCGACCAGAGCCATCTCAAACGTTAACGTTTCTTTTTGACTTTTGACTCTTTTAAATATATGCTACTCTCCTGCCAGTTAAAGACAGTCATTAAATGTCTTTAATATTTATTTCAGATATTCTATTCATATAATGAAAATAGATGCAAAGAAACGTCGGGCTGGGTGTTGTCAATACATTTTGTCACGTAGGCTGCAGCTGTAAATCATACATCGTTATGCCTACTGGCTCGCTAGAAAAAAAACAAAAACCTATCGTTGAAAAATCAGTTGAAGGAAGAAAAATATAAAAGTTCCACTTTCTGCCAATAAATGGAATCCCCGTATCAGAAATGGGGGGAATTTACAGCGACGCAGTTAGTCTGTGAGTAGAATAGATTGTGTAGACAACTTCACTGTTTCCACAAAGGAACCAAAAATGTGCTTTTTAACAGGACTTGGTCAGTGTAATGATATAAATGCTAGCATTCGATTGTGGTCAACGGTACCGAAAATGCCCGTTGCACCAGCCATCATAACAAATGTCCCAATATAGGATCGATTTAAACCTCTATATATTTTTATTTCACGTTGACAGTGTAGGCTATTATGTGTATTCCGACGCGAATTACATTTAATTGGGTTACGGCATTCACTTCAATCGAATGAAGTCAAATAGAAACGGCTCGAAATCCTTAATAAGGCTTCTTGGTTTTCAAGCCAACTTTCCGAACAGCTGTTTTGTATTGAGTCCTTAAAATGCTACAACACGGTTTTTTATAAACCAAATAACATTGAACGTCATTGCAAGATATGCATTATATGTGTTAATCTTTGAAATATATGATACTTTCCTGCCAGTAAAAGCCTGTCTTTTATTTTAGTTATTCAATCCATATAATTAAGGTGGATGAGAAAAAACGTTGCTGTGGGCTGGGTGTTGTCAGTACATTTTGTCACGTAGGCTGCCGCTGTTACTCATACATCGTTATGGTTACTGGCTCGCAAAAAGAAACAAAACTTGTCGTTGAGAAATCACTTGAGAAACAATACCAAGTTTTGCCAGTAGATGGCAGTCGCGTATTAGAAATGGGAGAGTCATTTGCGACTTGCCTTGAAGTTTTAAGACTGGATATAATGAGTCTCCAGCGAAAATAGTGAACTATTATTGCATAATGGATGTGATGACACTCCAACAATGAACATATATGAAAAGTTGTAGCCTCAAAATCAGGCAATGTAGAATTTAATACCTTTTTGAAATTATTTAATACATAATTGTATTAAAACATGAACTGTTTGGGCAGCATTACAAGTTAATTTTAAGGCTGACCATAGCCATACCATTCCAAGATATTAAAAATCAGTTCATAGTTGTGTGTCAGGGCTATAATATCATGCTGACCACATTTTGTGTGAATGTGATGAACCCCCTAGGAAGAGTATTTCAAAGTTTGGTACGTGAAAAAACACTTAAAAACACACAAAATCCAAAATAGCTCACTTCCTGTTGGGAAAAGCTAAGGGATGCAAATGAGAAATGTGTGTGTCTTGAGGAGACCCTTATGCCTACCAGACGTGGTGCATTTACGTGAAAGTATATGTCCACAATATTAGAAAAAAGCCATAGGGGGCGCTGTGTAGCCACGCCCAGATGAATGTGGATATGGATGTGATTGCACTCCAAAAGTGAATATATTTGTAAAATATCAGCCCGATCAGATGATGTAGAACGGAATTAAGCCCACTTCCTGTTTTTGGGCGTAACGTGTGTATTATACGCCTCGCCATTGCCAAACCGTTTGAGATATCAAAAATCCTTTCGTCATTTAGGGTCAGGACTATTCTAAGATCATGATGACTACATTTGGTGTGAATGTGATGAATACCCTAGCAGGAACGCATACAAACATGATAAAAACCTCACTTCCGTTGCCAGATGGTGGCGCTATAACATTGATTTCTTCTTGGTATATGGATGTGATTACACTCTAACAGTGAACATATTTGTAAAATATCAGCCAGATCAGACAATGTAGACCATGAATTTATGGCTACTTCCTGTTGGCGCGGCGTGACATGAAAATTTTACGCCTCGCCATGACCATACCGTTTGAGATATCAAAAATATCCTTTGGAATTCGTATCATGACTATCCTGAGACCACTTTGACTACATTTCCTTTGAATGCAATGAACCCCCTAGGAGGAGTACTTAAAAGTGTAGTACGTGTAAAATGCACAAAATTCAAAATGGCTGACTTCCTGTTCACATATTTGATTCGATGCGAATGAGAAATGTGTTTGTCCAGAGGAGGCCCACATGCATACCAAATTAGGTGAAGGTAGCTCAAAGTGCCTGTCCACAATAGAAGACAAAGCATTAGGGGGCGCTGTGGAGTCCCTCGGCCACGCCCAGGTCTGAGCATCTGATACATCCTGACAGCCAACAATTCTCATGTGTGTGCAAAATTCCGTGAGTTTTCATCAATGGCAAGCACCTCAAAAATGCAAAATACATTGAAAAAAAAGAGAATAATAATTATAGGGGGCGCTGTCTAGCCACGCCCCGATTGATATGTATATATTTCATATTGTACTCCAACAGTGAACATATTTGTAAAATATCAGCCAGATCGGACGATGTCGAAAAAAAAATCATTTTTTTGCACGCAATATGTGTACTGTACGACTCGCCATTTCCATACCGTTTGAGATATCAAAAATCCCTTCACAGCTTATGGTCATGACTATCCTAAGATCATGCTGACCACATTTCGTGTGAATGTGATGAATGCCCTAGCAGGAAGGCATACAAATATGATAAAGACCTCACTTCCTGTTGCCAGATGGTGGCGCTATAACATTGACCCGTTCTTGGGATATGGATGTGATTATACTCCAACACTAAACGTATTTCTAAAATATCAGCCAGATCAGACAATGTAGACCATGAAATTACGGCCACTTCCTGTTGGCGCGGCGTGACATAAAAATTCTACGCCTCCCTAGGACCGTCCCGTTTGAGCTATCAAAAATATCCTGGCAATTTAGCATCATGAATATCCTGAGACCATTCTGACCACAGGTGGTGTGAATGTGATGAACCCCCTAGGAGGAGTACTTAAAAGTGCAGTACGTGTAAAACGCACAAAATCCAAAATGGCTGACTTCCTGTTTGTATATTTGATTAGATTCGAATTAGAAATGTGTTTGTTCCGAGGAGTGCTATATGCATACTAAATTTTGTGAAGGTAGCTTAAAGTGCCTGCCCACAATAGATGACAATGCGATAGGGGGCGCTGTGGAGTTCCTCAGCGACGCCCAGGTCTGAGCATCTGAGCTATCCTGACAGCCACCACTTCTGATGTGTGTGCAAAATTCCGTGAGTTTTCATCCATGGCAAGCACCTCAAAAATGCACAAAACTTTGAAAAAAAAAGAATAATAATAATAATAATAATAATCCTTCCAATAACAATAGGGTCCTTCGCACCCTACGGTGCTTGGGCCCTAAATATAGCTGCAAGCAGCAATGAACGGGCCCAAGCACCATGGGCGCAACCGCCTTGGTGGCATAGTTGTGCCAATGACATGTTTCACAACATGTACACACTTTGGAAATAATCACCTTCCTGGACAACGTATAGTGTGCACAGGAATTCCCCTTTGAGCAATGAGGATGTTGGTGCTGCTATTGGAATGCATCAATGATATAAGCCTCACTTCCTGTTGCCAGATGGTGGCGCTATAATATTGAACCATGTATGGTTTTTGAATTTGATTACACTCCAATAATAAACCTATTTCTAAATTCTAAGCCACATCGGAAGATGTTGAGTGAAATTAAGGCCACTTCCTGTTGCCAGCAGGTGGCGCTATAACATTGAGCCATTTTTGATACATGGATTTAATTACACTGCAATAATCAAAATATTTTTACATTTTCAGCCACATCGGAAGATGTCGAGTGAAATTAAGGCCACTTCCTTTTGCCAGATGGTGGAGCTATGCCATTGAGCCTTTATTGCTATATGGATGAGATTACACTCCAAAAATGAACATGTGTGAAGTTTTAGCCACATCAGACAATGTAGAATGAAACAAAAATTACTTCTTGCTTGCACATTGTAATAATATGCTCCAGTCCTGTATGGAGAGCAGAGATGAATTCATTTCCATAGATTTTACAGCGGGAGGCACAATTTATGCTTGAGAAGTCATTCGGTTATAAATATGCACTCAAAATGAAACCATTGGCTTAAAGAAACTATTCAACTTTATTGTGGCCGCACCAGGGATGGAACCGCGGACCTTGCATGTCTTAATCCACTGCCTGAACCGTAAAACTATACTGCCCTCTTATACACGTACGCTATCTATTGGCCAAAAGTTGTATGTTTCCTTTTATCTTGGTTAAATAATTTCTCTCCGAAGTGTCGGATAATATTGCATTAAACGTCTCGTTAGCCAGCATCATTCTTTTCCATTTCACTGGTAATTATGCTGCCTGAAACGCATTTGTTCAGCCAAATCTAAAGGAGATGCCAAGTCTCTGCCCTCAATCCGTTATTTTCATATTAAGTCACAAATTCCTAGCGAAATTGTAAGTTCTCTTATTTCGTGTTTAATGACAAGCAAAATAAACTAACATAGCTGGCGATTTAACGGAAAGTTTTCTATTCATGTAAACCAACGTAGCGGACCTGTTTTTTGACTCACACAGACAAGTGGACAGGCTGGCTCCTGTTAGCCAATATCTGTCATCTCGCAACGACCTGCAAGCCATACCTTTGTTGAACATAACGGTTTCATCTTAACACAGTGTTCGAGCACCACCTCGAATGCTAACGTTTTTTTTTTGACTTCATGTGTTACTCTTTAAAATATATGATACTCTCCTGCCATTTAAAGACAGTCATTAAATTTTTTAAATATTTATTTTAGATATTCAATTCATATAATGAAAATAGATGCAAAGAAACGTCGGGCTGGGTGTTGTCAATACATTTTGTCACGTAGGCTGCAGCTGTAAATCATACATCGTTATGCCTACTGGCTCGCTAGAAAAAAACAAAAACCTATCCCCGTATCAGAAATGGGGGGAAGTTACAGCGACGCAGTTAGTCTGTGAGTAGAATAGATTATGTAGACAACTTCACTGTTTCCACAAAGGAACCAAAAATGTGCTTTTAAACAGGACTTGGTCAGTGTAATGATATAAATGCTAGCATTCGATTATGGTCAACGGTACCGAAAATGCCCGTTGCACCAGCCATCATAACAAATGTCCCAATATAGGATCGATTTAAACATCTATATATTTTTATTTCATTTGACAGTGTAGGCGATTGTGTGTATTCCGACGCGAATTACATTTAATTGGGTTACGGCATTCACTTCAATCGAATGAAGTCAAATAGAAACGGCTCGAATTCCTTAATAAGGCTTCTTGGTTTTCAAGCCAACTTTCCGAACAGCTGTTTTGTGTTGAGTCCTTAAAATGCTACAATACGTTTTTTTTAAAACCAAATAACATTGAACGTCAATGCAAGATCTGCATTATATGTGTTAATCTTTGAAATATATGATACTTTCCTGCCAGTAAAAGCCTGTCCTTTATTTTAGTTATTCAATCCATAAAATTAAGGTCGATGAAAAAAACGTTGCTGTGGGCTGGGTGTTGTCAGTACATTTTGTCACGTAGGCTGCCGCTGTTACTCATACATCGTTATGGTTACTGGCTCGCAAAAAGAAACAAAACTTGTCATTGAGAAATCACTTTATCCAAGAAAATTAGAAAGAATACTAACCTTTGCCACTAGATGGCAGTCGCGTATTAGAAATGGGAGAGTCAGTTGCGACTTGCGTTGAAGTTTTAAGACTGGATATAATGAGTCTCCAGCGAAAATAGTGACCTATTATTGCTTAATGGATGTGATGACACTCCAACAATGAACATATGTGAAAAGTTGTAGCCTCAAAATCAGGCAATACCTTTTTGAAATTATTTAATACATAATTGTATTAAAACATGAACTGTTTGGGCAGCATTACAAGTTAATTTTAAGGCTGACCATAGCCATACCATTCCAAGATATTAAAAATCAGTTCATAGTTGTGTGTCAGGGCTATAATATCATGCTGACCACATTTTGTGTGAATGTGATGAACCCCCTAGGAAGAGTATTTCAAAGTTTGGTACGTGAAAAAACACTTAAAAACACACAAAATCCAAAATAGCTCACTTCCTGTTGGGAAAAGTTAAGGGATGCAAATGAGAAATGTGTGTGTCTTGAGGAGACCCTTATGCCTACCAGACGTGGTGCATTTACGTGAAAGTATATGTCCACAATATTAGAAAAAAGCCATAGGGGGCGCTGTGTAGCCACGCCCAGATGAATGTGGATATGGATGTGATTGCACTCCAAAAGTGAATATATTTGTAAAATATCAGCCCGATCAGATGATGTAGAACGGAATTAAGCCCACTTCCTGTTTTTGGGCGTAACGTGTGTATTATACGCCTCGCCATTGCCAAACCGTTTGAGATATCAAAAATCCTTTCGTCATTTAGGGTCAGGACTTTTCTCAGATCATGATGACTACATTTGGTGTGAATGTGATGAATGCTCTAGCAGGAACGCATACAAACATGATAAAAACCTCACTTCCGTTGCCAGATGGTGGCGCTATAACATTGATTTCTTCTTGGTATATGGATGTGATTACACTCTAACAGTGAACATATTTGTAAAATATCAGCCAGATCAGACAATGTAGACCATGAATTTATGGCTACTTCCTGTTGGCGCGGCATGACATGAAAATTTTACGCCTCGCCATGACCATACCGTTTGAGATATCAAAAATATCCTTTGGAATTAGTATCATGACTATCCTGAGACCACTTTGACCACATTTCGTGTGAATGCAATGAACCCCCTAGGAGGAGTACTTAAAAGTGTAGTACGTGTAAAATGCACAAAATTCAAAATGGCTGACTTCCTGTTCACATATTTTATTCGATGCGAATGAGAAATGTGTTTGTCCAGAGGAGCCCCACATGCATACCAAATTAGGTGCAGGTAGCTCAAAGTGCCTGTCCACAATAGAAGACAAAGCATTAGGGGGCGCTGTGGAGTCCCTCGGCCACGCCCAGGTCTGAGCATCTGATACATGCTGACAGCCAACACTTCTCATGTGTGGGCAAAATTCTGTGAGTTTTCATCCATGGCAAGCACCTCAAAAATGCAAAATACATTGAAAAAAAAAAGATAAATAATTATAGGGGGCGCTGTCTAGCCACGCCCCGATTGATATGTATATATTTCATATTGTACTCCAACAGTGAACATATTTGTAAAATATCAGCCAGATCGGACGATGTCAAAAAAAAAGTCATTTTTTTGCACGCAATATGTGTACTGTACGACTCGCCATTTCCATACCGTTTGAGATATCAAAAATCCCTTCAGACTTTTTGGTCATGACTATCCTAAGATCATGCGGACCACATTTCGTGTGAATGTGATGAATGCCCTAGCAGGAAGGCATACAAATATGATAAAGACTTCACTTCCTGTTGCCAGATGGTGGCGCTATAACATTGACCCGTTCTTGGGATATGGATGTGATTATCCTCCAACAATAAACGTATTTCTAAAATATCAGCCAGATCAGACGATGGAAACCATGAAATTACGGCCACTTCCTGTTGGCGTGGCGTGACATAAAAATTCTACGCCTCCCTAGGACCGTCACGTTTGAGCTATCAAAAATATCCTGGCAATTTAGCATCATGAACATCCTGAGACCATTCTGACCACAGGTGGTGTGAATGTGATGAACCCCCTAGGAGGAGTACTTAAAAGTGCAGTACGTGTAAAACGCACAAAATCCAAAATGGCTGACTTCCTGTTTGTATATTTGATTAGATGTGAATGAGAAATGTGTTTGGACCGAGAAGTGCTATATGCGTACTAAATTTTGTGAAGGTACCTCAAAGTGCCTGCCCACAATAGATGACAATGCGATAGGGGGCGCTGTGGAGTCCCTCAGCTACGCCCAGGTCTGAGCATCTGAGACAACCTGACAGCCACCACTTCTGATGTGTGTGCAAAATTCTGTGAGTTTTCATCCATGGCAAGCACCTCAAAAATGCACAAAACATTGAAAAAAAAAGAATAATAATAATAATAATAATAATAATAATAATAATAATAATAATAATAATCCTTCCAATAACAATAGGGTCCTTCGCACCCTACGGTGCTTGGGCCCTAATAATAATAATAATAATCTTTACAATAACAATAGGGTCCTTCGCACCCTACGGTGCTTGGGCCCTAAATATAGCTGCAAGCAGCAATGAACGGGCCCAAGCCCCATGGGGGCAACCGCCTTGGTGGCATAGTTCTGCCAATGACATGTTTCACAACATGTACACACTTTGGAAATAATCACCTTCCTGGACAACGTATAGTGTGCACAGGAATTTCCCTTTGATCAATGAAGATGTTGGCGCTGCTATTGGAATGCATCAATGATATAAGCCTCACTTCCTGTTGCCAGATGGTGGCGCTATATTATTGATCCGTGTATGTTTTTTGAATTTGATTACACTCCAGAAATAAACATATTTGTACATTTTCAGCCACATCGGAAGATGTTCAGCGAAATTAAGGTCAATTCCTGTTTCCAAATGATGCTGCTATAACATTGAGTCGTTTTTGGAATATGGATTTGATTACACTCCAACACTGAGCATCTGTGTAAAGTTGCAGTCACATCAGACATTGGAGAATTTAAGTATGACCACTTCCTGTTTGTCTGGCATGATGTGTTTTTTGTGTGCCTGACCATAGCTATATCATCCCAGTAAATCAAAAATCTGTTTTGTCAGGACCATCCTAGCATAATGCTGACCACATTTACTGTGAATGTCATGAACCCATTGAAAAATAATGCTTAAGAATGCAATATAAGGCTCACTTCCTGTTGCCAGCGGGTGGCGCTTTGCCATTTAGCCTTTATTGGAAAATGGATGAGATTACACTCCAAAAATGAACGTGTGAAGTTTCAGCCACATCAGACAATGTAGAATGAAATAAAAATAACGTCTTGCTTGCACATTGTGATAACATGCTACAGTCGTGTATGGAGAGCAGAGATTAATTAATTTCCATAGTTTTTACACGGGGAGGCACAATTTATGCTTGAAAAGTCATTAGGCCATAAACATGCACTCAAAATGAAAACAATTGGCTTCAAGAAACTATTCAAATTCATTGTGGCTGCAGCGGGGATCGAACGGCTGAATTTGCGTGCCTTAATCCACCGCCCTAACCATTACGCTATACTGCCCGCTTATACACGGGTGCCATCTATTGGCCAAATGTCTCCTTTTATCTTGGTTTAATAATTTCTCTACGAAGTGTCGGATAATATTGCACGAAACGTCTAGTTAACCAGCATCATTCTTTTCCATTTCACTGGTAATTATGCTGCCTGAAACGCATTTGTTCAGCCAAATCTAAAAGAGATGCCAACTCTCTGCCCTCAATACAGTATTTTCATATTAATTTACCATTCCTAGCGAAATTGTATGTTCTCTTAATTCGTGTTTAATGACAAGCCTAATAAACTAACATAGCTGGCGATTTAACTGAAAGTTTTCTATTCATGTAAACCAACGTAGCTGACCTGTTTTTTGACTCACACAGACAGTGGACTGGCTGGCTGCTGTTAGCCCGTGCGTGTCATCTCGCAACGACCTGCATGTGATATCTTTGTTGAACTAAACGGTCTCATGTTAACACAGCGTTCGAGCAGAGCCACCTCAGACGCTAAAGTTTCTTTTTGACTTCATGTGTTAATCTTTTGAAAATATGATACTATCCTGCCAGTTAAAGCCTGTCTTTAAGTCTTTAAATGTCTTTAATATTTATTTTAGTTATTCAATTCATGTAATGAAAATAGATGCAAAGAAACGTCGGGCTGGGTGTTGTCAATACATTTTGTCACGTAGGCTGCAGCTGTAAATCATACATCGTTATGCCTACTGGCTCGCTAGAAAAAAAAAAAAACATATCGTTGAAAAATCACTTGAAGGAAAAAAAATATAAAAGTTCCACTTTCTGCCAATAAATGGAATCCCCGTATCAGAAATGGGGGGAAGTTACAGCGACGCAGTTAGTCTGTGAGTAGAATAGATTGTGTAGACAACTTTACTGTTTCCACAAAGGAACCAAAAATGTGCTTTTTAACAGGACTTGGTCAGTGTAATGATATAAATGCTAGCATTCGATTATGGTCAACGGTACCGAAAATGCCCATTGCACCAGCCATCATAACAAATGTTCCAATATAGGATCGATTTAAACCTCTATATAGTTTTATTTCACGTTGACAGTGTAGGCTATTATGTGTATTCCGACGCGAATTACATTTAATTGGGTTACGGCATTCACTTCAATCGAATGAAGTCAAATAGAAACGGCTCGAATTCCTTAATAAGGCTTCTTGGTTTTCAAGCTAACTTTCCGAACAGCTGTTTTGTATTGAGTCCTTAAAATGCTACAACACGGTTTTTTTTAAACCAAATAACATTGAACGTCATTGCAAGATATATGCAATACCAACTTTTGCCAGTAGATGGCAGTCGCGTATTAGAAATGGGAGAGTCATTTGCGACTTGCGTTGAAGTTTTAAGACCGGATATAATGAGTCTCCAGCGAAAATAGTGAACTATTATTGCTTAATGGATGTGATGACACTCCAACAATGAACATATGTGAAAAGTTGTAGCCTCAAAATCAGGCAATGTAGAATTTAATACCTTTTTGAAATTATTTAATACATAATTGT
Source organism: Conger conger (assembly GCF_963514075.1). NCBI lineage: Eukaryota > Metazoa > Chordata > Actinopteri > Anguilliformes > Congridae > Conger > Conger conger. The sequence continues at coordinate 48,002,745 of NC_083762.1, forward strand.
ATTAAAACATGAACTGTTTGGGCAGCATTACAAGTTAATTTTAAGGCTGACCATAGCCATACCATTCCAAGATATTAAAAATCAGTTCATAGTTGTGTGTCAGGGCTATAATATCATGCTGACCACATTTTGTGTGAATTTGATGAACCCCCTAGGAAGAATATTTCAAAGTTTGGTACGTGAAAAAACACTTAAAAACACACAAAATCCAAAATAGCTCACTTCCTGTTGGGAAAAGTTAAGGGATGCAAATGAGAAATGTGTGTGTCTTGAGGAGACCCTTATGCCTACCAGACGTGGTGCATTTACGAGAAAGTATATGTCCACAATATTAGAAAAAAGCCATAGGGGGCGCTGTGTAGCCACGCCCAGATGAATGTGGATATGGATGTGATTGCACTCCAAAAGTGAATATATTTGTAAAATATCAGTCCGATCAGATGATGTAGAACAGAATTAAGCCCACTTCCTGTTTTTGGGCGTAACGTGTGTATTATACGCCTCGCCATTGCCAAACCGTTTGAGATATCAAAAATCCTTTCGTCATTTAGGGTCAGGACTATTCTAAGATCATGATGACTACATTTGGTGTGAATGTGATGAATACCCTAGCAGGAACGCATACAAACATGATAAAAACCTCACTTCCGTTGCCAGATGGTGGCGCTATAACATTGATTTCTTCTTGGTATATGGATGTGATTACACTCTAACAGTGAACATATTTGTAAAATATCAGCCAGATCAGACAATGTAGACCATGAATTTATGGCTACTTCCTGTTGGCGCGGCGTGACATGAAAATTGTACGCCTCGCCATGACCATACCGTTTGAGATATCAAAAATATCCTTTGGAATTAGTATCATGACTATCCTGAGACCGCTTTCACCACATTTCGTGTGAATGTAATGAACCCCCTAGGAGGAGTACTTAAAAGTGTAGTACATGTAAAATGCACAAAATTCAAAATGGCTGACTTCCTGTTCACATATTTGATTCGATGCGAATGACAAATGTGTTTTTCCAGAGGAGGCCCACATGCATACCAAATTAGGTGAAGGTAGCTCAAAGTGCCTGTCCACAATAGAAGACAAAGCATTAGGGGGCGCTGTGAAGTCCCTCGGCCACGCCCAGGTCTGAGCATCTGATACATCCTGAGAGCCAACACTTCTCATGTGTGTGCAAAATTCCGTGAGTTTTCATCCATGGCAAGGACCTCAAAAATGCAAAATACATTGAAAAAAAAGAGAATAATAATTATAGGGGGCGCTGTCTAGCCACGCCCCGATTGATATGTATATATCTGATATTGTACTGCTACAGTGAACATATTTGTAAAATATCAGCCAGATCGGACGATGTCGAAAAAAAAGTCATTTTTTTGCACGCAATATGTGTACTGTACGACTCGCCATTTCCATACCGTTTGAGATATCAAAAATTCCTTCACAACTTAGCGTAAGGACTATCTTAAGATCATGCTGACCGCATTTGGTGTGAATGTGCTGAATGCCCTAGCAGGAATGCATACAAATATGTTAAAGACCTCACTTCCTATTGCCAGATGGTGGCGCTATAACACTGACCTGTTCTTGGGATATGGATGTGATTACACTCCAACAATAAACAAATTTCTAAAATATCAGCCAGATCAGACAATGTAGACCATGAAATTATGGCCACTTCCTGTTGGCGTGGCGTGACATAAAAATTGTAATCCTCTCCGTGACTGTCCCGTTTGAGCTATCAAAAATATCCTGGCAATTTAGCATCATGACTATCCTGAGACCATTCTGACCACAGTTGGTGTGAATGCGATGAACCCCCTAGGAGGAGTACTTAAAAGTGTAGTACGTGTAAAACTCAGAAAATCCAAAATGGCTGACTTCCTGTTTGGATATTTGATTAGATTCGAATGAGAAATGTGTTTGGAACGAGGAGCGCTATTTGGCCACCAAATTAGGTGCAGGTAGCTCAAAGTGCCTGCCCACAATAGAAGACAATGCGATAGGGGGCGCTGTGGAGTCCCTCGGCCACGCCCAGGTCGGAGCATCTGAGAGCTCCTGACAACAACCACTTCTGATGTGTGTGCAAAATGTCAAGACTTTTTACGGATGGCAAGGCCCTCAAAAAAGCCCATTTGCCTGAAGAAAAAGAATAATAATAATAATAATAATAATAATAATAATAATAATAATAATAATAATAATCCTTCCAATAACAATAGGGTCCTTCGCACCCTACGGTGCTTGGGCCCTAATAATAATAATAATAATAATAATAAATATAGCTGCAAGCAGCAATGAACGGGCCCAAGCACCATGGGCGCAACCGCCTTGGTGGCATAGTTGTGCCAATGACATGTTTCACAATATGTACACACTTTGGAAATAATCACCTTCCTGGACAACGTATAGTGTGCACAGGAATTGCCCTTTGATCAATGAAGATGTTGCTGCTGCTATTGGAATGCATCAATGATATAAGCCTCACTTCCTATTGCCAGATGGTGGCGCTATAATATTGAGCCGTGTATGGTTTATGGATTTGATTACACTCCAATAATTAACATATTTGTCCATTTTCAGCCAAATTGGAAGATGTCAAGTAAAATTAAAGCCACTTCCTGTTGCCAGATGGTGGCGCTATCCCATTGAGCCTTTCTTGGTATATGGATGAGATTACACTCCAAAAATGAACATGTGTGAAGTTTCTGCCACATCAGACAATGTAGAATGAAACAAAAATTACTTCTTGCTTGCACATTGTAATAATATGCTCCAGTCCTGTATGGAGAGCAGAGATGAATTCATTTCAATAGATTTTACAGCGGGAGGCACAATTTACGCTTGAGAAGTCATTCGGTTATAAATATGCACTCAAAATAAAACCATTGGCTTCAAGAAACTATTCCAATTGATTGTGGCTGCAGCGGGGATCGAACGGTTGAATTTGCGTGCCTTAATCCACCGCCCTAACCATTACGCTACACTGCCCGCTTATACACGAGTGCCATCTATTGGCCAAATGTTTCCTTTTATCTTGGTTAAATAATTTTTCTACGAAGTGTTGGATAATATTGCAGGAAACGTCTCGTTAGCCAGCATCATTCTTTTCCATTTCACTGGTAATTATGCTGCCTGAAACGCTTTTGTTCAGCCAGATCTAAAAGAGATGCCAACTCTCTGCCCTCAGTACAGTATTTTCATATTAATTTACCATTCCTAGCGAAATTGTATGTTCTCTTAATTCGTGTTAATGACACGCCTAATACACTAACATAGCTGGCGATTTAACTGAAAGTTTTCTATTCATGTAAACCAACTTAGCTGACCTGTTTTTTGACTCACACAGACAGTGGACTGGCTGGCTGCTGTTATCCGGTGCGTGTCATCTCGCAACGACCTGCATGCGATACCTTTGTTGAACAAAACGGTCTCATGTTAACACAGCATTCGAGCAGAACCACCTCAGACGCTAAAGTTTCTTTTTGACTTTATGTGTTAATCTTTTAAAAATATAATACTCTCCTGCCAGTTAAAGCCTGTCTTTAAGTCTTTAAATGTCTTTAATATTTATTTTAGTTATTCAATTCATATAATGAAGATAGATGCAAAGAAACGTCGGGCTGGGTGTTGTCAATACATTTAGTCACGTAGGCTGCAGCTGTAAATCATACATCGTTATGCCTACTGGATCGCTAGAAAAAAACAAAAACCTATCGTTGAAAAATCACTTGAAGGAAGAAAAAAATAAAAGTACCAATTTCTGCCAATAAATGGAATCCCCGTATCAGAAATGGGGGGAAGTTACAGCGACGCAGTTAGTCTGTGAGTAGAATAGATTATGTGGACAACTTCACTGTTTCCACAAAGGAACCAAAAATGTGCTTTTTAACAGGACTTGGTCAGTGTAATGATATAATTGCTAGCATTCGCTTATGGTCAACGGTACCGAAAATGCCCGTTGCACCAGCCATCATAACAAATGTCCCAATATAGGATCGATTTAAACCTCTATATATTTTTATTTCACGTTGACAGTGTAGGCGATTGTGTGTATTGCGACGCGAATTACATTTAATTGGGTTACGGCATTCACTTCAATCGAATGAAGTCAAATAGAAACGGCTCGAATTCCTTAATAAGGCTTCTTCGTTTTCAACCCAACTTTCCGAACAGCTGTTTTGTGTTGAGTCCTTAAAATGCTACACTACGTTTTTTTTTAAACCAAATAACATTGAACTTCAATGCAAGATCTGCATTATATGTGTTAATCTTTTAAATATATGATACTTTCCTGCCAGTAAAAGCCTGTCTTTTATTTTAGTTATTCAATCCATATAATTAAGGTAGATGAAAAAAACGTTGCTATGGGCTGGGTGTTGTCAGTACATTTTCTCACGTAGGCTGCCGCTGTTACTCATACATCGTTATGGTTACTGGCTCGCAAAAAGAAACAAAACTTGTCATTGAGAAATCACTTTATCCAAGAAAATTAGAAAGAATACTAACCTTTGCCACTAGATGGCAGTCGCGTATTAGAAATGGGAGAGTCAGTTGCGACTTGCGTTGAAGTTTTAAGACTGGATATAATGAGTCTCCAGCGAAAATAGTGAACTATTATTGCTTAATGGATGTGATGACACTCCAACAATGAACATATGTGAAAAGTTGTAGCCTCAAAATCAGGCAATGTAGAATTTAATACCTTTTTGAAATGATTTAATACATAATTTTCCTGTTTGGGCAGCATTACAAGTTAATTTTAAGGCTGACCATAGCCATTCCATTCCAAGTTATTAAAAATCAGTTCACAGTTGTGTGTCAGGGCTATAATATCATGCTGACCACATTTTGTGTGACTGTGATGAACCCCCTAGGAAGAGTATTTCAAAGTTTGGTACGTGAAAAAACTCTTAAAAACACACAAAATCCAAAATAGCTCACTTCCTGTTGGGAAAAGTTAAGGGATGCAAATGAGAAATGTGTGTGTCTTGAGGAGACCCTTATGCCTACCAGACGTGGTGCATTTACGTGAAAGTATATGTCCACAATATTAGAAAAGAGCCATAGGGGGCGCTGTGTAGCCACGCCCAGATGAATGTGGATATGGATGTGATTGCACTCCAAAAGTGAATATATTTGTAAAATATCAGCCCGATCAGATGATGTAGAACGGAATTAAGCCCACTTCCTGTTTTTGGGCATAACGTGTGTATTATACGCCTCGCCATTGCCAAACCGTTTGAGATATCAAAAATCCTTTTGTCATTTAGGGTCAGGACTATTCTCAGATCATGATGACTCCATTTGGTGTGAATGTGATGAATACCCTAGCAGGAAGGCATACAAATATGATAAAAACCTCACTTCCTGTTGCCAGATGGTGGCGCTATAACATTGACTTCTTCTTGGTATATGGATGTGATTACACTCTAACAGTGAACATATTTGTAAAATATCAGCCAGATCAGACAATGTAGACCATGAATTTATGGCTACTTCCTGTTGGCGTGGCGTGACATGAAAATTGTACTCCTCGCCATGACCATACCGTTTGAGATATCAAAAATATCCTTCGGAATTAGTATCATAACTATCCTCAGACCACTTTGACCACATGTGGTGTGAATGCGATGAACCCCCTAGGAGGAGTACTTAAAAGTGTAGTACGTGTAAAACGCACAAAATTCAAAATGGCTGACTTCCTGTTCACATATTTGATTCGATGCAAATGAGAATTGTGTTTGGGCAGAGGAGCCCCACAACCCTACAAAATTAGGTGAAGGTAGCTCAAAGTGCCTGTCCACAATAGAAGACAAAGCAATAGGGGGCGCTGTGGAGTCCCTTGGCCACGCCCAGGTCTGAGCATCTGAGAGTTCCTGAGAGACACCACTTCTCATGTTTGTGCAAAATTCCGTGAGTCCATGGCAAGCACCTCAAAAATGCACAAAACATAGAAAAAAAAGATTATAATAATTATAGGGGGCGCTGTCTAACCACGCCCCGATTGATATGTATATATTTGATATTGTATTCCAAGAGTGAACATATTTCTAAAATATCAGCCTGATCGGACGATATCGAAAAAAAAGTCATTTTTTTGCACGCACTATGTCTACTCTACGACTCGCCATTTCCATTCCGTTTGAGATATCAAAAATCCCTTCGCAATTTAGTGTAAGGACTATCTTAAGATCATGCTGACCATATTTGGTGTGAATGTGATCAATGCCCTAGCAGGAAGGCATACAAATATGATGAAGACCACACTTCCTGTTGCCAGATGGTGGCGCTATAACATTGACCCGTTCTTGGGATATGGATGTGTTCATACTCCAACAATAAACGTATTTCTAAAATATCAGCCAGATCAGACGATGTCGGCCATGAAATTACGGCCACTTCCTGTTGGCGTGGCGTGACATAAAAATTGTAATCCTCCCCGTGACTGTCCCATTTGAGCTATCAAAAATATCCTGGCATTTTAGTATCATGACTATCCTGAGACCATTCTGACCACAGTTGGTGTGAATGCGATGAACCCCCTAGGAGGAGTACTTAAAAGTGTAGAACGTGTAAAACGCACAAAATCCAAAATGGCTGACTTCCTGTTCGCATATTTGATTAGATGCGAATTTGAAATGTGTTTGGCCTGAGGAGTGCTATATGCCTACTAAATATGGTGCAGGTAGCTCAAAGTGCCTGCCCACAATAGAACACAATGCGATAGGGGGCGCTGTGGAGTCCCTCAGCGACGCCCAGGTCTGAGCATCTGAGAGATCCTGACAGCCACCACTTCTGATGTGTGTGCAAAATTCCGTGAGTTTTCATTCATGGCAAGCACCTCAAAAATGCACAAAACATTGAAAAAAAAAGAATAATAATAATAAATATAGCTGCAAGCAGCAATGAACGGGCCCAAGCACCATGGGCGCAACCGCCTTGGTGGCACAGTTGTGCCAATGACATGTTTCACAATATGTACACACTTTGGAAATAATCACCTTCCTGGACAACGTATAGTGTGCACAGGAATTCCCCTTTGATCAATGAAGATGTTTCTGCTGCTATTGGAATGCATCAATGATATAAGCCTCACTTCCTATTGCCAGATGGTGGCGCTATAATATTGAGCTGTGTATGGTTTATGGATTTGATTTCACTCCAATAATTAACATATTTGTACATTTTCAGCCAAATTGGAAGATGTCAAGTAAAATTTAAGCCACTTCCTGTTGCCAGATGGTGGCGGTATAATATTGAGCCGTGTATGGTTCATGGATTTGATTACACTCCAATAATTAACATATTTGTCCATTTTCAGCAATATTGGAAGATGTCAAGTAAAATTAAAGCCACTTCCTGTTGCCAGATGGTGGCGCTATGCCATTGAGCCTTTCTTGGTATATGGATGAGATTACACTCCAAAAATGAACATGTGTGAAGTTTCTGCCACATCAGACAATGTAGAATGAAACAAAAATTACTTCTTGCTTGCACAGTGTAATAATATGCTCCAGTCCTGTATGGAGAGCAGAGATGAATTAATTTCAATAGATTTTACAGCGGGAGGCACAATTTACGCTTGAGAAGTCATTCGGTTATAAATATGCACTCAAAATAGAACCATTGGCGTAAAGAAACTATTCATCTTTATTGTGGCCGCACCGGGGATGGAACCGCGGACCTTGCATGTCTTAATCCACTGTCTGAACCATTAAGCTATACTGCCCTCTTATACACGTACGTTATCTATTGGCCAAAAGTTGTATGTTTCCTTTAATCCTGGTTAAATAATTTCTCTCCGAAGTGTCGGATAATATTGCATTAAACGTCGAGTTAGCCAGCATCATTTTTTTCCATTTCACCGGTAATTATGCTGCCTGAAACGCATTTGTTCAGCCAAATCTAAAGGAGATGCCAAGTCTCTGCCCTCAATCCGGTATTTTCATATTAAGTCAAAAATTCCTAGCGAAATTGTATGTTCTCTTAATTCGTGTTTAATGACAAGCAAAATAAACTAACATATCTGGCGATTTAACTGAAAGTTTTCTATTCATGTAAACAAACGTAGCTGACCTGTTTTTTTGACTCACACAGACAGTGGACAGGCTGGCTGCTGTTAGCCAATGCGCGTCATCTCGAAACGACCTGCATGCCATACCTTTGTTGAACATAACGGTCTCATGTTAACACAGAGTTGGACCACAGCCATCTCAAACGTTAACGTTTCTTTTTGACTTTTGACTCTTTTAAATATATGCTACTCTCCTGCCAGTTAAAGACAGTCATTAAATGTCTTTAATATTTATTTCAGATATTCTATTCAAAAATGAAAATAGATGCAAAGAAACGTCGGGCTGGGTGTTGTCAATACATTTTGTCACGTAGGCTGCAGCTGTAAATCATACATCGTCATGCCTACTGGCTCGCTAGAAAAAAAACAAAAACCTATCGTTGAAAAATCACTTGAAGGAAGAAAAATATAAAAGTTCCACTTTCTGCCAATAAATGGAATCCCCGTATCAGAAATGGGGGGAAGTTACAGCGACGCAGTTAGTCTGTGAGTAGAATAGATTGTGTAGACAACTTCACTGTTTCCACAAAGGTGATGTGCTTTTTAACAGGACTTGGTCAGTGTAATGATATAAATGCTAGCATTCGATTATGGTCAACGGTACCGAAAATGCCCGTTGCACCAGCCATCATAACAAATGTCCCAATATAGGATCGATTTAAACCTCTATATATTTTTATTTCACGTTGACAGTGTAGGCTATTATGTGTATTCCGACGCGAATTACATTTAATTGGGTTACGGCATTCACTTCAACCGAATGAAGTCAAATAGAAACGGCTCGAATTCCTTAATAAGGCTTCTTGATTTTCAAGCTAACTTTCCGAACAGCTGTTTTGTATTGAGTCCTTAAAATGCTACAACACGGTTTTTTTTAAACCAAATAACATTGAACGTCATTGCAAGATATATGCAATACCAACTTTTGCCAGTAGATGGCAGTCGCGTATTAGAAATGGGAGAGTCATTTGCGACTTGCGTTGAAGTTTTAAGACTGGATATAATGAGTCTCCAGCGAAAATAGTGAACTATTATTGCTTAATGGATGTGATGACACTCCAACAATGAACATATGTGAAAAGTTGTAGCCTCAAAATCAGGCAATGTAGAATTTAATACCTTTTTGAAATTATTTAATACATAATTGTATTAAAACATAAACTGTTTGGGCAGCATTACAAGTTAATTTTAAGGCTGACCATAGCCATACCATTCCAAGATATTAAAAATCAGTTTATAGTTGTGTGTCAGGGCTATAATACCATGCTGACCACATTTTGTGTGAATGTGATGAACCCCCTAGGAAGAGTATTTCAAAGTTTGGTACGTGAAAAAACACTTAAAAACACACAAAATCCAAAATAGCTCACTTCCTGTTGGGAAAAGTTAAGGGATGCAAATGAGAAATGTGTGTGTCTTGAGGAGACCCTTATGCCTACCAGACGTGGTGCATTTACGTGAAAGTATATGTCCACAATATTAGAAAAAAGCCATAGGGGGCGCTGTGTAGCCACGCCCAGATGAATGTGGATATGGATGTGATTGCACTCCAAAAGTGAATATATTTGCAAAATATCAGCCCGATCAGATGATGTAGAACGGAATTAAGCCCACTTCCTGTTTTTGGGTGTAACGTGTGTATTATACGCCTCGCCATTGCCAAACCGTTTGAGATATCAAAAATCCTTTCGTCATTTAGGGTCAGGACTATTCTAAGATCATGATGACTACATTTGGTGTGAATGTGAGGAATACCCTAGCAGGAACGCATACAAACATGATAAAAACCTCACTTCCGTTGCCAGATGGTGGCGCTATAACATTGACAACTTCTTGGTATATGGATGTGATTACACTCTAACAGTGAACATATGTGTAAAATATCAGCCAGATCAGACAATGTAGACCATGAATTTATGGCTACTTCCTGTTGGCGCGGCGTGACATGAAAATTGTACGCCTCGCCATGAGCATACCGTTTGAGATATCAAAAATATCCTTTGGAATTAGTATCATGACTATCCTGAGACCGCTTAGACGACATTTCGTGTGAATTCAATAAACCCCCTAGGAGGAGTACTTAAAAGTGTAGTACGTGTAAAATGCACAAAATTCAAAATGGCTGACTTCCTGTTCACATATTTATTGGATGCGAAAGAGAAATGTGTTTGTCCAGAGGAGCCCCACATGCATACCAAATTAGGTGAAGGTAGCTCAAAGTGCCTGTCCACAATAGAAGACAAAGCATTAGGGGGCGCTGTGGAGTCCCTCGGCCACGCCCAGGTCTGAGCATCTGATACATCCTGACAGCCAACACTTCTCATGTGTCTGCAAAATTCTGTGAGTTTTCATCCATGGCAAGCACCTCAAAAATGCAAAATACATTGAAAAAAAAGAGAATAATAATTATAGGGGGCGCTGTCTAGCCACGCCCCGATTGATATGTATATATTTCATATTGTACTCCAACAGTGAACATATTAATAAAATATCAGCCAGATCGGACGATGTCGAAAAAAAAGTCATTTTTTTGCACGCAATATGTGTACTTTACGACTCGCCATTTCCATACCGTTTGAGATATCAAAAATCCCTTCACAGCTTATGGTCATGACTATCCTAAGATCATGCGGACCACATTTCGTGTGAATGTGATGAATGCCCTAGCAGGAAGGCATACAAATATGATAAAGACCTCACTTCCTGTTGCCAGATGGTGGCGCTATAACATTGACCCGTTCTTGGGATATGGATGTGATTATACTCCAACAATAAACGTATTTCTAAAATATCAGCCAGATCAGACGATGTAAACCATGAAATTACGGCCACTTCCTGTTGGCGTGGCGTGACATAAAAATTATACGCCTCCCCAGGACCGTCCCGTTTGAGCTATCAAAAATATCCTGGCAATTTAGCATCATGAATATCCTGAGACCATTCTGACCACAGGTGGTGTGAATGTCATGAACCCCCTAGGAGGAGTACTTAAAAGTGCAGTACGTGTAAAACGCACAAAATCCAAAATGGCTGACTTCCTGTTTGTATATTTGATTAGATGCAAATGAGAAATGTGTTTGGACCGAGGAGTGCTATATGCGTACAAATTTTTTTGAAGGTAGCTCAAAGTGCCTGCCCACAATAGATGACAATGCAATAGGGGGCGCTGTGGAGTCCCTCATCGACGCCCAGGTCTGAGCATCTGAGACAACCTGACAGCCACCACTTCTGATGTGTGGGCCAAATTCTGTGAGTTTTCATCCATGGCAAGCACCTCAAAAATGCACAAAACATTGAAAAAAAAAGAATAATAATAATAAATATAGCTGCAAGCAGCAATGAACGGGCCCAAGCCCCATGGGGGCAACCGCCTTGGTGGCATAGTTCTGCCAATGACATGTTTCACGACATGTACACACTTTGGAAATAATCACCTTCCTGGACAACGTATAGTGTGCACAGGAATTTCCCTTTGATCAATGAAGATGTTGGCGCTGCTATTGGAATGCATCAATGATATAAGCCTCACTTCCTGTTGCCAGATGGTGGCGCTATATTATTGATCCGTGTATGTTTTTTGAATTTGATTACACTCCAGAAATAAACATATTTGTACATTTTCAGCCACATCGGAAGATGTTCAGCGAAATTAAGGTCAATTCCTGTTTCCAGATGATGCTGCTATAACATTGAGTCGTTTTTGGAATATGGATTTGATTACACTCCAACACTGAGCATCTGTGTAAAGTTGCAGTCACATCAGACATTGGAGAATTTAAGTATGACCACTTCCTGTTTGTCTGGCATGATGTGTTTATCTGCCTGACCATAGCTATATCATCCCAGTAAATCAAAAATCTGTTTTGTCAGGACCATCCTAGCATCATGCTGACCACATTTACCGTGAATGTCATGAACCCATTGAAAAATAATGCTTAAGAATGCAATATAAGGCTCACTTCCTGTTGCCAGCGGGTGGCGCTTTGCCATTTAGCCTTTATTGGAAAATGGATGAGATTACACTCCAAAAATGAACGTGTGAAGTTTCAGCCACAACAGACAATGTAGAATGAAATAAAAATAACGTCTTGCTTGCACATTGTGATAACATGCTACAGTCCTGTATGGAGAGCAGAGATTAATTAATGTCCATAGTTTTTACACGGGGAGGCACAATTTATGCTTGAAAAGTCATTAGGCCATAAACATGCACTCGAAATGAAAACAATTGGCTTCAAGAAACTATTCAAATTCATTGTGGCTGCAGCGGGGATCGAACGGCTGAATTTGCGTGCCTTAATCCACCGCCCTAACCATTACGCTATACTGCCCGCTTATACACGGGTGCCATCTATTGGCCAAATGTCTCCTTTTATCTTGGTTTAATAATTTCTCTACGAAGTGTCGGATAATATTGCACGAAACGTCTAGTTAACCAGCATCATTCTTTTCCATTTCACTGGTAATTATGCTGCCTGAAACGCATTTGTTCAGCCAAATCTAAAAGATGCCAACTCTCTGCCCTCAATACAGTATTTTCATATTAATTTACCATTCCTAGCGAAATTGTATGTTCTCTTAATTCGTGTTTAATGACAAGCCTAATAAACTAACATAGCTGGCGATTTAACTGAAAGTCTATTATTCATGTAAACCAACGTAGCTGACCTGTTTTTTGACTCACACAGACAGTGGACTGGCTGGCTGCTGTTAGCCCGTGCGTGTCATCTCGCAACGACCTGCATGTGATACCTTTGTTGAACAAAACGGTCTCATGTTAACACAGCGTTCGAGCAGAGCCACCTCAGACGCTAAAGTTTCTTTTTGACTTCATGTGTTAATCTTTTAAAAATATGATACTCTCCTGCCAGTTAAAGCCTGTCTTTAAGAAAAAAATGAAAGTACCACTTTCTGCCAATAAATTGAATCGCCGTATCAGAAATGGGGGGAAGTTACAGCGACGCAGTTAGTCTGTGAGTAGAACAGATTGTGTAGACAACTTCACTGTTTCCACAAAGGTGATGTGCTTTTTAACAGGACTTGGTCAGTGTAATGATATAAATGCTAGCATTCGATTATGGTCAACGGTACCGAAAATGCCCGTTGCACCAGCCATCATAACAAATGTCCCAATATAGGATCGATTTAAACCTCTATATATTTTTATTTCACGTTGACAGTGTAGGCTATTATGTGTATTCCGACGCGAATTACATTTAATTGGGTTACGGCATTCACTTCAACCGAATGAAGTCAAATAGAAACGGCTCGAATTCCTTAATAAGGCTTCTTGATTTTCAAGCTAACTTTCCGAACAGCTGTTTTGTATTGAGTCCTTAAAATGCTACAACACGGTTTTTTTTAAACCAAATAACATTGAACGTCATTGCAAGATATATGCAATACCAACTTATGCCACTAGATGGCAGTCGCGTATTAGAAATGGGAGAGTCATTTGCGACTTGCGTTGAAGTTTTAAGACTGGATATAATGAGTCTCCAGCGAAAATAGTGAACTATTATTGCTTAATGGATGTGATGACACTCCAACAATGAACATATGTGAAAAGTTGTAGCCTCAAAATCAGGCAATGTAGAATTTAATACCTTTATGAAATTATTTAATACATAATTGTATTAAAACATGAACTGTTTGGGCAGCATTTCAAGTTAATTTTAAGGCTGACCATAGCCATACCATTCCAAGATATTAAAAATCAGTTCATAGTTGTGTGTCAGGGCTATAATATCATGCTGACCACATTTTGTGTGAATGTGATGAACCCCCTAAGAAGAGTATTTCAAAGTTTGGTACGTGAAAAAACACTTAAAAACACACAAAATCCAAAATTGCTCACTTCCTGTTGGGAAAAGTTAAGGGATGCAAATGAGAAATGTGTGTGTCTTGAGGAGACCCTTATGCCTACCAGACGTGGTGCATTTACGTGAAAGTATATGTCCACAATATTAGAAAAAAGCCATAGGGGGCGCTGTGTAGCCACGCCCAGATGACTGTGGATATGGATGTGATAGCACTCCAAAAGTGAATATATTTGTAAAATATCAGCCCGATCAGATGATGTAGAACGGAATTAAGCCCACTTCCTGTTTTTGGGCGTAACGTGTGTATTATACGCCTCGCCATTGCCAAACCGTTTGAGATATCAAAAATCCTTTCGTCATTTAGGGTCGGAACTATTCTAAGATCATGACGACTACATTTGGTGTGAATGTGATGAATACCTTAGCAGGAACGCATACAAACATGATAAAAACCTCACGTCCGTTGCCAGATGGTGGCGCTATAACATTGATTTCTTCTTGGTATTTGGATGTGATTACACTCTAACAGTGAACATATTTGTAAAATATCAGCCAGATCAGACAATGTAGACCATGAATTTATGGCAACTTCCTGTTGGCGCGGCGTGACATGAAAATTGTACGCCTCGCCATGACCATACCGTTTGAGATATCAAAAATATCCTGTGGAATTAGTATCATGACTATCCTGAGACCACTTTGACCACATTTCGTGTGAATGCAATGAACCCCCTAGGAGGAGTACTTAAAAGTGTAGTACGTGTAAAATGCACAAAATTCAAAATGGCTGACTTCCTGTTTACATATTTGATTCGATGCGAATGAGAAATGTGTTTGTTCAGAGGAGCCCCACATGCATACCAAATTAGGTGAAGGTAGCTCAAAGTGCCTGTCCACAATAGAAGACAAAGCATTAGGGGGCGCTGTGGAGTCCCTTGGCCACGGCCAGGTCTGAGCATCTGATACATCCTGACAGCCAACACTTCTCATGTGTGTGCAAAATTCTGTGAGTTTCCATCCATGGTAAGCACCTGAAAAATGCAAAATACATTGAAAAAAAAGAGAATAATAATTATAGGGGGCGCTGTCTAGCCACGCCCCGATTGATATGTATATATCTGATATTGTACTGCTACATTGAACATATTTGTAAAATATCAGCCAGATCGGACGATGTCGAAAAAAAAGTCATTTTTTTGCACGCAATATGTGTACTGTACGACTCGCCATTTCCATACCGTTTGAGAAATCAAAAATCCCTTCACAACTTAGCGTAAGGACTATCTTAAGATCATGCTGACCGCATTTGGTGTGAATGTGCTGAATGCCCTAGCAGGAATGCATACAAATATGTTAAAGACCTCACTTCCTGTTGCCAGATGGTGGCGCTATAACATTGACCTGTTCTTGGGATATGGATGTGATTATAGTCCAACAATAAACGTATTTCTAAAATATCAGCCAGATCAGACGATGTAGACCATGAGATTATGGCCACTTCCTGTTGGCGCGGCGTGACATAAAAATTGTACTCCTCCCCATGACCGTCCCGTTTGAGCTATCAAAAATATCCTGGCAATTTAGCATCATGACTATCCTGAGACCATTCTGACCACAGGTGGTGTGAATGCGATGAACCCCCTAGGAGGAGTACTTAAAAGTGTAGTACGTGTAAAACTCAGAAAATCCAAAATGGCTGACTTCCTGTTTGGATATTTGATTAGATCCGAATGAGAAATGTGTTTGGACCGAGGAGCGCTATAGGGCCACCAAATTAGGTGCAGGTAGCTCAAAGTGCCTGCCCACAATAGAAGACAATGCGATAGGGGGCGCTGTGGAGTCCCTCGGCCACGCCCAGGTCTGAGCATCTGAGAGCTCCTGACAGCAACCACTTCTGATGTGTGGGCAAAATGTCAAGACTTTTTACGCATGGCAAGGCCCTCAAAAAAGCCCATTTGCCTGAAGAAAAAGAATAATAATAATAAATATAGCTGCAAGCAGCAATGAACGGGCCCAAGCCCCATGGGGGCAACCGCCTTGGTGGCATAGTTCTGCCAATGACATGTTTCACAACATGTACACACTTTGGAAATAATCACCTTCCTGGACAACGTATAGTGTGCACAGGAATTTCCCTTTGATCAATGAAGATGTTGGCGCTGCTATTGGAATGCATCAATGATATAAGCCTCACTTCCTGTTGCCAGATGGTGGCGCTATATTATTGATCCGTGTATGTTTTTTGAATTTGATTACACTCCAGAAATAAACATATTTGTACATTTTCAGCCACATCGGAAGATGTTCAGCGAAATTAAGGTCAATTCCTGTTTCCAGATGATGCTGCTATAACATTGAGTCGTTTTTGGAATATGGATTTGATTACACTCCAACACTGAGCATCTGTGTAAAGTTGCAGTCACATCAGACATTGGAGAATTTAAGTATGACCACTTCCTGTTTGTCTGGCATGATGTGTTTTTTATGTGCCTGACCATAGCTATATCATCCCAGTAAATCAAAAATCAGTTTTGTCAGGACCATCCTAGCATCATGCTGATCACATTTACCGTGAATGTCATGAACCCATTGAAAAATAATGCTTAAGAATGCAATATAAGGCTCACTTCCTGTTGCCAGCGGGTGGCGCTTTGCCATTTAGCCTTTATTGGAAAATGGATGAGATTACACTCCAAAAATGAACGTGTGAAGTTTCAGCCACATCAGACAATGTAGAATGAAATAAAAATAACGTCTTGCTTGCACATTGTGATAACATGCTACAGTCCTGTATGGAGAGCAGAGATTAATTAATTTCCATAGTTTTTACACGGGGAGGCACAATTTATGCTTGAAAAGTCATTAGGCCATAAACATGCACTCAAAATGAAAACAATTGGCTTCAAGAAACTATTCAAATTCATTGTGGCTGCAGCGGGGATCGAACGGCTGAATTTGCGTGCCTTAATCCACCGCCCTAACCATTACGCTATACTGCCCGCTTATACACGGGTGCCATCTATTGGCCAAATGTCTCCTTTTATCTTGGTTTAATAATTTCTCTACGAAGTGTCGGATAATATTGCACGAAACGTCTAGTTAACCAGCATCATTCTTTTCCATTTCACTGGTAATTATGCTGCCTGAAACGCATTTGTTCAGCCAAATCTAAAAGAGATGCCAACTCTCTGCCCTCAATACAGTATTTTCATATTAATTTACCATTCCTAGCGAAATTGTATGTTCTCTTAATTCGTGTTTAATGACAAGCCTAATAAACTAACATAGCTGGCGATTTAACTGAAAGTTTTCTATTCATGTAAACCAACGTAGCTGACCTGTTTTTTGACTCACACAGACAGTGGACTGGCTGGCTGCTGTTAGCCCGTGCGTGTCATCTCGCAACGACCTGCATGTGATACCTTTGTTGAACAAAACGGTCTCATGTTAACACAGCGTTCGAGCAGAGCCACCTCAGACGCTAAAGTTTCTTTTTGACTTCTTGTGTTAATCTTTTAAAAATATGATACTCTCCTGCCAGTTAAAGCCTGTCTTTAAGTCTTTAAATGTCTTTAATATTTATTTTAGTTATTCAATTCATGTAATGAAAATAGATGCAAAGAAACGTCGGGCTGGGTGTTGTCAATACATTTTGTCACGTAGGCTGCAGCTGTGAATCATACATCGTTATGCCTACTGGCTCGCTAGAAAAAAAAAAAAAACCTATCGTTGAAAAATCACTTGAAGGAAGAAAAAAATGAAAGTACCACTTTCTGCCAATAAATTGAATCGCCGTATCAGAAATGGGGGGAAGTTACAGCGACGAAGTTAGTCTGTGAGTAGAACAGATTGTGTAGACAACTTCACTGTTTCCACAAAGGAACCAAGGACTTGGTCAGTGTAATGATATAAATGCTAGCATTCGATTATGGTCAACGGTACCGAAAATGCCCGTTGCACCAGCCATCATAACAAATGTCCCAATACAGGATCGATTTAAACCTCTATATATTTTTATTTCACGTTGACAGTGTAGGCTATTATGTGTATTCCGACGCGAATTACATTTAATTGGGTTACGGCATTCACTTCAATCGAATGAAGTCAAATAGAAACGGCTCGAATTCCTTAATAAGGCTTCTTGGTTTTCAAGCCAACTTTCCGAACAGCTGTTTTGTATTGAGTCCTTAAAATGTTACAATACGGTTTTTTCAAAATCCAAATAACATTGAACGTCAAAGCAATATATGCATTATATGTGTTAATCTTTCAAATATATGATACTTTCCTGCCAGTAAAAGCCTGTTTTTTATTTTAGTTATTCAATCGAGTTAATTAAGATAGATGAGAAAAAACGTTGCTGTGGGCTGGGTGTTTTCAGTACATTTTGTCACGTAGGCTGCCGCTGTTACTCATACATCGTTATGGTTACTGGCTCGCAAAAAGAAACAAAACTTGTCGTTGAGAAATCACTTTATCCAAGAAAAAGAGAAACAATACCGAAAATTAGAAAGAATACTAACCTTTGCCACTAGATGGCAGTCGCGTATTAGAAATGGGAGAGTCAGTTGCGACTTGAGTTGAAGTTTTAAGACTGGAGATAATGAGTCTCCAGCGAAAATAGTAAACTATTATTGCTTAATGGATGTGATGACACTCCAACAATGAACATATGTGAAAAGATGTAGCCTCAAAATCAGGCAATGTAGAATTTAATACCTTTTTGAAATTATTTAATATATAATTTTCCTATTTGGGCAGCATTACAAGTTAATTTTAAGGCTGACCATAGCCATACCATTCCAAGATATTAAAAATCAGTTCATAGTTGTGTGTCAGGGCTATAATATCATGCTGACTACATTTTGTGTGAATGTGATGAACCCCCTAGGAAGAGTATTTCAAAGTTTGGTACGTGAAAAAACACTTAAAAACACACAAAATCCAAAATAGCTCACTTCCTGTTGGGAAAAGTGAAGGGATGCAAATGAGAAATGTGTGTGTCTTGAGGAGACCCTTATGCCTACCAGACGTGGTGCATTTACGTGAAAGTATATGTCCACAATATTAGAAAAAAGCCATAGGGGGCGCTGTGTAGCCACGCCCAGATGAATGTGGATATGGATGTGATTGCACTCCAAAAGTGAATATATTTGTAAAATATCAGCCCGATCAGATGATGTAGAACGGAATTAAGCCCACTTCCTGTTTTTGGGCGTAACGTGTGTATTATACGCCTCGCCATTGCCAAACCGTTTGAGATATCAAAAATCCTTTCGTCATTTAGGGTCAGGACTATTCTAAGATCATGATGACTACATTTGGTGTGAATGTGATGA
This sequence comes from Conger conger, assembly GCF_963514075.1. Lineage (NCBI taxonomy): Eukaryota > Metazoa > Chordata > Actinopteri > Anguilliformes > Congridae > Conger > Conger conger. The sequence goes on from NC_083762.1 coordinate 48,021,990, forward strand.
ATACCCTAGCAGTAACGCATACAAACATGATAAAAACCTCACTTCCGTTGCCAGATGGTGGCGCTATAACATTGATTTCTTCTTGGTATTTGGATGTGATTAGACTCTAACAGTGAACATATTTGTAAAATATCAGCCAGATCAGACAATGTAGACCATGAATTTATGGCTACTTCCTGTTGGCGTGGCGTGACATGAAAATTGTACGCCTCGCCATGACCATACCGTTTGAGATATCAAAAATATCCTTTGGAATTAGTATCATGACTATCCTGAGACCACTTTGACCACATTTGGTGTGAATGCAATGAACCCCCTAGGAGGAGTACTTAAAAGTGTAGTACGTGTAAAACGCACAAAATTCAAAATGGCTGACTTCCTGTTCACATATTTGATTCGATGCGAATGAGAAATGTGTTTGGGCAGAGGAGCCCCACAACCCTACAAAATTAGGTGAAGGTAGCTCAAAGTGCCTGTCCACAATAGAAGACAAAGCAATAGGGGGCGCTGTGGAGTCCCTTGGCCACGCCCAGGTCTGAGCATCTGACAGTTCTTGAGAGACACCACTTCTCATGTGTGTGCAAAATTCCGTGAGTTTTCATCCATGGCAAGCACCTCAAAAATGCACAAAACATAGAAAAAAAAGATTATAATAATTATAGGGGGCGCTGTCTAGCCACGCCCCGATTGATATGTATATATTTGATATTGTATTCCAACAGTGAACATATTTCTAAAATATCAGCCAGATCGGACGATATTGAAAAAAAAGTCATTTTTTTGCACGCACTATGTCTACTCTACGACTCGCCATTTCCATACCGTTTGAGATATCAAAAATCCCTTGGCAATTTAGTGTAAGGACTATGTTAAGATCATGTGGACCACATGTGGTGTGAATGTGATGAATGCCCTAGCAGGAAGGCATACAAATATGATGAAGACCACACTTCCTGTTGCCAGATGGTGGCGCTATAACATTGACCCGTTCTTGGGATATGGATGTGTTTATACTCCAACAATAAACGTATTTCTAAAATATCAGCCAGATCAGACGATGTCGACCATGAAATTACGGCCACTTCCTGTTGGCGTGGCGTGACATAAAAATTGTAATCCTCCCCGTGACTGTCCCGTTTGAGCTATCAAAAATATCCTGCCAATTTAGTATCATGACTATCCTGAGACCATTCTGACCACAGTTGGTGTGAATGCGATGAACCCCCTAGAAGGAGTACTTAAAAGTGTAGAACGTGTAAAACGCACAAAATCCAAAATGGCTGACTTCCTGTTTGCATATTTGATTAGATTCGAATTTGAAATGTGTTTGGCCTGAGGAGTGCTATATGCATACTAAATATGGTGCAGGTAGCTCAAAGTGCCTGCCCACAATAGAAGACAATGCAATAGGGGGCGCTGTGGAGTCCCTCAGCGACGCCCAGGTCTGAGCATCTGAGAGATCCTGACAGCCACCACTTCTGATGTGTGTGCAAAATTCCGTGAGTTTTCATTCATGGCAAGCACCTCAAAAATGCACAAAACATTGAAAAAAAAAGAATAATAATAATAATAATAATAATAATCCTTCCAATAACAATAGGGTCCTTCGCACCCTACGGTGCTTGGGCCCTAAATATAGCTGCAAGCAGCAATGAACGGGCCCAAGCCCCATGGGGGCAACCGCCTTGGTGGCATAGTTCTGCCAATGACATGTTTCACAACATGTACACAATTTGGAAATAATCACCTTCCTGGACAACGTATAGTGTGCACAGGAATTTCCCTTTGATCAATGAAGATGTTGGCGCTGCTATTGGAATGCATCAATGATATAAGCCTCACTTCCTGTTGCCAGATGGTGGCGCTATATTATTGATCCGTGTATGTTTTTTGAATTTGATTAAACTCCAGAAATAAACATATTTGTACATTTTCAGCCACATCGGAAGATGTTCAGCGAAATTAAGGTCAATTCCTGTTTCCAGATGATGCTGCTATAACATTGAGTCGTTTTTGGAATATGGATTTGATTACACTCCAACACTGAGCATCTGTGTAAAGTTGCAGTCACATCAGACATTGGAGAATTTAAGTATGACCACTTCCTGTTTGTCTGGCATGATGTGTTTTTTATGTGCCTGACCATAGCTATATCATCCCAGTAAATCAAAAATCTGTTTTGTCAGGACCATCCTAGCATCATGCTGACCACATTTACCGTGAATGTCATGAACCCATTGAAAAATAATGCTTAAGAATGCAATATAAGGCTCACTTCCTGTTGCCAGCGGGTGGCGCTTTGCCATTTAGCCTTTATTGGAAAATGGATGAGATTACACTCCAAAAATGAACGTGTGAAGTTTCAGCCACATCAGACAATGTAGAATGAAATAAAAATAACGTCTTGCTTGCACATTGTGATAACATGCTACAGTCCTGTATGGAGAGCAGAGATTAATTAATTTCCATAGTTTTTACACGGGGAGGCACAATTTATGCTTGAAAAGTCATTAGGCCATAAACATGCACTCAAAATGAAAACAATTGGCTTCAAGAAACTATTCAAATTCATTGTGGCTGCAGCGGGGATCGAACGGCTGAATTTGCGTGCCTTAATCCACCGCCCTAACCATTACGCTATACTGCCCGCTTATACACGGGTGCCATCTATTGGCCAAATGTCTCCTTTTATCTTGGTTTAATAATTTCTCTACGAAGTGTCGGATAATATTGCACGAAACGTCTAGTTAACCAGCATCATTCTTTTCCATTTCACTGGTAATTATGCTGCCTGAAACGCATTTGTTCAGCCAAATCTAAAAGAGATGCCAACTCTATGCCCTCAATACAGTATTTTCATATTAATTTACCATTCCTAGCGAAATTGTATGTTCTCTTAATTCGTGTTTAATGACAAGCCTAATAAACTAACATAGCTGGCGATTTAACTGAAAGTTTTCTATTCATGTAAACCAACGTAGCTGACCTGTTTTTTGACTCACACAGACAGTGGACTGGCTGGCTGCTGTTATCCCGTGCGTGTCATCTCGCAACGACCTGCATGTGATACCTTTGTTGAACAAAACGGTCTCATGTTAACACAGCGTTCGAGCAGAGCCACCTCAGACGCTAAAGTTTCTTTTTGACTTCATGTGTTAATCTTTTTAAAATATGATACTCTCCTGCCAGTTAAAGCCTTTCTTTAAGTCTTTAAATGTCTTTAATATTTATTTTAGTTATTCAATTCATGTAATGAAAATGGATGCAAAGAAACGTCGGGCTGCGTGTTGTCAATACATTTTGTCACGTAGGCTGCAGCTGTAAATCATACATCGTTATGCCTACTGGCTCGCTAGAAAAAAACAAAAACCTATCGTTGAAAAATCACTTGAAGGAAGAAAAAAATGAAAGTACCACTTTCTGCCAATAAATTGAATCGCCGTATCAGAAATGGGGGGAAGTTACAGCGACGCAGTTAGTCTGTGAGTAGAACAGATTGTGTGGACAACTTCACTGTTTCCACAAAGGAACCAAAAGTGTGCTTTTTAACAGGACTTGGTCAGTGTAATGATATAAATGCTAGCATTCGATTATGGTCAACGGTACCGAAAATGCCCGTTGCACCAGCCATCAAAACAAATGTCCCAATACAGGATCGATTTAAACCTCTATATATTTTTATTTCACGTTGACAGTGTAGGCTATTATGTGTATTCCGACGCGAATTACATTTAATTGGGTTACGGCATTCACTTCAATCGAATGAAGTCAAATAGAAACGGCTCAAATTCCTTAATAAGGCTTCTTAATTTTCAAGCCAACTTTCCGAACAGCTGTTTTGTATTGAGTCCTTAAAATGCTACAATACGGTTTTTTAAAAATCCAAATAACATTGAACGTCAAAGCAATATATGCATTATATGTGTTAATCTTTTAAATATATGATGCTTTCCTGCCAGTAAAAGCCTATTTTTTATTTTAGTTATTCAATCGAGTTAATTAAGATAGATGAGAAAAAACGTTGGTGTGGGCTGGGTGTTTTCAGTACATTTTGTCATGTAGGCTGCCGCTGTTACTCATACATCGTTATGGTTACTGGCTCGCAAAAAGAAACAAAACATGTCGTTGAGAAATCACTTTATCCAAGAAAAAGAGAAACAATACCGAAAATTAGAAAGAATACTAACCTTTGCCACTAGATGGCAGTCGCGTATTAGAAATGGGAGAGTCAGTTGCGACTTGCGTTGAAGTTTTAAGACTGGAGATAATGAGTCTCCAGCGAAAATAGTAAACTATTATTGCTTAATGGATGTGATGACACTCCAACAATGAACATATGTGAAAAGATGTAGCCTCAAAATCAGGCAATGTAGAATTTAATACCTTTTTGAAATTATTTAATATATAATTTTCCTATTTGGGCAGCATTACAAGTTAATTTTAAGGCTGACCATAGCCATACCATTCCAAGATATTAAAAATCAGTTCATAGTTGTGTGTCAGGGCTATAATATCATGCTGACCACATTTTGTGTGAATGTGATGAACCCCCTAGGAAGAGTATTTCAAAGTTTGGTACGTGAAAAAACACTTAAAAACACACAAAATCCAAAATAGCTCACTTCCTGTTGGGAAAAGTTAAGGGATGCAAATGAGAAATGTGTGTGTCTTGAGGAGACCCTTATGCCTACCAGACGTGGTGCATTTACGTGAAAGTATATGTCCACAATATTAGAAAAAAGCCATAGGGGGCGCTGTGTAGCCACGCCCAGATGAATGTGGATATGGATGTGATTGCACTCCAAAAGTGAATATATTTGTAAAATATCAGCCCGATCAGATGATGCAGAACGGAATTAAGCCCACTTCCTGTTTTTGGGCGTAACGTGTGTATTATACGCCTCGCCATTGCCAAACCGTTTGAGATATCAAAAATCCTTTCGTCATTTAGGGTCAGGACTATTCTAAGATCATGATGACTACATTTGGTGTGAATGTGATGAATACCTTAGCAGGAACCCATACAAACATGATAAAAACCTCACGTCCGTTGCCAGATGGTGGCGCTATAACATTGATTTCTTCTTGGTATTTGGATGTGATTACACTCTAACAGTGAACATATTTGTAAAATATCAGCCAGATCAGACAATGTAGACCATGAATTTATGGCTACTTCCTGTTGGCTCGGCGTGACATGAAAATTGTACGCCTCGCCATGACCATACCGTTTGAGATATCAAAAATATCCTTTGGAATTAGTTTCATGACTATCCTGAGACCACTTTGACCACATTTCGTGTGAATGCAATGAACCCCCTAGGAGGAGTACTTAAAAGTGTAGTACGTGTAAAATGCACAAAATTCAAAATGGCTGACTTCCTGTTCACATATTTGATTCGATGCGAATGAGAAATGTGTTTGGCAAGAGGAGCCCCACATGCAGACCAAATTAGGTGAAGGTAGCTCAAAGTGCCTGTCCACAATAGAAGACAAAGCATTAGGGGGCGCTGTGGAGTCCCTCGGCCATGCCCATGTCTGAGCATCTGATACGTCCTGACAGCCAACACTTCTCATGTGTGTGCAAAATTCCGTGAGTTTCCATCCATGGCAAGCACCTCAAAAATGCTAAATACATTGAAAAAAAAGAGAATAATAATTATAGGGGGCGCTGTGTAGCCACGCCCCGATTGATATGTATATATTTCATATTGTACTCCAACAGTGAACATATTTGTAAAATATCAGCCAGATCGGACGATGTCGAAAAAAAAGTCATTTTTTTGCACGAAATATGTGTACTGTACGACTCGCCATTTCCATACCGTTTGAGATATCAAAAATCCCTTCACAGCTTATGGTCATGACTATCCTAAGATCATGCTGACCACATTTCGTGTCAATGTGATGAATGCCCTAGCAGGAAAGCATACAAATATGATAAAGACCTCACTTCCTGTTGCCAGATGGTGGCGCTATAACATTGACCCGTTCTTGGGATATGGATGTGATTATACTCCAACACTAAACATATTTCTGAAATATCAGCCAGATCAGACGATGTTGACCATGAAATTATGACCACTTCCTGTTGGCGCGGCGTGACATAAAAATTGCACGCCTCGCCATGACCATCCCTTTTGAGCTATCAAAAATATCCTGGCAATTTAGCATCATGAATATCCTGAGACCATTCTGACCACAGTTGGTGTGAATGCGATGAACCCCCTAGGAGGAGTACGTAAAAGTGTAGTACGTGTAAAACACACAAAATCCAAAATAGCTCACTTCCTGTTTGCATATTTGCATCAATGCGAATGAGAAATGTGTTTGAATTGAGGAGCCACACATGGTTACCAAATTAGTTTCATGTAGTTCAAAGTGCCTGCCCACAATAGACAACAATGCAATGGGGGGGGGGGGGTCAGTGCAATAGGGGGCGCTGTGGAGTCCCTCGGCCACACCCAGGTCTGAGCATCTGATAGATCCTGACGGCCACCACTTCTGATGTGTCTGCAAAATTTCAAGACTTTTTAGCCATGGCAAGGCCCTCAAAAATGCCCATTTGACGGAAGAGAAAGAATAATAATAATAATAATAATAATAATAATAATAAATATAGCTGCAAGCAGCAATGAACGGGCCCAAGCACCATGGGCGCAACCGCCTTGGTGGCACAGTTGTGCCAATGACATTTTTCACAATATGTACACACTTTGGAAATAATGACCTTCCTGGACAACGAATAGTGTGCACAGGAATTCCCCTTTGATCAATGAAGATGTTGCTGCTGCTATTGGAATGCATCAATGATATAAGCCTCACTTCCTATTGCCAGATGGTGGCGCTATAATATTGAGCTGTGTATGGTTTATGGATTTGATTTCACTCCAAAAATGAACATATTTGTACATTTTAAGCCAAATTGGAAGATGTCGAGTAAAATTAAAGCCACTTCCTGTTGCCAGATGCTGGCGCTATAATATTGAGCCGTGTATGGTTTATGGATTTGATCACACTCCAATAATTAACATATTTGTACATTTTCAGCCAAATTGGAAGATGTCAAGTAAAATTAAAGCCACTTCCTTTTGCCAGATGGTGGCGCTATGCCATTGAGCCTGTCTTGGTATATGGATGAGATTACGCTCCAAAAATGAACATGTGTGAAGTTTCTGCCACATCAGACAATGTAGAATGAAACAAAAATTACTTCTTGCTTGCACATTGTAATAATATGCTCCAGTCCTGTATGGAGAGCAGAGATGAATTAATTTCCATAGATTTTACAGCGGGAGGCACAATTTACGCTTGAGAAGTCATTCGGTTATAAATATGCACTCAAAATAAAACCATTGGCTTAAAGAAACTATTCAACTTTATTGTGCTTTATTGTGTTTAATCCACTGCCTGAACTATTAAACTATACTGCCCTCTTTTACACGTAGGCCATCTAATGGCCAAAAGTTGTATGTTTCTTTTTATCTTGGTTAAATAATTTCTCTCCTAAGTGTCGGATAATATTGCATTAAACGTCTAGTTAGCCAGCATCATTCTTTTCCATTTCACCGGTAATTATGCTGCCTGAAACGCATTTGTTCAGCCAAATCTAAAAGAGATGCCAAGTCTCTGCCCTCAATCCGGTATTTTCATATTAAGTGAAAAATTCCTAGCGACATTGTATGTTCTCTTAATTCGTGTTTAATGACAAGCAAAATAAACTAACATATCTGGCGATTTAACTGAAAGTTTTCTATTCATGTAAACAAACGTAGCTGACCTGTTTTTTGACTCACACAGACAGTGGACAGGCTGGCTGCTGTTAGCCAATGCGCGTCATCTCGCAACGACCTGCATGCGATAACTTTGTTGAACATAACGGTCTCATGTTAACACAGAGTTCGACCAGAGACATCTCAAACGTTAACGTTTCTTTTTGACTTTTGACTCTTTTAAATATATGCTACTCTCCTGCCAGTTAAAGACAGTCATTAAATGTCTTTAAAATTTATTTCAGATATTCAATTCATAGAATGAAAATAGATGCAAAGAAACGTCGGGCTGGGTGTTGTCAATACATTTTGTCACGTAGGCTGCAGCTGTAAATCATACATCGTTATGCCTACTGGCTCCCTAGAAACAAAAACAAAAACCTATCGTTGAAAAATCACTTGAAGGAAGAAAAATATAAAAGTTCCACTTTCTGCCAATGAATGGAATCCCCGTATCAGAAATGGGGGGAAGTTACAGCGACGCAGTTAGTCTGTGAGTAGAATAGATTGTGTAGACAACTTCACTGTTTCCACAAAGGAACCAAAAATGTGTTTTTTAACAGGACTTGGTCAGTGTAATGATATAAATGCTAGCATTCGATTATGGTCAACGGTACCGAAAATGCCCGTTGCACCAGCCATCATAACAAATGTCCCAATATAGGATCGATTTAAACCTCTATATATTTTTATTTCACGTTGACAGTGTAGGCTATTATGTGTAGTCCGACTCGAATTACATTTAATTGGGTTACGGCATTCACTTCAATCGAATGAAGTCAAATAGAAACGGCTCGAATTCCTTAATAAGGCTTCTTGGTTTTCAAGCTAACTTTCCGAACAGCTGTTTTATATTGAGTCCTTAAAATGCTACAACACGGTTTTTTTTAAACCAAATAACATTGAACGTCATTGCAAGATATGCATTATATGTGTTAATCTTTTAAATATATGATACTTTCCTGCCAGTAAAAGCCTGTCTTTTATTTTAGTTATTCAATCCATATAATTAAGGTAGATGAGAAAAAACGTTGCTGTGGGCTGGGTGTTGTCAGTACATTTTGTCACGTAGGCTGCCGCTGTTACTCATACATCGTTATGGTTACTGGCTCGCAAAAAGAAACAAAACTTGTCATTGAGCAATCACTTTATCCAAGAAAATTAGAAAGAATACTAACCTTTGCCAGTAGATGGCAGTCGCGTTTTAGAAATGGGAGAGTCAGTTGCGACTTGCGTTGAAGTTTTAAGACTGGATATAATGAGTCTCCAGCGAAAATAGTGAACTATTATTGCTTAATGGATGTGATGACACTCCAACAATGAACATATGTGAAAAGTTGTAGCCTCAAAATCAGGCAATGTAGAATTTAATACCTTTTTGAAATTATTTAATACATAATTGTATTAAAACATGAACTGTTTGGGCAGCATTACAAGTTAATTTTAAGGCTGACCTTAGCCATACCATTCCAAGATATTAAAAATCAGTTCATAGTTGTGTGTCAGGGCTATAATATCATGCTGACCACATTTTGTGTGAATGTGATGAACCCCCTAGGAAGAGTATTTCCAAGTTTGGTACGTGAAAAAACACTTAAAAACACACAAAATCCAAAATAGCTCACTTCCTGTTGGGAAAAGTTAAGGGATGCAAAAGAGAAATGTGTGTGTCTTGAGGAGACCCTTATGCCTACCAGACGTGGTGCATTTACGTGAAAGTATATGTCCACAATATTAGAAAAAAGCCATAGGGGGCGCTGTGTAGCCACGCCCAGAAGAATGTGGATATGGATGTGATTGCACTCCAAAAGTGAATATATTTGTAAAATATCAGCTCGATCAGATGATGTAGAACGGAATTAAGCCCACTTCCTGTTTTTGGGTGTAACGTGTGTATTATACGCCTCGCCATTGCCAAACCGTTTGAGATATCAAAAATCCTTTCGTCATTTAGGGTCAGGACTATTCTAAGATCATGATGACTACATTTGGTGTGAATGTGATGAATACCCTAGCAGGAACGCATACAAACATGATAAAAACCTCACTTCCGTTGCCAGATGGTGGCGCTATAACATTGATTTCTTCTTGGTATATGGATGTGATTACACTCTAACAGTGAACATATTTGTAAAATATCAGCCAGATCAGACAATGTAGACCATGAATTTATGGCTACTTCCTGTTGGCGCGGCGTGACATGAAAATTGTACGCCTCGCCATGACCATACCGTTTGAGATATCAAAAATATCCTGTGGAATTAGTATCATGACTATCCTGAGACCGCTTTGACCACATATCGTGTGAATGCAATGAACCCCCTAGGAGGAGTACTTAAAAGTGTAGTACGTGTAAAATGCACAAAATTCAAAATGGCTGACTTCCTGTTCACATATTTGATTCGATGCGAATGAGAAATGTGTTTGTCCAGAGGAACCCCACATGCATACCAAATTAGGTGAAGGTAGCTCAAAGTGCCTGTCCACAATAGAAGACAAAGCATTAGGGGGCGCTGTGGAGTCCCTCGGCCACGCCCAGGTCTGAGCATCTGATTGTTCCTGACCGCCAAGACTTGTCATGTGTGTGCAAAATTCCGTGAGTTTCCATCCATGGCAAGCACCTCAAAAATGCTAAATACATTGAAAAAAAAGTGAATAATAATTATAGGGGGCGCTGTCTAGCCACGCCCCGATTGATATGTATATATTTCATATTGTACTCCAACAGTGAACATATTTGTAAAATATCAGCCAGATCGGACGATGTCGAAAAAAAAGTCATTTTTTTGGACGCAATATGTGTACTGTACGACTCGCCATTTCCATACCGTTTGAGATATCAAAAATCCCTTCACAGGTTATGGTCATGACTATGCTAAGATCATGCTCACCACATTTCGTGTGAATGTGATGAATGCCCTAGCAGGAAGGCATACAAATATGATAAAGACCTCACTTCCTGTTGCCAGATGGTGGCGCTATAACATTGACCCGTTCTTGGGATATGGATGTGATTATACTCCAACACTAAACATATTTCTAAAATATCAGCCAGATCAGACGATGTAGACCTTGAAATTATGACCACTTCCTGTTGGCGCGGCGTGACATAAAAATTGCACGCCTCGCCATGACCATCCCGTTTGAGCTATCAAAAATATCCTGGCAATTTAGCATCATGAATATCCTGAGACCATTCTGACCACAGTTGGTGTGAATGCGATGAACCCCCTAGGAGGAGTACGTAAAAGAGTAGTACGTGTAACACACACAAAATCCAAAATAGCTCACTTCCTGTTCGCATATTTGCATCAATGCGAATGAGAAATGTGTTTGAATTGAGGAGCCACACATGGTTACCAAATTAGTTTCATGTAGTTCAAAGTGCCTGCCCACAATAGACAACAATGCAATGGGGGGGGGGGGTCAGCGCAATAGGGGGCGCTGTGGAGTCCCTCGGCCACACCCAGGTCTGAGCATCTGATAGATCCTGACGGCCACCACTTCTGATGTGTCTGCAAAATTTCAAGACTTTTTAGCGATGGCAAGGCCCTCAAAAATGCCCATTTGACGGAAGAGAAAGAATAATAATAATAATAATAATAATAATAATAATAATAATAATAATCCTTCCAATAACAATAGGGTCCTTCGCACCCTACGGTGCTTGGGCCCTAATAATAATAATAATAATAATAATAATCCTTCCAATAACAATAGGGTCCTTCGCACCCTACGGTGCTTGGGCCCTAAATATAGCTGCAAGCAGCAATGAACGGGCCCAAGCCCCATGGGGGCAACCGCCTTGGTGGCATAGTTCTGCCAATGACATGTTTCACAACATGTACACACTTTGGAAATAATCACCTTCCTGGACAACGTATAGTGTGCACAGGAATTTCCCTTTGATCAATGAAGATGTTGGCGCTGCTATTGGAATGCATCAATGATATAAGCCTCACTTCCTGTTGCCAGATGGTGGCGCTATATTATTGATCCGTGTATGTTTTTTGAATTTGATTACACTCCAGAAATAAACATATTTGTACATTTTCAGCCACATCGGAAGATGTTCAGCGAAATTAAGGTCAATTCCTGTTTCCAGATGATGCTGCTATAACATTGAGTCGTTTTTGGAATATGGATTTGATTACACTCCAACACTGAGCATCTGTGTAAAGTTGCAGTCACATCAGACATTGGAGAATTTAAGTATGACCACTTCCTGTTTGTCTGGCTTGATGTGTTTTTTATGTGCCTGACCATAGCTATATCATCCCAGTAAATCAAAAATCTGTTTTGTCAGGACCATCCTAGCATCATGCTGACCACATTTACCGTGAATGTCATGAACCCATTGAAAAATAATGCTTAAGAATGCAATATAAGGCTCACTTCCTGTTGCCAGCGGGTGGCGCTTTGCCATTGAGCCTTTATTGGAAAATGGATGAGATTACACTCCAAAAATGAACGTGTGAAGTTTCAGCCACATCAGACAATGTAGAATGAAATAAAAATAACGTCTTGCTTGCACATTGTGATAACATGCTACAGTCCTGTATGGAGAGCAGAGATTAATTAATTTCCATAGTTTTTACACGGGGAGGCACAATTTATGCTTGAAAAGTCATTAGGCCATAAACATGCACTCAAAATGAAAACAATTGGCTTCAAGAAACTATTCAAATTCATTGTGGCTGCAGCGGGGATCGAACGGCTGAATTTGCGTGCCTTAATCCACCGCCCTAACCATTACGCTATACTGCCCGCTTATACACGGGTGCCATCTATTGGCCAAATGTCTCCTTTTATCTTGGTTTAATAATTTCTCTACGAAGTGTCGGATAATATTGCACGAAACGTCTAGTTAACCAGCATCATTCTTTTCCATTTCACTGGTAATTATGCTGCCTGAAACGCATTTGTTCAGCCAAATCTAAAAGAGATGCCAACTCTCTGCCCTCAATACAGTATTTTCATATTAATTTACCATTCCTAGCGAAATTGTATGTTCTCTTAATTCGTGTTTAATGACAAGCCTAATAAACTAACATAGCTGGCGATTTAACTGAAAGTTTTCTATTCATGTAAACCAACGTAGCTGACCTGTTTTTTGACTCACACAGACAGTGGACTGGCTGGCTGCTGTTAGCCCGTGCGTGTCATCTCGCAACGACCTGCATGTGATACCTTTGTTGAACAAAACGGTCTCATGTTAACACAGCGTTCGAGCAGAGCCACCTCAGACGCTAAAGTTTCTTTTTGACTTCATGAGTTAATCTTTTAAAAATATGATACTCTCCTGCCAGTTAAAGCCTGTCTTTAAGTCTTTAAATGTCTTTAATATTTATTTTAGTTATTCAATTCATGTAATGAAAATAGATGCAAAGAAACGTCGGGCTGGTGTTGTCAATACATTTTGTCACGTAGGCTGCAGCTGTAAATCATACATCGTTATGCCTACTGGCTCGCTAGAAAAAAACAAAAACCTATCGTTGAAAAATCACTTGAAGGAAGAAAAAAATGAAAGTACCACTTTCTGCCAATAAATTGAATCGCCGTATCAGAAATGGGGGGAAGTTACAGCGACGCAGTTAGTCTGTGAGTAGAACAGATTGTGTAGACAACTTCACTGTTTCCACAAAGGAACCAAAAATGTGCTTTTTAACAGGACTTGGTCAGTGTAATGATATAAATGCTAGCATTCGATTATGGTCAACGGTACCGAAAATGCCCGTTGCACCAGCCATCATAACAAATGTCCCAATACAGGATCGATTTAAACCTCTATATATTTTTATTTCACGTTGACAGTGTAGGCTATTATGTGTATTCCGACGCGAATTACATTTAATTGGGTTACGGCATTCACTTCAATCGAATGAAGTCAAATAGAAACGGCTCGAATTCCTTAATAAGGCTTCTTGGCTTTCAAGCCAACTTTCCGAACAGCTGTTTTGTATTGAGTCCTTAAAATGCTACAATACGGTTTTTTTAAAATCCAAATAACATTGAACGTCAAAGCAATATATGCATTATATGTGTTAATCTTTTAAATATATGATACTTTCCTGCCAGTAAAAGCCTGTTTTTTATTTTAGTTATTCAATCGAGTTAATTAAGATAGATGAGAAAAAACGTTGCTGTGGGCTGGGTGTTTTCAGTACATTTTGTCATGTAGGCTGCCGCTGTTACTCATACATCGTTATGGTTACTGGCTCGCAAAAAGAAACAAAACTTGTCGTTGAGAAATCACTTTATCCAAGAAAAAGAGAAACAATACCGAAAATTATAAAGAATACTAACCTTTGCCACTAGATGGCAGTCGCGTATTAGAAATGGGAGAGTCAGTTGCGACTTGCGTTGAAGTTTTAAGACTGGAGATAATGAGTCTCCAGCGAAAATAGTAAACTATTATTGCTTAATGGATGTGATGACACTCCAACAATGAACATATGTGAAAAGATGTAGCCTCAAAATCAGGCAATGTAGAATTTAATACCTTTTTGAAATTATTTAATATATAATTTTCCTATTTGGGCAGCATTACAAGTTAATTTTAAGGCTGACCATAGCCATACCATTCCAAGATATTAAAAATCAGTTCATAGTTGTGTGTCAGGGGTATAATATCATGCTGACCACATTTTGTGTGAATGTGATGAACCCCCTAGCAGGAACGCATACAAACATGATCAAAACGTCACTTCCGTTGCCAGATGGTGGCGCTATAACATTGATTTCTTCTTGGTATTTGTATGTGATTACACTCTAACAGTGAACATATTTGTAAAATATCAGCCAGATCAGACAATGTAGACCATGAATTTATGGCTACTTCCTGTTGGCGCGGCGTGACATGAAAATTGTACGCCTCGCCATGACCATACCGTTTGAGATATCAAAAATATCCTTTGGAATTAGTATCATGACTATCCTGAGACCACTTTGACCACATTTTGTGTGAATGCAATGAACCCCCTAGGAGGAGTACTTAAAAGTGTAGTACGTGTAAAATGCACAAAATTCAAAATGGCTGACTTCCTGTTCACATATTTGATTCGATGCGAATGAGAAATGTGTTTGTCCAGAGGAGCCCCACATGCATACCAAATTAGGTGAAGGTAGCTCAAAGTGCCTGTCCACAATAGAAGACAAAGCATTAGGGGGCGCTGTGGAGTCCCTCGGCCACGCCCAGGTCTGAGCATCTGATACCTCCTGACAGCCAACACTTCTCATGTGTGTGCAAAATTCCGTGAGTTTTCATCCATGGCAAGCTCCTCAAAAATGCAAAATACATTGAAAAAAAAGAGAATAATAATTATAGGGGGCGCTGTCTAGCCACGCCCCGATGAATGTGGATATGGATGTGATTGCACTCCAAAGGTGAATATATGTGTAAAATATCAGCCTGATCAGATGATGTAGAACGGAATTAAACCCACTTCCTCTTTTTGGGCGTAACGTGTGTATTATACGTCTCGCCATTGCCAAACCGTTTGAGATATCAAAAATCCTTTCGTCATTTAGGGTCAGGACTATTCTAAGATCATGATGACTACATTTGGTGTGAATGTGATGAATACCCTAGCAGGAACGCATACAAACATGATAAAAACCTCACGTCCGTTGCCAGATGGTGGCGCTATAACATTGATTTCTTCTTGGTATTTGGATGTGATTACACTCTAACAGTAAACATATTTGTAAAATATCAGCCAGATCAGACAATGTAGACCATGAATTTATGGCAACTTCCTGTTGGCGCGGCGTGACATGAAAATTGTACGCCTCGCCATGACCATACCGTTTGAGATATCAAAAATATCCTTTGGAATTAGTATCATGACTATCCTGAGACCAATTTGACCACATTTGGTGTGAATGCAATGAACCCCCTAGGAGGAGTACTTAAAAGTGTAGTACGTGTAAAATGCACAAAATTCTAAATGGCTGACTTCCTGTTTACATATTTGATTTGATGCGAATGAGAAATGTGTTTGTCCAGAGGAGTCCCAGATGCATACCAAATTAGGTGAAGGTAGCTCAAAGTGCCTGTCCACAATAGAAGACAAAGCATTAGGGGGCGCTGTGGAGTCCCTTGGCCACGCCCAGTTCTGAGCATCTGACACATCCTGACAGCCAACACTTCTCATGTGTGTGCAAAATTCTGTGAGTTTCCATCCATGGCAAGCACCTCAAAAATGCAAAATACATTGAAAAAAAAGAGAATAATAATTATAGGGGGCGCTGTCTAGCCACACCCCGATTGATATGTATATATCTGATATTGTACTGCTACAGTGAACATATTTGTAAAATATCAGCCAGATCGGACGATGTCGAAAAAAAAGTCATTTTTTTGCACGCAATATGTGTACTGTACGACTCGCCATTTCCATACCGTTTGAGATATCAAAAATCCCTTCACAATTTAGCGTAAGGACTATCTTAAGATCATGCTGACCGCATTTGGTGTGAATGTGCTGAATGCCCTAGCAGGAATGCATACAAATATGTTAAAGACCTCACTTCCTATTGCCAGATGGTGGCGCTATAACACTGACCTGTTCTTGGGATATGGATGTGATTAAACTCCAACAATAAACAAATTTCTAAAATATCAGCCACATCAGACAATGTAGACCATGAAATTATGGCCACTTCCTGTTGGCGTGGCGTGACATAAAAATTGTAATCCTCCCCGTGACTGTCCCGTTTGAGCTATCAAAAATATCCTGGCAATTTAGCATCATGACTATCCTGAGACCATTCTGACCACAGTTGGTGTGAATGCGATGAACCCCCTAGGAGGAGTACTTAAAAGTGTAGTACGTGTAAAACTCAGAAAATCCAAAATGGCTGACTTCCTGTTTGGATATTTGATTAGATCCGAATGAGAAATGTGTTTGGACCGAGGAGCGCTATTTGGCCACCAAATTAGGTGCAGGTAGGTCAAAGTGCCTGCCCACAATAGAAGACAATGCGATAGGGGGCGCTGTGGAGTCCCTCGGCCACGCCCAGGTCTGAGCATCTGAGAGCTTCTGACAGCAACCACTTCTGATGTGTGTGCAAAATGTCAAGACTTTTTACGCATGGCAAGGCCCTCAAAAAAGCCCATTTGCCTGAAGAAAAAGAATAATAATAATAATAATAATAATAATAATAATAATAATAATCCTTCCAATAACAATAGGGTCCTTCGCACCCTACGGTGCTTGGGCCCTAATAATAATAATAATAATAATAATAATAATAATCCTTCCAATAACAATAGGGTCCTTCGCACCCTACGGTGCTTGGGCCCTAATAATAATCTTTACAATAACAATAGGGTCCTTCGCACCCTACGGTGCTTGGGCCCTAATAATAATAATAATAATAATAATAATAATAATCCTTCCAATAACAATAGGGTCCTTCGCACCCTACGGTGCTTGGGCCCTAAATATAGCTGCAAGCAGCAATGAACGGGCCCAAGCACCATGGGCGCAACCGCCTTGGTGGCATAGTTGTGCCAATGACATGTTTCACAATATGTACACACTTTGGAAATAATCACCTTCCTGGACAACGTATAGTGTGCACAGGAATTCCCCTTTGATCAATGAAGATGTTTCTGCTGCTATTGGAATGCATCAATGATATAAGCCTCACTTCCTATTGCCAGATGGTGGCGCTATAATATTGAGCCGTGTATGGTTTATGGATTTGATTTCACTCCAATAATTAACATATTTGTACATTTTCAGCCAAATTGGAAGATGTCAAGTAAAATTTAAGCCACTTCCTGTTGCCAGATGGTGGCGGTATAATACTGAGCCGTGTATGGTTCATGGATTTGATTACACTCCAATAATTAACATATTTGTCCATTTTCAGCCAAATTGGAAGATGTCAAGTAAAATTAAAGCCACTTCCTGTTGCCAGATGGTGGCGCTATGCCATTGAGCCTTTCTTGGTATATGGATGAGATTACACTCCAAAAATGAACATGTGTGAAGTTTCTGCCACATCAGACAATGTAGAATGAAACAAAAATTACTTCTTGCTTGCACAGTGTAATAATATGCTCCAGTCCTGTATGGAGAGCAGAGATTAATTAATTTCAATAGATTTTACAGCGGGAGGCACAATTTACGCTTGAGAAGTCATTCGGTTATAAATATGCACTCAAAATAAAACCATTGGCGTAAAGAAACTATTCAACTTTATTGAGGCCGCACCGGGGATGGAACCGCGGACCTTGCATGTCTTAATCCACTGTCTGAACCATTAAGCTATACTGCCCTCTTATACACGTACGTTATCTATTGGCCAAAAGTTGTATGTTTCCTTTCATCCTGGTTAAATAATTTATCTCCGAAGTGTCGGATAATATTGCATTAAACATCGAGTTAGCCAGCATCATTCTTTTCCATTTCACCGGTAATTATGCTGCCTGAAACGCATTTGTTCAGCCAAATCTAAAGGAGATGCCAAGTCTCTGCCCTCAATCCGGTATTTTCATATTAAGTCAAAAATTCCTAGCGAAATTGTATGTTCTCTTAATTCGTGTTTAATGACAAGCAAAATAAACTAACATATCTGGCGATTTAACTGAAAGTTTTCTATTCATGTAAACAAACGTAGCTGACCTGTTTTTTTGACTCACACAGACAAGTGGACAGGCTGGCTGCTGTTAGCCAATGCGCGTCATCTCGCAACGACCTGCATGCCATACCTTTGTTGAACATAACGGTCTCATGTTAACACAGAGTTCGACCAGAGCCATCTCAAACGTTAACGTTTCTTTTTGACTTCTGACTCTTTTAAATATATGCTACTCTCCTGCCAGTTAAAGACAGTCATTAAATGTCTTTAATATTTACTTCAGATATTCTATTCAAAAATGAAAATAGATGCAAAGAAACGTCGGGCTGGGTGTTGTCAATACATTTTGTCACGTAGGCTGCAGCTGTAAATCATACATCGTTATGCCTACTGGCTCGCTAGAAAAAAAAAAAAAACCTATCGTTGAAAAATCACTTGAAGGAAGAAAAATATAAAAGTTCCACTTTCTGCCAATAAATGGAATCCCCGTATCAGAAATGGGGGGAAGTTACAGCGACGCAGTTAGTCTGTGAGTAGAATAGATTGTGTAGACAACTTCACTGTTTCCACAAAGGTGATGTGCTTTTTAACAGGACTTGGTCAGTGTAATGATATAAATGCTAGCATTCGATTATGGTCAACGGTACCGAAAATGCCCGTTGCACCAGCCATCATAACAAATGTCCCAATATAGGATCGATTTAAACCTCTATATATTTTTATTTCACGTTGACAGTGTAGGCTATTATGTGTATTCCGACGCGAATTACATTTAATTGGGTTACGGCATTCACTTCAACCGAATGAAGTCAAATAGAAACGGCTCGAATTCCTTAATAAGGCTTCTTGATTTTCAAGCTAACTTTCCGAACAGCTGTTTTGTATTGAGTCCTTAAAATGCTACAACACGGTTTTTTTTAAACCAAATAACATTGAACGTCATTGCAAGATATATGCAATACCAACTTTTGCCAGTAGATGGCAGTCGCGTATTAGAAATGGGAGAGTCATTTGCGACTTGCGTTGAAGTTTTAAGACTGGATATAATGAGTCTCCAGCGAAAATAGTGAACTATTATTGCTTAATGGATGTGATGACACTCCAACAATGAACATATGTGAAAAGTTGTAGCCTCAAAATCAGGCAATGTAGAATTTAATACCTTTATGAAATTATTTAATACATAATTGTATTAAAACATGAACTGTTTGGGCAGCATTTCAAGTTAATTTTAAGGCTGACCATAGCCATACCATTCCAAGATATTAAAAATCAGTTCATAGTTGTGTGTCAGGGCTATAATATCATGCTGACCACATTTTGTGTGAATGTGATGAACCCCCTAAGAAGAGAATTTCAAAGTTTGGTACGTGAAAAAACACTTAAAAACACACAAAATCCAAAATAGCTCACTTCCTGTTGGGAAAAGTTAAGGGATGCAAATGAGAAATGTGTGTGTCTTGAGGAGACCCTTATGCCTACCAGACGTGGTGCATTTACGTGAAAGTATATGTCCACAATATTAGAAAAAAGCCATAGGGGGCGCTGTGTAGCCACGCCCAGATGAATGTGGATATGGATGTGATTGCACTCCAAAAGTGAATATATTTGTAAAATATCAGCCCGATCAGATGATGTAGAACGGAATTAAGCCCACTTCCTGTTTTTGGGCGTAACGTGTGTATTATACGCCTCGCCATTGCCAAACCGTTTGAGATATCAAAAATCCTTTCGTCATTTAGGGTCGGAACTATTCTAAGATCATGACGACTACATTTGGTGTGAATGTGATGAATACCTTAGCAGGAACGCATACAAACATGATAAAAACCTCACGTCCGTTGCCAGATGGTGGCGCTATAACATTGATTTCTTCTTGGTATTTGGACGTGATTACACTCTAACACTGAACATATTTGTAAAATATCAGCCAGATCAGACAATGTAGACCATGAATTTATGGCAACTTCCTGTTGGCGCGGCGTGACATGAAAATTGTACGCCTCGCCATGACCATACCGTTTGAGATATCAAAAATATCCTGTGGAATTAGTATCATGACTATCCTGAGACCACTTTGACCACATTTCGTGTGAATGCAATGAACGCCCTAGGAGGAGTACTTAAAAGTGTAGTACGTGTAAAATGCACAAAATTCAAAATGGCTGACTTCCTGTTTACATATTTGATTCGATGCGAATGAGAAATGTGTTTGTTCAGAGGAGCACCACATGCATACCAAATTAGGTGAAGGTAGCTCAAAGTGCCTGTCCACAATAGAAGACAAAGCATTAGGGGGCGCTGTGGAGTCCCTTGGCCACGCCCAGGTCTGAGCATCTGACACATCCTGACAGCCAACACTTCTCATGTGTGTGCAAAATTCTGTGAGTTTCCATCCATGGTAAGCACCTGAAAAATGCAAAATACATTGAAAAAAAAGAGAATAATAATTATAGGGGGCGCTGTCTAGCCACGCCCCGATTGATATGTATATATCTGATATTGTACTGCTACAGTGAACATATTTGTAAAATATCAGCCAGATCGGACGATGTCGAAAAAAAAGTCATTTTTTTGCACGCAATATGTGTACTGTACGACTCGCCATTTCCATAGCGTTTGAGAAATCAAAAATCCCTTCACAACTTAGCGTAAGGACTATCTTAAGATCATGCTGACCGCATTTGGTGTGAATGTGCTGAATGCCCTAGCAGGAATGCATACAAATATGTTAAAGACCTCACTTCCTGTTGCCAGATGGTGGCGCTATAACATTGACCTGTTCTTGGGATATGGATGTGATTATAGTCCAACAATAAACGTATTTCTAAAATATCAGCCAGATCAGACGATGTAGACCATGAAATTATGGCCACTTCCTGTTGGCGCGGCGTGACATAAAAATTGTACTCCTCCCCATGACCGTCCCGTTTGAGCTATCAAAAATATCCTGGCAATTTAGCATCATGACTATCCTGAGACCATTCTGACCCCAGGTGGTGTGAATGCGATGAACCCCCTAGGAGGAGTACTTAAAAGTGTAGTACGTGTAAAACTCAGAAAATCCAAAATGGCTGACTTCCTGTTTGGATATTTGATAAGATCCGAATGAGAAATGTGTTTGGACCGAGGAGCGCTATATGGCCACCAAATTAGGTGCAGGTAGCTCAAAGTGCCTGCCCACAATAGAAGACAATGCGATAGGGGGCGCTGTGGAGTCCCTCGGCCACGCCCAGGTCTGAGCATCTGAGAGCTCCTGACAGCAACCACTTCTGATGTGTGGGCAAAATGTCAAGACTTTTTACGCATGGCAAGGCCCTCAAAAAAGCCCATTTGCCTGAAGAAAAAGAATAATAATAATAAATATAGCTGCAAGCAGCAATGAACGGGCCCAAGCACCATGGGCGCAACCGCCTTGGTGGCATAGTTGTGCCAATGACATGTTTAACAATATGTACCCACTTTGGAAATAATCACCTTCCTTGGCAATGTATAGTGTGCACAGGAATTCCCCTTTTATCAATGAAGATGTTGGTGTTGCTATTGGAATGCATCAATGATATAAGACTCACTTCCTGTTGCCAGATGGTGGCGCTATAATATTGAGCCGTGTATTATTTGATTACACTCCAATAATAAATCTATTTCAAAATTTTCAGCCACATCGGAAGATGTTGAGTGAAATTAAGGTCAATTCAATGTTCTAGTTTCCAGATGGTGGCGCTATAACATTGAGTCGTTTTTGGAATATGGATTTAATTACACTCCAACAATATACATATTTCTAAATTTTCGGCCACATCGGAAGATGTCGAGTGAAATTAAAGCCACTTCCTGTTGCCAGATGGTGGCGCTATAACATTGAGTCATTTTTGGGATATGGATTAGATTATACTCCCACAACGAACATATCTGTGTAATTTCAACCTGATCAGACCATCTAGAATGAAATTACGAACACTTCCTGTTGCCGCGGCGAGACCTCAAATTGTACGCCTCGCCATAGCCGTACCGTTTGACATATCAGAAATATCCTTTCAATTTAGCATCAGGATTATCCTGAGACCATTCTCACCACATTTGGTGTGAATGTGATGAACTCCCTAGGAGGAGTATTTCAGAGTTTGGTACGTGTAAAAACACTTAAAAACACACAAAATCCAGAATAGCTCACTTCCTGTTTAGAAACGTTAAGGGATGCAAATGAGAAATGTGTGTGTCTTGAGGAGACCCATATGCATACCATATTCGGTGAATTTACGTGAAAGTATATGTCCACAATATTAGAAAAGAACCATAGGGGGCGCTGCGTAGCCACGCCCAGATGTATGTGGATATGGATGTGATTGCACTCCAACAGTGAATATATCTGTAAAATTTCAGCCCAATCAGACAATGTAGAACGGAATTAAGCCCACTTCCTGTTTTCGCTCGTAACGTGTGTATTGTACGCCTCGCCATTGCCAAACCATTGGAGATATCAAAAATCCGTTTGGCTTTTAGGGTCAAGACTATCCTAAGATCATGCTGACTTCATTTGGTGTGAATGTGATGAATACCCTAGCAGGAACACATACAAATATGATAAAAACCTCACTTCCTGTTGCCAGATGGTGGCGCTATAACTTTGACTTCTTCTTGGGAGGTGGATGTGAGTATACTCACACAATGAACATATTTGTAAAATATCAGCCAGATCAGACGATGTAAACCACAAAATTATGGCCACTTCCTTTTGGCGCGGCGTGACATAAAAATTGTACGCCTCGCCATGACCATACCGTTTGAGATATCAAAAATATCCTGGCAATTTAGAATCATGACTATCTTGAGACCATTCGTACCACATTTGGTGTGAATGCGATGAACCGCCTAGGAGGAGTACTTAAAAGTGTAGTACATGTGAAAACGCACAAAATTCAAAATGGCTGACTTCCTGTTCACATATTTGCATCAATGCGAATGAGAAATGTGTTTCAATTGAGGAGCCACACATGCATACCAAATTAGGTTCATGTAGCTCAAAGTGCCTGCCCACAATAGACAACAATGCAGGGGGGGGGGGGGGGTCAGCGCAATAGGGGGCGCTGTGGAGTCCCTCGGCCACACACAGCTCTGAGCATCTGATAGATCCTGACGGCCACCACTTCTGATGTGTCTGCAAAATTTCAAGACTTTTTAGCCAGGGCAAGGCCCTCAAAAATGCCCATTTGACGGAAGAGAAAGAATAATAATAATAATAATAATAATAATAATAATAATAATAATAATCTTTACAATAACAATAGGGTCCTTCGCACCCTACGGTGCTTGGGCCCTAAATATAGCTGCAAGCAGCAATGAACGGGCCCAAGCACCATGGGGGCAACCGCCTTGGTGGCATAGTTCTGCCAATGACATGTTTCACAACATGTACACACTTTGGAAATAATCACCTTCCTGGACAACGTATAGTGTGCACAGGAATTCCCTTTTTATCAATGAAGATGTTGGCGCTGCTATTGGAACGCATCAATGATATAAGCCTCACTTCCTATTGCCAGATGGTGGCGCTATATTATTGAGCCATGTATGGTTTTTGAATTTGATTACACTCCAGAAATAAACATATTTGTACATTTTCAGCCAAATTGGAAGATGTCGAGTAAAATTAAAGCCACTTCCTGTTGCCAGATGCTGGCGCTATAATATTGAGCCGTGTATGGTTTATGGATTTGATTACACTCCAATAATTAACATATTTGTACATTTTCAGCCAAATTGGAAGATGTCAAGTAAAATTAAAGCCACTTCCTGTTGCCAGATGGTGGCGCTATGCCATTGAGCCTTTCTTGGTATATTGATGAGATTACACTCCAAAAATGAACATGTGTGAAGTTTCTGCCACATCAGACAATGTAGAATGAAACAAAAATTACTTCTTGCTTGCACATTGTGATAACATGCTACAGTCCTGTATGGAGAGCAGAGATTAATTAATTTCCATAGTTTTTACACGGGGAGGCACAATTTACGCTTGAGAAGTCATTCGGCCATAAATATGCACTCAAAATGAAAACAATTGGCTTCAAGAACCTATTCAAATTCATTGTGGCTGCAGCGGGGATCGAACGGCTGAATTTGCGTGCCTTAATCCACCGCCCTAACCATTACGCTATACTGCCCGCTTATACACGGGTGCCATCTATTGGCCAAATGTCTCCTTTTATCTTGGTTTAATAATTTCTCTACGAAGTGTCGGATAATATTGCACGAAACGTCTAGTTAACCAGCATCATTCTTTTCCATTTCACTGGTAATTATGCTGCCTGAAACGCATTTGTTCAGCCAAATCTAAAAGAGATGCCAACTCTCTGCCCTCAATACAGTATTTTCATATTAATTTACCATTCCTAGCGAAATTGTATGTTCTCTTAATTCGTGTTTAATGACAAGCCTAATAAACTAACATAGCTGGCGATTTAACTGAAAGTTTTCTATTCATGTAAACCAACGTAGCTGACCTGTTTTTTGACTCACACAGACAGTGGACTGGCTGGCTGCTGTTAGCCCGTGCGTGTCATCTCGCAACGACCGGCATGTGATACCTTTGTTGAACAAAACGGTCTCATGTTAACACAGCGTTCGAGCAGAGCCACTTCAGACGCTAAAGTTTCTTTTTGACTTCATGTGTTAATCTTTTAAAAATATGATACTCTCCTGCCAGTTAAAGCCTGTCTTTAAGTCTTTAAATGTCTTTCATATTTCTTTTAGTTATTCAATTCATGTAATGAAAGTAGATGCAAAGAAACGTCGGGCTGGGTGTTGTCAATACATTTTGTCACGTAGGCTGCAGCTGTAAATCATACATCGTTATGCCTACTGGCTCGCTAGAAAAAAACTAAAACCTATCGTTGAAAAATCACTTGAAGGAAGAAAAAAATGAAAGTACCACTTTCTGCCAATAAATTGAATCGCCGTATCAGAAATGGGGGGAAGTTACAGCGACGCAGTTAGTCTGTGAGTAGAACAGATTGTGTAGACAACTTCACTGTTTCCACAAAGGAACCAAAAATGTGCTTTTTAACAGGACTTGGTCAGTGTAATGATATAAATGCTAGCATTCGATTATGGTCAACGGTACCGAAAATGCCCGTTGCACCAGCCATCATAACAAATGTCCCAATACAGGATCGATTTAAACCTCTATATATTTTTATTTCACGTTGACAGTGTAGGCTATTATGTGTATTCCGACGCGAATTACATTTAATTGGGTTACGGCATTCACTTCAATCGAATGAAGTCAAATAGAAACGGCTCGAATTCCTTAATAAGGCTTCTTGGTTTTCAAGCCAACTTTCCGAACAGCTGTTTTGTATTGAGTCCTTAAAATGCTACAATACGGTTTTTTAAAAATCCAAATAACATTGAACGTCAAAGCAATATATGCATTATATGTGTTAATCTTTTAAATATATGATACTTTCCTGCCAGTAAAAGCCTGTTTTTTATTTTAGTTATTCAATCGAGTTAATTAAGATAGATGAGAAAAAACGTTGCTGTGGGCTGGGTGTTTTCAGTACATTTTGTCATGTAGGCTGCCGCTGTTACTCATACATCGTTATGGTTACTGGCTCGCAAAAAGAAACAAAACTTGTCGTTGAGAAATCACTTTATCCAAGAAAAAGAGAAACCATTCCGAAAATTAGAAAGAATACTAACCTTTGCCACTAGATGGCAGTCGCGTATTAGAAATGGGAGAGTCAGTTGCGACTTGAGTTGAAGTTTTAAGACTGGAGATAAAGAGTCTCCAGCGAAAATAGTAAACTATTATTGCTTAATGGATGTGATGACACTCCAACAATGAACATATGTGAAAAGATGTAGCCTCAAAATCAGGCAATGTAGAATTTAATACCTTTTTGAAATTATTTAATATATAATTTTCCTATTTGGGCAGCATTACAAGTTAATTTTAAGGCTGACCATAGCCATACCATTCCAAGATATTAAAAATCAGTTCATAGTTGTGTGTCAGGGCTATAATATCATGCTGACCACATTTTGTGTGAATGTGATGAACCCCCTAGGAAGAGTATTTCAAAGTTTGGTACGTGAAAAAACACTTAAAAACACACAAAATCCAAAATAGCTCACTTCCTGTTGGGAAAAGTTAAGGGATGCAAATGAGAAATGTGTGTGTCTTGAGGAGACCCTTATGCCTACCAGACGTGGTGCATTTACGTGAAAGTATATGTCCACAATATTAGAAAAAAGCCATAGGGGGCGCTGTGTAGCCACGCCCAGATGAATGTGGATATGGATGTGATTGCACTCCAAAAGTGAATATATTTGTAAAATATCAGCCCGATCAGATGATGTAGAACGGAATTAAGCCCACTTCCTGTTTTTGGGCGTAACGTGTGTATTATACGCCTCGCCATTGCCAAACCATTTGAGATATCAAAAATCCTTTCGTCATTTAGGGTCAGGACTATTCTAAGATCATGATGACTACATTTGGTGTGAATGTGATGAATACATTAGCAGGCACGCATACAAACATGATAAAAACCTCACGTCCGTTGCCAGATGGTGGCGCTATAACATTGATTTCTTCTTGGTATTTGGATGTGATTACACTCTAACAGTGAACATATTTGTAAAATATCAGCCAGATCAGACAATGGAGACCATGAATTTATGGCAACTTCCTGTTGGCGCGGCGTGACATGAAAATTGTACGCCTCGCCATGACCATACCGTTTGAGATATCAAAAATATCCTTTGGAATTAGTATCATGACTATCCTGAGACCACTTTGACCACATTTCGTGTGAATGCAATGAACCCCCTAGGAGGAGTACTTAAAAGTGTAGTACGTGTAAAATGCACAAAATTCAAAATGGCTGACTTCCTGTTTACATATTTGATTTGATGCGAATGAGAAATGTGTTTGTCCAGAGGAGTCCCACAGGCATCCCAAATTAGGTGAAGGTAGCTCAAAGTGCCTGTCCACAATAGAAGACAAAGCATTAGGGGGCGCTGTGGAGTCCCTTAGCCACGCCCAGGTCTGAGCATCTTAAACATCCTGACAGCCAACACTTCTCATGTGTGTGCAAAATTCTGTGAGTTTCCATCCATGGCAAGCACCTCAAAAATGCAAAATACATTGAAAAAAAAGAGAATAATAATTATAGGGGGCGCTGTCTAGCCACGCCCCCATTGATATGTATATATCTGATATTGTACTGCTACAGTGAACATATTTGTAAAATATCAGCCAGATCGGACGATGTCGAAAAAAAAGTCATTTTTTTGCACGCAATATGTGTACTGTACGACTCGCCATTTCCATACCGTTTGAGATATCAAAAATCCCTTCACAACTTAGCGTAAGGACTATCTTAAGATCATGCTGACCGCATTTGGTGTGAATGTGCTGAATGCCCTAGCAGGAATGCATACAAATATGTTAAAGACCTCACTTCCTATTGCCAGATGGTGGCGCTATAACACTGACCTGTTCTTGGGATATGGATGTGATTACACTCCAACAATAAACAAATTTCTAAAATATCAGCCAGATCAGACAATGTAGACCATGAAATTATGGCCACTTCCTGTTGGCGTGGCGTGACATAAAAATTGTAATCCTCCCCGTGACTGTCCCGTTTGAGCTATCAAAAATATCCTGGCAATTTAGCATCATGACTATCCTGAGACCATTCTGACCACAGTTGGTGTGAATGCGATGAACCCCCTAGGAGGAGTACTTAAAAGTGTAGTACGTGTAAAACTCAGAAAATCCAAAATGGCTGACTTCCTGTTTGGATATTTGATTAGATCTGAATGAGAAATGTGTTTGGACCGAGGAGCGCTATTTGGCCACCAAATTAGGTGCAGGTAGGTCAAAGTGCCTGCCCACAATAGAAGACAATGCGATAGGGGGCGCTGTGGAGTCCCTCGGCCACGCCCAGGTCTGAGCATCTGAGAGCTCCTGACAGCAACCACTTCTGATGTGTGTGCAAAATGTCAAGACTTTTTACGCATGGCAAGGCCCTCAAAAAAGCCCATTTGCCTGAAGAAAAAGAATAATAATAATAATAATAATAATAATAATAATAATAATAAATATAGCTGCAAGCAGCAATGAACGGGCCCAAGCCCCATGGGGGCAACCGCCTTGGTGGCATAGTTCTGCCAATGACATGTTTCACAACATGTACACACTTTGGAAATAATCACCTTCCTGGACAACGTATAGTGTGCACAGGAATTTCCCTTTGATCAATGAAGATGTTGGCGCTGCTATTGGAATGCATCAATGATATCAGCCTCACTTCCTGTTGCCAGATGGTGGCGCTATATTATTGATCCGTGTATGTTTTTTGAATTTGATTACACTCCAGAAATAAACATATTTGTACATTTTCAGCCACATCGGAAGATGTTCAGCGAAATTAAGGTCAATTCCTGTTTCCAGATGATGCTGCTATAACATTGAGTCGTTTTTGGAATATGGATTTGATTACACTCCAACACTGAGCATCTGTGTAAAGTTGCAGTCACATCAGACATTGGAGAATTTAAGTATGACCACTTCCTGTTTGTCTGGCATGATGTGTTTTTTATGTGCCTGACCATAGCTATATCATCCCAGTAAATCAAAAATCTGTTTTGTCAGGACCATCCTAGCATCATGCTGACCACATTTACCGTGAATGTCATGAACCCATTGAAAAATAATGCTTAAGAATGCAATATAAGGCTCACTTCCTGTTGCCAGCGGGTGGCGCTTTGCCATTTAGCCTTTATTGGAAAATGGATGAGATTACACTCCAAAAATGAACGTGTGAAGTTTCAGCCACATCAGACAATGTAGAATGAAATAAAAATAACGTCTTGCTTGCACATTGTGATAACATGCTACAGTCCTGTATGGAGAGCAGAGATTAATTAATTTCCATAGTTTTTACACGGGGAGGCACAATTTATGCTTGAAAAGTCATTAGGCCATAAAATGCACTCAAAATGAAAACAATTGGCTTCAAGAAACTATTCAAATTCATTGTGGCTGCAGCGGGGATCGAACGGCTGAATTTGCGTGCCTTAATCCACCGCCCTAACCATTACGCTATACTGCCCGCTTATACACGGGTGCCATCTATTGGCCAAATGTCTCCTTTTATCTTGGTTTAATAATTTCTCTACGAAGTGTCGGATAATATTGCACGAAACGTCTAGTTAACCAGCATCATTCTTTTCCATTTCACTGGTAATTATGCTGCCTGAAAAGCATTTGTTCAGCCAAATCTAAAAGAGATGCCAACTCTCTGCCCTCAATACAGTATTTTCATATTAATTTACCATTCCTAGCGAAATTGTATGTTCTCTTAATTCGTGTTTAATGACAAGCCTAATAAACTAACATACCTGGCGATTTAACTGAAAGTTTTCTATTCATGTAAACCAACGTAGCTGACCTGTTTTTTTGACTCACACAGACAGTGGACTGGCTGGCTGCTGTTAGCCCGTGCGTGTCATCTCGCAACGACCTGCATGTGATACCTTTGTTGAACAAAACGGTCTCATGTTAACACAGCGTTCGAGCAGAGCCACCTCAGACGCTAAAGTTTCTTTTTGACTTCATGTGTTAATCTTTTAAAAATATGATACTCTCCTGCCAGTTAAAGCCTGTCTTTAAGTCTTTAAATGTCTTTAATATTTCTTTTAGTTATTCAATTCATGTAATGAAAATAGATGCAAAGAAACGTCGGGCTGGGTGTTGTCAATACATTTTGTCACGTAGGCTGCAGCTGTAAATCATACATCGTTATGCCTACTGGCTCGCTAGAAAAAAACAAAAACCTATCGTTGAAAAATCACTTGAAGGAAGAAAAAAATAAAAGTACCACTTTCTGCCAATAAATTGAATCGCCGTATCAGAAATGGGGGGAAGTTACAGCGACGCAGTTAGTCTGTGAGTAGAACAGATTGTGTAGACAACTTCACTGTTTCCACAAAGGAACCAAAAATGTGCTTTTTAACAGGACTTGGTCAGTGTAATGATATAAATGCTAGCATTCGATTATGGTCAACGGTACCGAAAATGCCCGTTGCACCAGCCATCAAAACAAATGTCCCAATACAGGATCGATTTAAACCTCTATATATTTTTATTTCACGTTGACAGTGTAGGCTATTATGTGTATTCCGACGCGAATTACATTTAATTGGGTTACGGCATTCACTTCAATCGAATGAAGTCAAATAGAAACGGCTCGAATTCCTTAATAAGGCTTCTTGGTTTTCAAGCCAACTTTCCGAACAGCTGTTTTGTATTGAGTCCTTAAAATGCTACAATACGGTTTTTTAAAAATCCAAATAACATTGAACGTCAAAGCAATATATGCATTATATGTATTAATCTTTTAAATATATGATACTTTCCTGCCAGTAAAAGCCTGTTTTTTATTTTAGTTATTCAATCGAGTTAATTAAGATAGATGAGAAAAAACGTGGCTGTGGGCTGGGTGTTTTCAGTACATTTTGTCATATAGGCTGCCGCTGTTACTCATACATCGTTATGGTTACTGGCTCGCAAAAAGAAACAAAACTTGTCGTTGAGAAATCACTTTATCCAAGAAAGAGAAACCATACCGAAAATTAGAAAGAATACTAACCTTTGCCACTAGATGGCAGTCGCGTATTAGAAATGGGAGAGTCAGTTGCGACTTGAGTTGAAGTTTTAAGACTGGAGATAATGAGTCTCCAGCGAAAATAGTAAACTATTATTGCTTAATGGATGTGATGACACTCCAACAATGAACATATGTGAAAAGATGTAGCCTCAAAATCAGGCAATGTAGAATTTAATACCTTTTTGAAATTATTTAATATATAATTTTCCTATTTGGGCAGCATTACAAGTTAATTTTAAGGCTGACCATAGCCATACCATTCCAAGATATTAAAAATCAGTTCATAGTTGTGTGTCAGGGCTATAATATCATGCTGACCACATTTTGTGTGAATGTGATGAACCCCCTAGGAAGAGTATTTCAAAGTTTGGTACGTGAAAAAACACTTAAAAACACACAAAATCCAAAATAGCTCACTTCCTGTTGGGAAAAGTTAAGGGATGCAAATGAGAAATGTGTGTGTCTTGAGGAGACCCTCATGCCTACCAGACGTGGTGCATTTACGTGAAAGTATATGTCCACAATATTAGAAAAAAGCCATAGGGGGCGCTGTGTAGCCACGCCCAGATGAATGTGGATATGGATGTGATTGCACTCCAAAAGTGAATATATTTGTAAAATATCAGCCCGATCAGATGATGTAGAACGGAATTAAGCCCACTTCCTGTTTTTGGGCGTAACGTGTGTATTATACGCCTCGCCATTGCCAAACCGTTTGAGATATCAAAAATCCTTTCGTCATTTAGGGTCAGGAGTATTCTAAGATCATGATGACTACATTTGGTGTGAATGTGATGAATACCTTAGCAGGAACGCATACAAATATGATAAAAACCTCACGTCCGTTGCCAGATGGTGGCGCTATAACATTGATTTTTTCTTGGTATTTGGATGTGATTACACTCTAACAGTGAACATATTTGTAAAATATCAGCCAGATCAGACAATGTAGACCATGAATTTATGGCAACTTCCTGTTGGCGCGGCGTGACATGAAAATTGTACGCCTCGCCATGACCATACTGTTTGAGATATCAAAAATATCCTTTGGAATTAGTATCATGAATATCCTGAGACCACTTTGACCACATTTCGTGTGAATGCAATGAACCCCCTAGGAGGAGTACTTAAAAGTGTAGTACGTGTAAAATGCACAAAATTCAAAATGGCTGACTTCCTGTTTACATATTTGATTCGATGCGAATGAGAAATGTGTTTGTCCAGAGAAGCCCCACAGGCATACCAAATTAGGTGAAGGTAGCTCAAAGTGCCTGTCCACAATAGAAGACAAAGCATTAGGGGGCGCTGTGGAGTCCCTTGGCCACGCCCAGGTCTGAGCATCTGATACATCCTGACAGGCAACACTTCTCATGTGTGTGCAAAATTCTGTGAGTTTCCATCCATGGCAAGAACCTCAAAAATGCAAAATACATTGAAAAAAAAGAGAATAAAAATTATAGGGGGCGCTGTCTAGCCACGCCCCGATTGATATGTATATATCTGATATTGTACTGCTACAGTGAACATATTTGTAAAATATCAGCCAGATCGGACGATGTCGAAAAAAAAGTCATTTTTTTGCACGCAATATGTGTACTGTACGACTCGCCATTTCCATACCGTTTGAGATATCAAAAATCCCTTCACAACTTAGCGTAAGGACTATCTTAAGATCATGCTGACCGCATTTGGTGTGAATGTGCTGAATGCCCTAGCAGGAATGCATACCAATATGTTAAAGACCTCACTTCCTGTTGCCAGATGGTGGCGCTATAACATTGACCTGTTCTTGGGATATGGATGTGATTACACTCCAACAATAAACAAATTTCTAAAATATCAGCCAGATCAGACAATGGAGACCATGAAATTATGGCCACTTCCTGTTGGCGCGGCGTGACATAAAAATTGTACTCCTCCCCATGACCGTCCCGTTTGAACTATCAAAAATATCCTGGCAATTTAGCATCATGACTATCCTGAGACCATTCTGACCACCGTGGGTGTGAATGCGATGAACCCCCTAGGAGGAGTACTTAAAAGTGTAGTACGTGTAAAACTCAGAAAATCCAAAATGGCTGACTTCCTGTTTGGATATTTGATTAGATCCGAATGAGAAATGTGTTTGGACCGAGGAGCGCTATATGGCCACCAAATTAGGTGCAGGTAGCTGAAAGTGCCTGCCCACAATAGAAGACAATGCGATAGGGGGCGCTGTGGAGTCCCTCGGCCACGCCCAGGTCTGAGCATCTGAGAGCTCCTGACAGCAACCACTTCTGATGTGTGTGCAAAATGTCAAGACTTTTTACGCATGGCAAGGCCCTCAAAAAAGCCCATTTGCCTGAAGAAAAAGAATAATAATAATAAATATAGCTGCAAGCAGCAATGAACGGGCCCAAGCACCATGGGCGCAACCGCCTTGGTGGCACAGTTGTGCCAATGACATGTTTCACAATATGTACACACTTTGGAAATAATCACCTTCCTGGACAACGAATAGTGTGCACAGGAATTCCCCTTTGATCAATGAAGATGTTGCTGCTGCTATTGGAATGCATCAATGATATAAGCCTCACTTCCTATTGCCAGATGGTGGCGCTATAATATTGAGCTGTGTATGGTTTATGGATTTGATTTCACTCCAAAAATGAACATATTTGTACATTTTCAGCCAAATTGGAAGATGTCGAGTAAAATTAAAGCCACTTCCTGTTGCCAGATGGTGGCGCTATAGTATTGAGCCGTGTATGGTTTATGGATTTGATTACACTCCAATAATTAACATATTTGTACATTTTCAGCCAAATTGGAAGATGTCAAGTAAAATTAAAGCCACTTCCTGTTGCCAGATGGTGGCGCTATGCCATTGAGCCTTTCTTGGTATATGGATGAGATTACACTCCAAAAATGAACATGTGTGACGTTTCTGCCACATCAGACAATGTAGAATGAAACAAAAATTACTTCTTGCTTGCACATTGTAATAATATGCTCCAGTCCTGTATGGAGAGCAGAGATTAATTAATTTCAATAGATTTTACAGCGGGAGGCACAATTTACGCTTGAGAAGTCATTCGGTTATAAATATGCACTCAAAATAAAACCATTGGCGTAAAGAAACTATTCAACTTTATTGTGGCCGCACCGGGGATGGAACCGCGGACCTTGCATGTCTTAATCCACTGTCTGAACCATTAAGCTATACTGCCCTCTTATACACGTACGCCATCTATTGGCCAAAAGTTGTATGTTTCCTTTTATCCTGGTTAAATAATTTCTCTCCGAAGTGTCGGATAGTATTGCATTAAACGTCGAGTTAGCCAGCATCATTCTTTTCCATTTCACCGGTAATTAGGCTGCCTGAAACGCATTTGTTCAGCCAAATCTAAAGGAGATGCCAAGTCTCTGCCCTCAATCCGGTATTTTCATATTAAGTCAAAAATTCCTAGCGAAATTGTATGTTCTCTTAATTCGTGTTTAATGACAAGCAAAATAAACTAACATATATGGCGATTTAACTGAAAGTTTTCTATTCATGTAAACAAACGTAGCTGACCTGTTTTTTTTACTCACACAGACAGTGGACTGGCTGGCTGCTGTTAGCCCGTGCGCGTCATCTCGCAACGACCTGCATGCCATACCTTTGTTGAACATAACGGTCTCATGTTAACACAGAGTTCGACCAGAGCCATCTCAAACGTTAACGTTTCTTTTTGACTTTTGACTCTTTTAAATATATGCTACTCTCCTGCCAGTTAAATACAGTCATTAAATGTCTTTAATATTTATTTCAGATATTCTATTCAAAAATGAAAATAGATGCAAAGAAACGTCGGGCTGGGTGTTGTCAATACATTTTGTCACGTAGGCTGCAGCTGTAAATCATACATCGTTATGCCTACTGGCTCGCTAGAAAAAAAACAAAAACCTATCGTTGAAAAATCACTTGAAGGAAGAAATATATAAAAGTACCACTTTCTGCCAATAAATGGATTCCCCGTATCAGAAATGGGGGGAAGTTACAGCGACGCAGTTAGTCTGTGAGTAGAATAGATTGTGTAGACAACTTCACTGTTTCCACAAAGGTGATGTGCTTTTTAACAGGACTTGGTCAGTGTAATGATATAAATGCTAGCATTCGATTATGGTCAACGGTACCGAAAATGCACGTTGCACCAGCCATCATAACAAATGTCCCAATATAGGATCGATTTAAACCTCTATATATTTTTATTTCACGTTGACAGTGTAGGCGATTGTGTGTATTCCGACGCGAATTACATTTAATTGGGTTACGGCATTCACTTCAATCGAATGAAGTCAAATAGAAACGGCTCGAATTCCTTAATAAGGCTTCTTGGTTTTCAAGCTAACTTTCCGAACAGCCGTTTTGTATTGAGTCCTTAAAATGCTACAACACGGTTTTTTTTAAACCAAATAACATTGAACGTCATTGCAAGATATATGCAATACCAACTTTTGCCAGTAGATGGCAGTCGCGTATTAGAAATGGGAGAGTCATTTGCGACTTGCGTTGAAGTTTTAAGACTGGAGATAATGAGTCTCCAGCGAAAATAGTGAACTATTATTGCTTAATGGATGTGATGACACTCCAACAATGAACATATGTGAAAAGTTGTAGCCTCAAAATCAGGCAATGTAGAATTTAATACCTTTTTGAAATTATTTAATACATAATTGTATTAAAACATGAACTGTTTGAGCAGCATTACAAGTAAATTTTAAGGCTGACCAGAGCCATACCATTCCAAGATATTAAAAATCAGTTCATAGTTGTGTGTCAGGGCTATAATATCATGCTGACCACATTTTGTGTGAATGTGATGAACCCCCTAGGAAGAGTATTTCAAAGTTTGGTACGTTAAAAAACACTTAAAAACACACAAAATCCAAAATAGCTCACTTCCTGTTGGGAAAAGTTAAGGGATGCAAATGAGAAATGTGTGTGTCTTGAGGAGACCCTTATGCCTACCAGACGTGGTGCATTTACGTGAAAGTATATGTCCACAATATTAGAAAAAAGCCATAGGGGGCGCTGTGTAGCCACGCCCAGATGAATGTGGATATGGATGTGATTGCACTCCAAAAGTGAATATATTTGTAAAATATCAGCCCGATCAGATGATGTAGAACGGAATTAAGCCCACTTCCTGTTTTTGGGCGTAACGTGTGTATTATACGCTTCGCCATTGCCAAACCGTTTGAGATATCAAAAATCCTCTCGTCATTTAGGGTCAGGACTATTCTAAGATCATGATTACTACATTTGGTGTGAATGTGATTAATACCCTAGCAGGAACGCATACAAACATGATAAAAACCTCACTTCCGTTGCCAGATGGTGGCGCTATAACATTGATTTCTTCTTGGTATTTGGATGTGATTACACTCTAACAGTGAACATATTTGTAAAATATCAGCAAGATCAGACAATGTAGACCATGAATTTATGGCTACTTCCTGTTGGCGCGGCGTGACATAAAAATTGTACGCCTCGCCATTACCATACCGTTTGAGATATCAAAAATTTCCTTTGGAATTAGTATCATGACTATCCTGAGACCACTTTGACCACATTTCGTGTGAATGCAATGAAGCCCCTAGGAGGAGTACTTAAAAGTGTAGTACGTGTAAAATGCACAAAATTCAAAATGGCTGACTTCCTGTTCACATATTTGATTCAATGCGAATGAGAAATGTGGTTGTCCAGAGGAGTCCCACATGCGTACCAAATTAGGTGAAGGTAGCTCAAAGTGCCTGTCCACAATAGAAGACAAAGCATTAGGGGGCGCTGTGGAGTCCCTCGGCCACGCCCAGGTCTGAGCATCTGACACATCCTGACAGCCAACACTTCTCATGTGTGTGCAAAATTCCATGAGTTTCCATCCATGGCAAGTACCTCAAAAATGCAAAATACATTGAAAAAAAAGAGAATAATAATTATAGGGGGCGCTGTCTAGCCACGCCCCGATTGATATGTATATATTTCATATTGTACTCCAACAGTGAACATATTTGGAAAATATCAGCCAGATCGGACGATGTCGAAAAAAAAGTCATTTTTTTGCACGCAATATGTGTACTGTACGACTCGCCATTTCCATACCGTTTGAGATATCAAAAATCCCTTCACAGCATATGGTCATGAGTATCCTAAGATCATGCTGACTACATTTCGTGTGAATGTGATGAATGCCCTAGCAGGAAGGCATAGAAATATGACAAAGACATCACTTCCTGTTGCCAGATGGTGGCGCTATAACATTGACCCGTTCTTGGGATATGGATGTGATTATACTCCAACAATAAACGTATTTCTAAAATATCAGCCAGATCAGACAATGCAGACCATGAAATTACGGCCACTTCCTGTTGGCGCGGCGTGACATAAAAATTCTACGCCTCCCTAGGACCGTCCCGTTTGAGCTATCAAAAATATCCTGGCAATTTAGCATCATGAATATCCTGAGACCATTCTGACCACAGGTGGTGTGAATGTGATGAACCCCCTAGGAGGAGTACTTAAAAGTGCAGTACGTGTAAAACGCACAAAATCCAAAATAGCTGACTTCCTGTTTGTATATTTGATTAGATGCGAATTTGAAATGTGTTTGGTCCGAGGAGTGCTATATGCATACAAAATTTGGTGAAGGTAGCTCAAAGTGCCTGCCCACAATAGATGACAATGCGATAGGGGGCGCTGTGGAGTCCCTCGGCGACGCCCAGGTCTGAGCATCTAAGAGATCCTGAAGGTCCTCATTTCTGATGTGTGTGCAAAATTCGCAGACTTTTTATGCATGGCAAGCACCTCAAAAAGGCCCATTTGCATATAGAAAAAAGAATAATAATAATAATAATAATAATAATAATAATAATAATAATCTTTACAATAACAATAGGGTCCTTCGCACCCTACGGTGCTTGGGCCCTAAATATAGCTGCAAGCAGCAATGAACGGGCCCAAGCACCATGGGCGCAACCGCCTTGGTGGCATAGTTGTGCCAATGACATGTTTCACAACATGTACACACTTTGGAAATAATCACCTTCCTGGACAACGTATAGTGTGCACAGGAATTCCCCTTTGAGCAATGAGGATGTTGGTGCTGCTATTGGAATGCATCAATGATATAAGCCTCACTTCCTGTTGCCAGATGGTGGCGCTATAATATTGAACCATGTATGGTTTTTGAATTTGATTACACTCCAATAATAAACCTATTTCTAAATTCTAAGCCACATCGGAAGATGTTGAGTGAAATTAAGGCCACTTCCTGTTGCCAGCAGGTGGCGCTATAACATTGAGCCATTTTTGAT
Source organism: Conger conger (assembly GCF_963514075.1). Taxonomy (NCBI): domain Eukaryota; kingdom Metazoa; phylum Chordata; class Actinopteri; order Anguilliformes; family Congridae; genus Conger; species Conger conger. The sequence goes on from NC_083762.1 coordinate 48,060,379, forward strand.
ACATGGATTTAATTACACTGCAATAATCAAAATATTTTTACATTTTCAGCCACATCGGAAGATGTCGAGTGAAATTAAGGCCACTTCCTTTTGCCAGATGGTGGAGCTATGCCATTGAGCCTTTATTGCTATATGGATGAGATTACACTCCAAAAATGAACATGTGTGAAGTTTTAGCCACATCAGACAATGTAGAATGAAACAAAAATTACTTCTTGCTTGCACATTGTAATAATATGCTCCAGTCCTGTATGGAGAGCAGAGATGAATTCATTTCCATAGATTTTACAGCGGGAGGCACAATTTATGCTTGAGAAGTCATTCGGTTATAAATATGCACTCAAAATGAAACCATTGGCTTAAAGAAACTATTCAACTTTATTGTGGCCGCACCAGGGATGGAACCGCGGACCTTGCATGTCTTAATCCACTGCCTGAACCGTAAAACTATACTGCCCTCTTATACACGTACGCTATCTATTGGCCAAAAGTTGTATGTTTCCTTTTATCTTGGTTAAATAATTTCTCTCCGAAGTGTCGGATAATATTGCATTAAACGTCTCGTTAGCCAGCATCATTCTTTTCCATTTCACTGGTAATTATGCTGCCTGAAACGCATTTGTTCAGCCAAATCTAAAGGAGATGCCAAGTCTCTGCCCTCAATCCGTTATTTTCATATTAAGTCACAAATTCCTAGCGAAATTGTATGTTCTCTTAATTCGTGTTTAATGACAAGCAAAATAAACTAACATAGCTGGCGATTTAACGGAAAGTTTTCTATTCATGTAAACCAACGTAGCGGACCTGTTTTTTGACTCACACAGACAAGTGGACAGGCTGGCTCCTGTTAGCCAATATCTGTCATCTCGCAACGACCTGCAAGCCATACCTTTGTTGAACATAACGGTTTCATCTTAACACAGTGTTCGAGCACCACCTCGAATGCTAACGTTTTTTTTTTGACTTCATGTGTTACTCTTTAAAATATATGATACTCTCCTGCCATTTAAAGACAGTCATTAAATTTTTTAAATATTTATTTTAGATATTCAATTCATATAATGAAAATAGATGCAAAGAAACGTCGGGCTGGGTGTTGTCAATACATTTTGTCACGTAGGCTGCAGCTGTAAATGATACATCGTTATGCCTACTGGCTCGCTAGAAAAAAACTAAAACCTATCCCCGTATCAGAAATGGGGGGAAGTTACAGCGACGCAGTTAGTCTGTGAGTAGAATAGATTATGTAGACAACTTCACTGTTTCCACAAAGGAACCAAAAATGTGCTTTTAAACAGGACTTGGTCAGTGTAATGATATAAATGCTAGCATTCGATTATGGTCAACGGTACCGAAAATGCCCGTTGCACCAGCCATCATAACAAATGTCCCAATATAGGATCGATTTAAACATCTATATATTTTTATTTCATTTGACAGTGTAGGCGATTGTGTGTATTCCGACGCGAATTACATTTAATTGGGTTACGGCATTCACTTCAATCGAATGAAGTCAAATAGAAACGGCTCGAATTCCTTAATAAGGCTTCTTGGTTTTCAAGCCAACTTTCCGAACAGCTGTTTTGTGTTGAGTCCTTAAAATGTTACAATACGTTTTTTTTAAAACCAAATAACATTGAACGTCAATGCAAGATCTGCATTATATGTGTTAATCTTTGAAATATATGATACTTTCCTGCCAGTAAAAGCCTGTCCTTTATTTTAGTTATTCAATCCATAAAATTAAGGTCGATGAAAAAAACGTTGCTGTGGGCTGGGTGTTGTCAGTACATTTTGTCACGTAGGCTGCCGCTGTTACTCATACATCGTTATGGTTACTGGCTCGCAAAAAGAAACAAAACTTGTCATTGAGAAATCACTTTATCCAAGAAAATTAGAAAGAATACTAACCTTTGCCACTAGATGGCAGTCGCGTATTAGAAATGGGAGAGTCAGTTGCGACTTGCGTTGAAGTTTTAAGACTGGATATAATGAGTCTCCAGCGAAAATAGTGACCTATTATTGCTTAATGGATGTGATGACACTCCAACAATGAACATATGTGAAAAGTTGTAGCCGCAAAATCAGGCAATACCTTTTTGAAATTATTTAATACATAATTGTATTAAAACATGAACTGTTTGGGCAGCATTACAAGTTAATTTTAAGGCTGACCATAGCCATACCATTCCAAGATATTAAAAATCAGTTCATAGTTGTGTGTCAGGGCTATAATATCATGCTGACCACATTTTGTGTGAATGTGATGAACCCCCTAGGAAGAGTATTTCAAAGTTTGGTACGTGAAAAAACACTTAAAAACACACAAAATCCAAAATAGCTCACTTCCTGTTGGGAAAAGTTAAGGGATGCAAATGAGAAATGTGTGTGTCTTGAGGAGACCCTTATGCCTACCAGACGTGGTGCATTTACGAGAAAGTATATGTCCACAATATTAGAAAAAAGCCATAGGGGGCGCTGTGTAGCCACGCCCAGATGAATGTGGATATGGATGTGATTGCACTCCAAAAGTGAATATATTTGTAAAATATCAGCCCGATCAGATGATGTAGAACGGAATTAAGCCCACTTCCTGTTTTTGGGCGTAACGTGTGTATTATACGCCTCGCCATTGCCAAACCGTTTGAGATATCAAAAATCCTTTCGTCATTTAGGGTCAGGACTATTCTCAGATCATGATGACTACATTTGGTGTGAATGTGATGAATGCTCTAGCAGGAACGCATACAAACATGATAAAAACCTCACTTCCGTTGCCAGATGGTGGCGCTATAACATTGATTTCTTCTTGGTATATGGATGTGATTACACTCTAACAGTGAACATATTTGTAAAATATCAGCCAGATCAGACAATGTAGACCATGAATTTATGGCTACTTCCTGTTGGCGCGGCATGACATGAAAATTTTACGCCTCGCCATGACCATACCGTTTGAGATATCAAAAATATCCTTTGGAATTAGTATCATGACTATCCTGAGACCACTTTGACCACATTTCGTGTGAATGCAATGAACCCCCTAGGAGGAGTACTTAAAAGTGTAGTACGTGTAAAATGCACAAAATTCAAAATGGCTGACTTCCTGTTCACATATTTTATTCGATGCGAATGAGAAATGTGTTTGTCCAGAGGAGCCCCACATGCATACCAAATTAGGTGCAGGTAGCTCAAAGTGCCTGTCCACAATAGAAGACAAAGCATTAGGGGGCGCTGTGGAGTCCCTCGGCCACGCCCAGGTCTGAGCATCTGATACATGCTGACAGCCAACACTTCTCATGTGTGGGCAAAATTCTGTGAGTTTTCATCCATGGCAAGCACCTCAAAAATGCAAAATACATTGAAAAAAAAAAGATAAATAATTATAGGGGGCGCTGTCTAGCCACGCCCCGATTGATATGTATATATTTCATATTGTACTCCAACAGTGAACATATTTGTAAAATATCAGCCAGATCGGACGATGTCAAAAAAAAAGTCATTTTTTTGCACGCAATATGTGTACTGTACGACTCGCCATTTCCATACCGTTTGAGATATCAAAAATCCCTTCAGAGTTTTTGGTCATGACTATCCTAAGATCATGCGGACCACATTTCGTGTGAATGTGATGAATGCCCTAGCAGGAAGGCATACAAATATGATAAAGACTTCACTTCCTGTTGCCAGATGGTGGCGCTATAACATTGACCCGTTCTTGGGATATGGATGTGATTATCCTCCAACAATAAACGTATTTCTAAAATATCAGCCAGATCAGACGATGGAAACCATGAAATTACGGCCACTTCCTGTTGGCGTGGCGTGACATAAAAATTCTACGCCTCCCTAGGACCGTCACGTTTGAGCTATCAAAAATATCCTGGCAATTTAGCATCATGAACATCCTGAGACCATTCTGACCACAGGTGGTGTGAATGTGATGAACCCCCTAGGAGGAGTACTTAAAAGTGCAGTACGTGTAAAACGCACAAAATCCAAAATGGCTGACTTCCTGTTTGTATATTTGATTAGATGTGAATGAGAAATGTGTTTGGACCGAGAAGTGCTATATGCGTACTAAATTTTGTGAAGGTAGCTCAAAGTGCCTGCCCACAATAGATGACAATGCGATAGGGGGCGCTGTGGAGTCCCTCAGCTACGCCCAGGTCTGAGCATCTGAGACAACCTGACAGCCACCACTTCTGATGTGTGTGCAAAATTCTGTGAGTTTTCATCCATGGCAAGCACCTCAAAAATGCACAAAACATTGAAAAAAAAAGAATAATAATAATAAATATAGCTGCAAGCAGCAATGAACGGGCCCAAGCACCATGGGCGCAACCGGCTTGGTGGCATAGTTGTGCCAATGACATTTTTCACAATATGTACACACTTTGGAAATAATCACCTTCCTGGACAACATATAGTGTGCACAGGAATTCCCCTTTGATCAATGAAGATGTTGCTGCTGCTATTGGAATGCATCAATGATATAAACCTCACTTCCTATTGCCAGATGGTGGCGCTATAATATTGAGCCGTGTATGGTTCATGGATTTGATTACACTCCAATAATGAACATATTTGTACATTTTCAGCCAAATTGGAAGATGTCAAGTAAAATTTAAGCCACTTCCTGTTGCCAGATGGTGGCGCTATAATATTGAGCCGTTCTTGGTATATGGATGAGATTACACTCCTAAAATGAACATGTGTGAAGTTTCTGCCCCATCAGACAATGTAGAATGAAACAAAAATTACTTCTTGCTTGCACATTGTAATAATATGCTCCAGTCCTGTATGGAGAGCAGAGATGAATTAATTTCAATAGATTTTACAGCGGGAGGCACAATTTACGCTTGAGAAGTCATTCGGTTATAAATATGCACTCAAAATAAAACCATTGGCGTAAAGAAACTATTCAACTTTATTGTGGCCGCACCGGGGATGGAACCGAGGACCTTGCATGTCTTAATCCACTGTCTGAACCATTAAGCTATACTGCCCTCTTATACACGTCCGCCATCTATTGGCCAAAAGTTGTATGTTTCCTTTTATCTTGGTTAAATAATTTCTCTCCGAAGTGTCGGACAATATTGCATTAAACGTCTAGTTAGCCAGCATCATTCTTTTCCATTTCACCGGTAATTATGCTGCCTGAAACGCATTTGTTCAGCCAAATCTAAAGGAGATGCCAAGTCTCTGCCCTCAATCCGGTATTTTCATATTAAGTCAAAAATTCCAAGCGAAATTGTATGTTCTCTTAATTCGTGTTTAATGACAAGCAAAATAAACTAACTTATCTGGCGATTAAACTGAAAGTTTTCTATTCATGTAAACAAACGTAGCTGACCTGTTTTTTGACTCACACAGACAGTGGACAGGCTGGCTGCTGTTAGCCAATGCGCGTCATCTCGCAACGACCTGCATGCCATACCTTTGTTGAACATAACGGTCTCATGTTAACACAGAGTTCGACCACAGCCATCTCAAACGTTAACGTTTCTTTTTGACTTTTGACTCTTTTAAATATATGCTACTCTCCTGCCAGTTAAAGACAGTCATTGAATGTCTTTAATATTTATTTCAGATATTCTATTCATATAATGAAAATAGATGCAAAGAAACGTCGGGCTGGGTGTTGTCAATACATTTTGTCACGTAGGCTGCAGCTGTAAATCATACATCGTTATGCCTACTGGCTCGCTAGAAAAAAAACAAAAACCTATCGTTGAAAAATCACCTGAAGGAAGAAATATATAAAAGTACCACTTTCTGCCAATAAATGGATTCCCCGTATCAGAAATGGGGGGAAGTTACAGCGACGCAGTTAGTCTGTGAGTAGAATAGATTGTGTAGACAACTTCACTGTTTCCACAAAGGAACCAAAAATGTGCTTTTTAACAGGACATGGTCAGTGTAATGATATAAATGCTAGCATTCGATTATGGTCAACGGTAACGAAAATGCCCGTTGCACCAGCCATCATAACAAATGTCCCAATATAGGATCGATTTAAACCTCTATATATTTTTATTTCACGTTGACAGTGTAGGCGATTGTGTGTATTCCGACGCAAATTACATTTAATTGGGTTACGGCATTCACTTCAATCGAATGAAGTCAAATAGAAACGGCTCGAATTCCTTAATAAGGCTTCTTCGTTTTCAAGCTAACTTTCCGAACAGCTGTTTTGTATTGAGTCCTTAAAATGCTACAACACGGTTTTTTTTAAACCAAATAACATTGAACGTCATTGCAAGATATATACAATACCAACTTTTGCCAGTAGATGGCAGTCGCGTATTAGAAATGGGAGAGTCATTTGCGACTTGCGTTGAAGTTTTAAGACTGGATATAATGAGTCTCCAGCGAAAATAGTGAACTATTATTGCTTAATGGATGTGATGACACTCCAACAATGAACATATGTGAAAAGTTGTAGCCTCAAAATCAGGCAATGTAGAATTTAATACCTTTTTGAAATTATTTAATACATAATTGTATTAAAACATGAACTGTTTGGGCAGCATTACAAGTTAATTTTAAGGCTGACCATAGCCATACCATTCCAAGATATTAAAAATCAGTTCATAGTTGTGTGTCAGGGCTATAATATCATGCTGACCACATTTTGTGTGAATGTGATGAACCCCCTAGGAAGAGTATTTCAAAGTTTGGTACGTGAAAAAACACTTAAAAACACACAAAATCCAAAATAGCTCACTTCCTGTTGGGAAAAGTTAAGGGATGCAAATGAGAAATGTGTGTGTCTTGAGGAGACCCTTATGCCTACCAGACGTGGTGCATTTACGTGAAAGTATATGTCCACAATATTAGAAAAAAGCCATAGGGGGCGCTGTGTAGCCACGCCCAGATGAATGTGGATATGGATGTGATTGCACTCCAAAAGTGAATATATTTGTAAAATATCAGCCCGATCAGATGATGTAGAACGGAATTAAGCCCACTTCCTGTTTTTGGGCGTAACGTGTGTATTATACGCCTCGCCATTGCCAAACCGTTTGAGATATCAAAAATCCTTTCGTCATTTAGGGTCAGGACTATTCTCAGATCATAATGACTACATTTGGTGTGAATGTGATGAATACTCTAGCAGGAATGCATACAAACATGATAAAAACCTCACTTCCGTTGCCAGATGGTGGCGCTATAACATTGATTTCTTCTTGGTATATGGATGTGATTACATTCTAACAGTGAACATATTTGTAAAATATCAGCCAGATCAGACAATGTAGACCATGAATTTATGGCTACTTCCTGTTGGCGCGGCGTGACATGAAAATTGTACGCCTCGCCATGACCATATTGTTTGAGATATCAAAAATATCCTTTGGAATTAGTATCATGACTATCCTGAGACCGCTTTCACCACATTTCGTGTGAATGTAATGAACCCCCTAGGAGGAGTACTTAAAAGTATAGTACGTGTAAAATGCACAAAATTCAAAATGGCTGACTTCCTGTTCACATATTTGATTCGATGCGAATGACAAATGTGTTTTTCCAGAGGAGGCCCACATGCATACCAAATTAGGTGAAGGTTGCTCAAAGTGCCTGTCCACAATAGAAGACAAAGCATTAGGGGGCGCTGTGGAGTCCCTCGGCCACGCCCACGTCTGAGCATCTGATACATCCTGAGAGCCAAAACTTCTCATGTGTGTGCAAAATTCCGTGAGTTTTCATCCACGGCAAGCACCTCAAAAATGCAAAATACATTAAAAAAAAAGAGAATAATAATTATAGGGGGCGCTGTCTAGCCACGCCCCGATTGATATGTATATATTTCATATTGTACTCCAACAGTGAAAATATTTATAAAATATCAGCCAGATCGGACGATGTCAAAAAAAAAGTCATTTTTTTGCACACAATATGTGTACTGTACGACTCGCCATTTCCATACCGTTTGAGATATCAAAAATCCCTTCACAGCTTATGGTCATGACTATCCTAAGATCATGCTGACCACATTTCGTGTGAATGTGATGAATGCTCTAGCAGGAAGGCATACAGATATGATAAAGACCTCACTTCCTGTTGCCAGATGGTGGCGCTATAACATTGACCCGTTCTTGGGATATGGATGTGATTATATTCCAACAATAAACGTATTTCTAAAATATCAGCCAGATCAAACAATGTAGACCATGAAATTACGGCCACTTCCTGTTGGCGCGGCGTGACATAAAAATTCTACGCCTCCCTAGGACCGTCCCGTTTGAGCTATCAAAAATATCCTGGCAATTTAGCATCATGAATATCCTGAGACCATTCTGACCACAGGTGGTGTGAATGTGATGAACCCCCTAGGAGGAGTACTTAAAAGTGCAGTACATGTAAAACGCACAAAATCCAAAATGGCTGACTTCCTGTTTGTATATTTGATTAGATGCGAATTAGAAATGTGTTTGGTCCGAGGAGTGCTATATGCGTACTAAATTTGGTGATAGTAGCTCAAAGTGCCTGCCCACAATAGATGACAATGCGATAGGGGGCGCTGTGGAGTCTCTCGGCCACGCCCAGGTCTGAGCATCTAATCGATCCTGAAGGTCCTCATTTCTGATGTGTATGCAAAATTCCCAGACTTTTTATCTATGGCAAGCACCTCAAAAAGGCCCATTTGCATATAGAAAAAAGAATAATAATAATAATAATAATAATAATCTTTACAATAACAATAGGGTCCTTCGCACCCTACGGTGCTTGGGCCCTAAATATAGCTGCAAGCAGCAATGAACGGGCCCAAGCACCATGGGCGCAACCGCCTTGGTGGCATAGTTGGGCCAATGACATGTTTCACAATATGTACACACTTTGGAAATAATCACCTTCCTGGACAACGTATAGTGTGCCCAGGAATTCCCCTTTGATCAATGAAGATGTTTCTGCTGCTATTGGAATGCATCAATGATATAAGCCTCACTTCCTGTTGCCAGATGGTGGCGGTATAATATTGAGCCGTGTATGGTTCATGGATTTGATTACACTCCAATAATTAACATATTTGTCCATTTTCAGCCAAATTGGAAGATGTCAAGTAAAATTAAAGCCACTTCCTGTTGCCAGATGGTGGCGCTATGCCATTGAGCCTTTCTTGGTATATGGATGAGATTACACTCCAAAAATGAACATGTGTGAAGTTTCTGCCACATCAGACAATGTAGAATGAAACAAAAATTACTTCTTGCTTGCACAGTGTAATAATATGCTCCAGTCCTGTATGGAGAGCAGAGATTAATTAATTTCAATAGATTTTACAGCGGGAGGCACAATTTACGCTTGAGAAGTCATTCGGTTATAAATATGCACTCAAAATAAAACCATTGGCGTAAAGAAACTATTCAACTTTATTGTGGCCGTACCGGGGATGGAACCGCGGACCTTGCATGTCTTAATCCACTGTCTGAACCATTAAGCTATACTGCCCTCTTATACACGTACGTTATCTATTGGCCAAAAGTTGTATGTTTCCTTTCATCCTGGTTAAATAATTTCTCTCCGAAGTGTCGGATAATATTGCATTAAACGTCTCGTTAGCCAGCATCATTCTTTTCCATTTCACCGGTAATTATGCTGCCTGAAACGCATTTGTTCAGCCAAATCTAAAGGAGATGCCAAGTCTCTGCCCTCAATCCGGTATTTTCATATTAAGTCAAAAATTCCTAGCGAAATTGTATGTTCTCTTAATTCGTGTTTAATGACAAGCAAAATAAACTAACATATCTGGCGATTTAACTGAAAGTTTTCTATTCATGTAAACAAACGTAGCTGACCTGACAGTGGACAGGCTGGCTGCTGTTAGCCAATGCGCGTCATCTCGCAACGACCTGCATGCCATACCTTTGTTGAACATAACGGTCTCATGTTAACACAGAGTTCGACCAGAGCCATCTCAAACGTTAACGTTTCTTTTTGACTTTTGACTCTTTTAAATATATGCTACTCTCCTGCCAGTTAAAGACAGTCATTAAATGTCTTTAATATTTATTTCAGATATTCTATTCAAAAATGAAAATAGATGCAAAGAAACGTCGGGCTGGGTGTTGTCAATACATTTTGTCACGTAGGCTGCAGCTGTAAATCATACATCGTTATGCCTACTGGCTCGCTAGAAAAAAAAAAAAAACCTATCGTTGAAAAATCACTTGAAGGAAGAAAAATATAAAAGTTCCACTTTCTGCCAATAAATGGAATCCCCGTATCAGAAATGGGGGGAAGTTACAGCGACGCAGTTAGTCTGTGAGTAGAATAGATTGTGTAGACAACTTCACTGTTTCCACAAAGGTGATGTGCTTTTTAACAGGACTTGGTCAGTGTAATGATATAAATGCTAGCATTCGATTATGGTCAACGGTACCGAAAATGCCCGTTGCACCAGCCATCATAACAAATGTCCCAATATAGGATCGATTTAAACCTCTATATATTTTTATTTCACGTTGACAGTGTAGGCTATTATGTGTATTCCGACGCGAATTACATTTAATTGGGTTACGGCATTCACTTCAACCGAATGAAGTCAAATAGAAACGGCTCGAATTCCTTAATAAGGCTTCTTGATTTTCAAGCTAACTTTCCGAACAGCTGTTTTGTATTGAGTCCTTAAAATGCTACAACACGTTTTTTTTTAAACCAAATAACATTGAACGTCATTGCAAGATATATGCAATACCAACTTTTGCCAGTAGATGGCAGTCGCGTATTAGAAATAGGAGAGTCATTTGCGACTTGCGTTGAAGTTTTAAGACTGGATATAATGAGTCTCCAGCGAAAATAGCGAACTATTATTGCTTAATGGATGTGATGACACTCCAACAATGAACATATGTGAAAAGTGTTAGCCTCAAAATCAGGCAATGTAGAATTTAATACCTTTTTGAAATTATTTAATACATAATTGTATTAAAACATAAACTGTTTGGGCAGCATTACAAGTTAATTTTAAGGCTGACCAGAGCCATACCATTCCAAGATATTAAAAATCAGTTCATAGTTGTGTGTCAGGGCTATAATATCATGCTGACCACATTTTGTGTGAATGTGATGAACCCCCTAGGAAGAGTATTTCAAAGTTTGGTACGTTAAAAAACACTTAAAAACACACAAAATCCAAAATAGCTCACTTCCTGTTGGGAAAAGTTAAGGGATGCAAATGAGAAATGTGTGTGTCTTGAGGAGACCCTTATGGCTACCAGACGTGGTGCATTTACGTGAAAGTATATGTCCACAATATTAGAAAAAAGCCATAGGGGGCGCTGTGTAGCCACGCCCAGGTGAATGTGGATATGGATGTGATTGCACTCCAAAAGTGAATATATTTGTAAAATATCAGCCCGATCAGATGATGGAGAACGGAATTAAGCCCACTTCCTGTTTTTGGGCGTAATGTGTGTATTATACGCCTCGCCATTGCCAAACCGTTAGAGATATCAAAAATCCTTTCGTCATTTAGGGTCGGAACTATTCTAAGATCATGACGACTACATTTGGTGTGAATGTGATGAATACCTTAGCAGGAACGCATACAAACATGATAAAAACCTCACGTCCGTTGCCAGATGGTGGCGCTATAACATTGATTTCTTCTTGGTCTTTGGATGTGATTACACTCTAACACTGAACATATTTGTAAAATATCAGCCAGATCAGACAATGTAGACCATGAATTTATGGCAACTTCCTGTTGGCGCGGCGTGACATGAAAATTGTACGCCTCGCCATGACCATACCGTTTGAGATATCAAAAATATCCTGTGGAATTAGTATCATGACTATCCTGAGACCAATTTGACCACATTTCGTGTGAATGCAATGAACCCCCTAGGAGGAGTACTTAAAAGTGTAGTACGTGTAAAATGCACAAAATTCAAAATGGCTGACTTCCTGTTTACATATTTGATTCGATGCGAATGAGAAATGTGTTTGTTCAGAGGAGCCCCACATGCGTACCAAATTAGGTGAAGGTAGCTCAAAGTGCCTGTCCACAATAGAAGACAAAGCATTAGGGGGCGCTGTGGAGTCCCTTGGCCACGCCCAGGTCTGAGCATCTGATACATCCTGACAGCCAACACTTCTCATGTGTGTGCAAAATTCTGTGAGTTTCCATCCATGGTAAGCACCTGAAAAATGCAAAATACATTGAAAAAAAAGAGAATAATAATTATAGGGGGCGCTGTCTAGCCACGCCCCGATTGATATGTATATATCTGATATTGTACTGTTTCAGTGAACATATTTGTAAAATATCAGCCAGATCGGACGATGTCGAAAAAAAAGTCATTTTTTTGCACGCAATATGTGTACTGTACGACTCGCCATTTCCATACCGTTTGAGAAATCAAAAATCCCTTCACAACTTAGCGTAAGGACTATCTTAAGATCATGCTGACCGCATTTGGTGTGAATGTGCTGAATGCCCTAGCAGGAATGCATACAAATATGTTAAAGACCTCACTTCCTGTTGCCAGATGGTGGCGCTATAACATTGACCTGTTCTTGGGATATGGATGTGATTATAGTCCAACAATAAACGTATTTCTAAAATATCAGCCAGATCAGACGATGTAGACCATGAAATTATGGCCACTTCCTGTTGGCGCGGCGTGACATAAAAATTGTACTCCTCCCCATGACCGTCCCGTTTGAGCTATCAAAAATATCCTGGCAATTTAGCATCATGACTATCCTGAGACCATTCTGACCACAGGTGGTGTGAATGCGATGAACCCCCTAGGAGGAGTACTTAAAAGTGTAGTACGTGTAAAACTCACAAAATCCAAAATGGCTGACTTCCCGTTTGGATATTTGATTAGATCCGAATGAGAAATGTGTTTGGACCGAGGAGCGCTATATGGCCACCAAATTAGGTGCAGGTAGCTCAAAGTGCCTGCCCACAATAGAAGACAATGCGATAGGGGGCGCTGTGGAGTCCCTCGGCCACGCCCAGGTCTGAGCATCTGAGAGCTCCTGACAGCAACCACTTCTGATGTGTGGGCAAAATGTCAAGACTTTTTACCCATGGCAAGGCCCTCAAAAAAGCCCATTTGCCTGAAGAAAAAGAATAATAATAATAATAATAATAATAATAATAATAATAATAATCCTTCCAATAACAATAGGGTCCTTCGCACCCTACGGTGCTTGGGCCCTAAATATAGCTGCAAGCAGCAATGAAGGGGCCAAGCACCATGGGCGCAACCGCCTTGGTGGCATAGTTGTGCCAATGACATGTATAGTGTGCACAGGAATTTCCATTTGATCAATGAAGATGTTGGCGCTGCTATTGGAATGCATCAATGATATAAGCCTCACTTCCTGTTGCCAGATGGTGGCGCTATATTATTGATCCGTGTATGTTTTTTGAATTTGATTACACTCCAGAAATAAACATATTTGTACATTTTCAGCCACATCGGAAGATGTTCAGCGAAATTAAGGTCAATTCCTGTTTCCAGATGATGCTGCTATAAAATTGAGTCGTTTTTGGAACATGGATTTGATTACACTCCAACACTGAGCATCTGTGTAAAGTTGCAGTCACATCAGACATTGGAGAATTTAAGTATGACCACTTCCTGTTTGTCTGGCATGATGTGTTTTTTATCTGCCTGACCATAGCTATATCATCCCAGTAAATCAAAAATCTGTTTTGTCAGGACCATCCTAGCATCATGCTGACCACATTTACCGTGAATGTCATGAACCCATTGAAAAATAATGCTTAAGAATGCAATATAAGGCTCACTTCCTGTTGCCAGCGGGTGGCGCTTTGCCATTTAGCCTTTATTGGAAAATGGATGAGATTACACTCCAAAAATGAACGTGTGAAGTTTCAGCCACATCAGACAATGTAGAATGAAATAAAAATAACGTCTTGCTTGCACATTGTGATAACATGCTACAGTCCTGTATGGAGAGCAGAGATTAATTAATTTCCATAGTTTTTACACGGGGAGGCACAATTTATGCTTGAAAAGTCATTAGGCCATAAATATGCACTCAAAATGAAAACAATTGGCTTCAAGAAACTATTCAAATTCATTGTGGCTGCAGCGGGGATCGAACGGCTGAATTTGCGTGCCTTAATCCACCGCCCTAACCATTACGCTGTACTGCCCGCTTATACACGGGTGCCATCTATTGGCCAAATGTTTCCTTTTATCTTGGTTTAATAATTTCTCTACGAAGTGTCCGATAATATTGCACGAAACGTCTAGTTAACCAGCATCATTCTTTTCCATTTCACTGGTAATTATGCTGCCTGAAACGCATTTGTTCAGCCAAATCTAAAAGAGATGCCAACTCTCTGCCCTCAATACAGTATTTTCATATTAATTTACCATTCCTAGCGAAATTGTATGTTCTCTTAATTCGTGTTTAATGACAAGCCTAATAAACTAACATAGCTGGCGATTTAACTGAAAGTTTTCTATTCATGTAAACCAACGTAGCTGACCTGTTTTTTGACTCACACAGACAGTGGACTGGCTGGCTGCTGTTAGCCCGTGCGTGTCATCTCGCAACGACCTGCATGTGATACCTTTGTTGAACAAAACGGTCTCATGTTAACACAGCGTTCGAGCAGAGCCACCTCAGACGCTAAAGTTTCTTTTTGACTTCATGTGTTAATCTTTTAAAAATATGATACTCTCCTGCCAGTTAAAGCCTGTCTTTAAGTCTTTAAATGTCTTTAATATTTATTTTAGTTATTCAATTCATGTAATGAAAATAGATGCAAAGAAACGTCGGGCTGGGTGTTGTCAATACATTTTGTCACGTAGGCTGCAGCTGTAAATCATACATCGTTATGCCTACTGGCTCGCTAGAAAAAAACTAAAACCTATCGTTGAAAAATCACTTGAAGGAAGAAAAAAATGAAAGTACCACTTTCTGCCAATAAATTGAATCGCCGTATCAGAAATGGGGGGAAGTTACAGCGACGCAGTTAGTCTGTGAGTAGAACAGATTGTGTAGACAACTTCACTGTTTCCACAAAGGAACCAAAAATGTGCTTTTTAACAGGACTTGGTCAGTGTAATGATATAAATGCTAGCATTTGATTATGGTCAACGGTACCGAAAATGCCCGTTGCACCAGCCATCATAACAAATGTCCCAATACAGGATCGATTTAAACCTCTATATATTTTTATTTCACGTTGACAGTGTAGGCTATTATGTGTATTCCGACGCGAATTACATTTAATTGGCTTACGGCATTCACTTCAATCGAATGAAGTCAAATAGAAACGGCTCGAATTCCTTAATAAGGCTTCTTGGTTTTCAAGCCAACTTTCCGAACAGCTGTTTTGTATTGAGTCCTTAAAATGCTACAATACGGTTTTTTAAAAATCCAAATAACATTGAACGTCAAAGCAATATATGCATTATATGTGTTAATCTTTTAAATATATGATACTTTCCTGCCAGTAAAAGCCTGTTTTTTATTTTAGTTATTCAATCGAGTTAATTAAGATAGATGAGAAAAAACGTTGCTGTGGGCTGGGTGTTTTCAGTACATTTTGTCATGTAGGCTGCCGCTGTTACTCATACATCGTTATGGTTACTGGCTCGCAAAAAGAAACAAAACTTGTCGTTGAGAAATCACTTTATCCAAGAAAAAGAGAAACCATACCGAAAATTAGAAAGAATACTAACCTTTGCCACTAGATGGCAGTCGCGTATTAGAAATGGGAGAGTCAGTTGCGACTTGAGTTGAAGTTTTAAGACTGGAGATAATAAACTATAAACTATTATTGCTTAATGGATGTGATGACACTCCAACAATGAACATATGTGAAAAGATGTAGCCTCAAAATCAGGCAATGTAGAATTTAATACCTTTTTGAAATTATTTAATATATAATTTTCCTATTTGGGCAGCATTACAAGTTAATTTTAAGGCTGACCATAGCCATACAATTCCAAGATATTAAAAATCAGTTCATAGTTGTGTGTCAGGGCTATAATATCATGCTGACCACATTTTGTGTGAATGTGATGAACCCCCTAGGAAGAGTATTTCAAAGTTTGGTACGTGAAAAAACACTTAAAAACACACAAAATCCAAAATAGCTCACTTCCTGTTGGGAAAAGTTAAGGGATGCAAATGAGAAATGTGTGTGTCTTGAGGAGACCCTTATGCCTACCAGACGTGGTGCATTTACGTGAAAGTATATGTCCACAATATTAGAAAAAAGCCATAGGGGGCGCTGTGTAGCCACGCCCAGATGAATGTGGATCTGGATGTGATTGCACTCCAAAAGTGAATATATTTGTAAAATATCAGCCCGATCAGATGATGTAGAACGGAATTAAGACCACTTCCTGTTTTTGGGCGTAACGTGTGTATTATACGCCTCGCCATTGCCAAACCGTTTGAGATATAAAAAATCCTTTCGTCATTTAGGGTCAGGACTATTCTAAGATCATGATGACTACATTTGGTGTGAATGTGATGAATACCCTAGCAGGAACGCATACAAACATGATAAAAACCTCACGTCCGTTGCCAGATGGTGGCGCTATAACATTGATTTCTTCTTGGTATTTGGATGTGATTACACTCTAACAGTGAACATATTTGTAAAATATCAGCCAGATCAGACAATGTAGACCATGAATTTATGGCTACTTCCTGTTGGCGCGGCGTGACATGAAAATTGTACGCCTCGCCATGACCATACCGTTTGAGATATCAAAAATATCCTTTGGAATTAGTATCATGACTATCCTGAGACCACTTTGACCACATTTCGTGTGAATGCAATGAACGCCCTAGGAGGAGTACTTAAAAGTGTAGTACGTGTAAAATGCACAAAATTCAAAATGGCTGACTTCCTGTTCACATATTTGATTCGATGCGAATGAGAAATGTGTTTGTCCAGAGGAGCCCCACAAGCGCACCAAATTAGGTGAAGGTAGCTCAAAGTGCCTGTCCACAATAGAAGACAAAGCAATAGGCAGCGCTGTGGAGTCCCTTGGCCACGCCCAGGTCTGAGCATCTGACAGTTCCTGAGAGACACTACTTCTCATGTGTGTGCAAAATTCCATGAGTTTTCATCCATGGCAAGCACCTCATAAATGCACAAAACATAGAAAAAAAAGATTATAATAATTATAGGGGGTGCTGTCTAGCCACGCCCCGATTGATATGTATATATTTGATATTGTATTCCAACAGTGAACATATTTCTAAAATATCAGCCAGATCGGACGATATCGAAAAAAAAGTCATTATTTTGCACGCACTATGTCTACTCTACGACTTGCCATTTCCATACCGTTTGAGATATCAAAAATCCCTTCGCAATTTAGTGTAAGGACTATCTTAAGATCATGCTGACCACATTTGGTGTGAATGTGATGAATGCCCTAGCAGGAAGGCATACAAATATGATGAAGACCACACTTCCTGTTGCCAGATGGTGGCGCTATAACATTGACCCGTTCTTGGGACATGGATGTGTTTATACTCTAACAGTAAACGTATTTCTAAAATATCAGCCAGATCAGACGATGTCGACCATGAAATTACGGCCACTTCCTGTTGGCGTGGCGTGACATAAAAATTGTAATCCTCCCCGTGACTGTCCCGTTTGAGCTATCAAAAATATCCTGGCAATTTAGAATCATGACTATCCTGAGACCATTCTGACCACAGTTGGTGTGAATGCGATGAACCCCCTAGGAGGAGTACTTAAAAGTGTAGAACGTGTAAAACGCACAAAATCCAAAATGGCTGACTTCCTGTTTGGATATTTGATTAGATGCGAATTTGAAATGTGTTTGCCCTGAGGAGTGCTATATGCATACTAAATATGGTGCAGGTAGCTCAAAGTGCCTGCCCACAATAGAAGACAATGCGATAGGGGGCGCTGTGGAGTCCCTCAGCGACGCCCAGGTCTGAGCATGTGAGAGATCCTGACAGCCACCACTTCTGATGTGTTTGAAAAATTCTGTGAGTTTTCATTCATGGCAAGCACCTCAAAAATGCACAAAACATTGAAAAAAAAAGAATAATAATAATAAATATAGCTGCAAGCAGCAATGAACGGGCCCAAGCACCATGGGCGCAACCGCCTTGGTGGCATAGTTGTGCCAATGACATGTTTCACAACATCTACACACTTTGGAAATAATCACCTTCCTGGACAACGTATAGTGTGCACAGGAATTCCCCTTTGAGCAATGAGGATGTTGGTGCTGCTATTGGAATGCATCAATGATATAAGCCTCACTTCCTGTTGCCAGATGGTGGCGCTATAATATTGAACCATGTATGGTTTTTGAATTTGATTACACTCCAATAATAAACCTTTTTCTAAATTCTAAGCCACATCGGAAGATGTTGAGTGAAATTAAGGCCACTTCCTTTTGCCAGATGGTGGAGCTATGCCATTGAGCCTTTATTGGTATATGGATGAGATTACACTCCAAAAATGAACATGTGTGAAGTTTTAGCCACATCAGACAATGTAGAATGAAACAAAAATTACTTCTTGCTTGCACATTGTGATAACATGCTCCAGTCCTGTATGGAGAGCAGAGATGAATTCATTTCCATAGATTTTACAGCGGGAGGCACAATTTATGCTTGAGAAGTCATTCGGTTATAAATATGCACTCAAAATGAAACCATTGGCTTAAAGAAACTATTCAACTTTATTGTGGCCGCACCAGGGATGGAACCGCGGACCTTGCATGTCTTAATCCACTGCCTGAACCGTAAAACTATACTGCCCTCTTATACACGGCCGCCATCTATTGGCCAAAAGTTGTATGTTTCCTTTTATCTTGGTTAAATAATTTCTCTCCGAAGTGTCGGATAATATTGCATTAAACGTCTCGTTAGCCAGCATCATTCTTTTCCATTTCACTGGTAATTATGCTGCCTGAAACGCATTTGTTCAGCCAAATCTAAAGGAGATGCCAAGTCTCTGCCCTCAATCCGTTATTTTCATATTAAGTCACAAATTCCTAGCGAAATTGTATGTTCTCTTAATTCGTGTTTAATGACAAGCAAAATAAACTAACATAGCTGGCGATTTAACTGAAAGTTTTCTATTCATGTAAACCAACGTAGCGGACCTGTTTTTTGACTCACACAGACAAGTGGACAGGCTGGCTCCTGTTAGCCAATATCTGTCATCTCGCAACGACCTGCAAGCCATACCTTTGTTGAACATAACGGTTTCATCTTAACACAGTGTTCGAGCACCACCTCGAATGCTAACCTTTTTCTTTTTACTTCATGTGTTACTCTTTTAAATATATGATACTCTCCTGCCATTTAAAGACAGTCATTAAATTTTTTAAATATTTATTTTAGATATTCAATTCATATAATGAAAATAGATGCAAAGAAACGTCGGGCTGGGTGTTGTCAATACATTTTGTCACGTAGGCTGCAGCTGTTAATCATACATCGTTATGCCTACTGGCTCGCTAGAAAAAAACAAAAACCTATCCCCGTATCAGAAATGGGGGGAAGTTACAGCGACGCAGTTAGTCTGTGAGTAGAATAGGTTATGTAGACAACTTCACTGTTTCCACAAAGGAACCAAAAATGTGCTTTTTAACAGGACTTGGTCAGTGTAATGATATAAATGCTAGCATTCGATTATGGTCAACGGTACCGAAAATGCCCGTTGCACCAGCCATCATAACAAATGTCCTAATATAGGATCGATTTAAACATCTATATATTTTTATTTCACGTTGACAGTGTAGGCGATTGTGTGTATTCCGACGCGAATTACATTTAATTGGGTTACGGCATTCACTTCAATCGAATGAAGTCAAATAGAAACGGCTCGAATTCCTTAATAAGGCTTCTTGGTTTTCAACCCAACTTTCCGAACAGCTGTTTTGTGTTGAGTCCTTAAAATGCTACAATACGTTTTTTTTAAAACCAAATAACATTGAACGTCAATGCAAGATCTGCATTATATGTGTTAATCTTTTAAATATATGATACTTTCCTGCCAGTAAAAGCCTGTCCTTTATTTTAGTTATTCAATCCATAAAATTAAGGTCGATGAAAAAAACGTTGCTGTGGGCTGGGTGTTGTCAGTACATTTTGTCACGTAGGCTGCCGCTGTTACTCATACATCGTTATGGTTACTGGCTCGCAAAAAGAAACAAAACTTGTCATTGAGAAATTACTTTATCCAAGAAAATTAGAAAGAATACTAACCTTTGCCAGTAGATGGCAGTCGCGTATTAGAAATGGGAGAGTCAGTTGCGACTTGCGTTGAAGTTTTAAGACTGGATATAATGAGTCTCCAGCGAAAATAGTGAACTATTATTGCTTAATGGATGTGATGACACTCCAACAATGAACATATGTGAAAAGTTGTAGCCTCAAAATCAGGCAATACCTTTTTGAAATTATTTAATACATAATTGTATTAAAACATGAACTGTTTGGGCAGCATTACAAGTTAATTTTAAGGCTGACCATAGCCATACCATTCCAAGATATTAAAAATCAGTTCATAGTTGTGTGTCAGGGCTATAATATCATGCTGACCACATTTTGTGTGAATGTGATGAACCCCCTAGGAAGAGTATTTCAAAGTTTGGTACGTGAAAAAACACTTAAAAACACACAAAATCCAAAATAGCTCACTTCCTGTTGGGAAAAGTTAAGGGATGCAAATGAGAAATGTGTGTGTCTTGAGGAGACCCTTATGCCTACCAGACGTGGTGCATTTACGTGAAAGTATATGTCCACAATATTAGAAAAAAGCCATAGGGGGCGCTGTGTAGCCACGCCCAGATGAATGTGGATATGGATGTGATTGCACTCCAAAAGTGAATATATTTGTAAAATATCAGCTCGATCAGATGATGTAGAACGGAATTAAGCCCACTTCCTGTTTTTGGGCGTAACGTGTGTATTATACGCCTCGCCATTGCCAAACCGTTTGATATATCAAAAATCCTTTCATCATTTAGGGTCAGGACTATTCTAAGATCATGATGACTACATTTGGTGTGAATGTGATGAATACCTTAGCAGGAACGCATACAAACATGATAAAAACCTCACGTCCGTTGCCAGATGGTGGCGCTATAACATTGATTTCTTCTTGGTATTTGGATGTGATTACACTCTAACAGTGAACATATTTGTAAAATATCAGCCAGATCAGACAATGTAGACCTTGAATTTATGGCAACTTCCTGTTGGCGCGGCGTGACATGAAAATTGTACGCCTCGCCATGACCATACCGTTTGAGATATCAAAAATATCCTTTGGAATTAGTATCATGACTATCCGGAGACCACTTTGACCGCATTTCGTGTGAATGCAATGAACCCGCTAGGAGGAGTACTTAAAAGTGTAGTACGTGTAAAATGCACAAAATTCAAAATGGCTGACTTTCTGTTTACATATTTGATTCGATGCGAATGAGAAATGTGTTTGTCCAGAGGAGCCCCACATGCATACCAAATTAGGTGAAGGTAGCTCAAAGTGCCTGTCCACAATAGAAGACAAAGCATTAGGGGGCGCTGTGGAGTCCCTTGGCCACGCCCAGGTCTGAGCATCTGATACATCCTGAAAGCCAACACTTCTCATGTGTGTGCAAAATTCTGTGAGTTTCCATCCATGGCAAGAACCTCAAAAATGCAAAATACATTGAAAAAAAAAAGAATAATAATTATAGGGGGCGCTGTCTAGCCACGCCCCGATTGATATGTATATATCTGATATTGTACTGCTACAGTGAACATATTTGTAAAATATCAGCCAGATCGGACGATGTCGAAAAAAAAGTCATTTTTTTGCACGCAATATGTGTACTGTACGACTCGCCATTTCCATACCGTTTGAGATATCAAAAATCCCTTCACAACTTAGCGTAAGGACTATCTTAAGATCATGCTGACCGCATTTGGTGTGAATGCGATGAACCCCCTAGGAGGAATGCATACAAATATGTTAAAGACCTCACTTCCTGTTGCCAGATGGTGGCGCTATAACATTGACCTGTTCTTGGGATATGGATGTGATTACACTCCAACAATAAACAAATTTCTAAAATATCAGCCAGATCAGACGATGTCGACCATGAAATTATGGCCACTTCCTGTTGGCGCGGCGTGACATAAAAATTGTACTCCTCCCCATGACCGTCCCGTTTGAACTATCAAAAATATCCTGGCAATTTAGCATCATGACTATCCTGAGACCATTCTGACCACCGTTGGTGTGAATGCGATGAACCCCCTAGGAGGAGTACTTAAAAGTGTAGTACGTGTAAAACTCAGAAAATCCAAAATGGCTGACTTCCTGTTTGGATATTTGATTAGATCCGAATGAGAAATGTGTTTGGACCGAGGAGCGCTATATGGCCACCAAATTAGGTGCAGGTAGCTCAAAGTGCCTGCCCACAATAGAAGACAATGCGATAGGGGGCGCTGTGGAGTCCCTCGGCCACGCCCAGGTCTGAGCATCTAAGCGATCCTGAAGGTCCTCATTTCTGATGTGTGTGCAAAATTCCCAGACTTTTTATGCATGGCAAGCACCTCAAAAAGGCCCATTTGCATATAGAAAAAAGAATAATAATAATAATAATAATAATCTTTACAATAACAATAGGGTCCTTCGCACCCTACGGTGCTTGGGCCCTAATAATAATAATAATAATAATAATAATCCTTCCAATAACAATAGGGTCCTTCGCACCCTACGGTGCTTGGGCCCTAATAATAATAATCTTTACAATAACAATAGGGTCCTTCGCACCCTACGGTGCTTGGGCCCTAATAATAATAATCTTTACAATAACAATAGGGTCCTTCGCACCCTACGGTGCTTGGGCCCTAATAATCCTTCCAATAACAATAGGGTCCTTCGCACCCTACGGTGCTTGGGCCCTAAATATAGCTGCAAGCAGCAATGAACGGGCCCAAGCCCCATGGGGGCAACCGCCTTGGTGGCATAGTTCTGCCAATGACATGTTTCACAACATGTACACACTTTGGAAATAATCACCTTCCTGGACAACGTATAGTGTGCACAGGAATTTCCCTTTGATCAATGAAGATGTTGGCGCTGCTATTGGAATGCATCAATGATATAAGCCTCACTTCCTGTTGCCAGATGGTGGCGCTATATTATTGATCCGTGTATGTTTTTTGAATTTGATTACACTCCAGAAATAAACATATTTGTACATTTTCAGCCACATCGGAAGATGTTCAGCGAAATTAAGGTCAATTCCTGTTTCCAGATGATGCTGCTATAACATTGAGTCGTTTTTGGAATATGGATTTGATTACACTCCAACACTGAGCATCTGTGTAAAGTTGCAGTCACATCAGACATTGGAGAATTTAAGTATGACCACTTCCTGTTTGTCTGGCATGATGTGTTTATCTGCCTGACCATAGCTATATCATCCCAGTAAATCAAAAATCTGTTTTGTCAGGACCATCCTAGCATCATGCTGACCACATTTACCGTGAATGTCATGAACCCATTGAAAAATAATGCTTAAGAATGCAATATAAGGCTCACTTCCTGTTGCCAGCGGGTGGCGCTTTGCCATTTAGCCTTTATTGGAAAATGGATGAGATTACACTCCAAAAATGAACGTGTGAAGTTTCAGCCACAACAGACAATGTAGAATGAAATAAAAATAACGTCTTGCTTGCACATTGTGATAACATGCTACAGTCCTGTATGGAGAGCAGAGATTAATTAATTTCCATAGTTTTTACACGGGGAGGCACAATTTATGCTTGAAAAGTCATTAGGCCATAAACATGCACTCAAAATGAAAACAATTGGCTTCAAGAAACTATTCAAATTCATTGTGGCTGCAGCGGGGATCGAACGGCTGAATTTGCGTGCCTTAATCCACCGCCCTAACCATTACGCTATACTGCCCGCTTATACACGGGTGCCATCTATTGGCCAAATGTCTCCTTTTATCTTGGTTTAATAATTTCTCTACGAAGTGTCGGATAATATTGCACGAAACGTCTAGTTAACCAGCATCATTCTTTTCCATTTCACTGGTAATTATGCTGCCTGAAACGCATTTGTTCAGCCAAATCTAAAAGATGCCAACTCTCTGCCCTCAATACAGTATTTTCATATTAATTTACCATTCCTAGCGAAATTGTATGTTCTCTTAATTCGTGTTTAATGACAAGCCTAATAAACTAACATAGCTGGCGATTTAACTGAAAGTTTTCTATTCATGTAAACCAACGTAGCTGACCTGTTTTTTGACTCACACAGACAGTGGACTGGCTGGCTGCTGTTAGCCCGTGCGTGTCATCTCGCAACGACCTGCATGTGATACCTTTGTTGAACAAAACGGTCTCATGTTAACACAGCGTTCGAGCAGAGCCACCTCAGACGCTAAAGTTTCTTTTTGACTTCATGTGTTAATCTTTTAAAAATATGATACTCTCCTGCCAGTTAAAGCCTGTCTTTAAGTCTTTAAATGTCTTTAATATTTATTTTAGTTATTCAATTCATGTAATGAAAATAGATGCAAAGAAACGTCGGGCTGGGTGTTGTCAATACATTTTGTCACGTAGGCTGCAGCTGTAAATCGTACATCGTTATGCCTACTGGCTCGCTAGAAAAAAACAAAAACCTATCGTTGAAAAATCACTTGAAGGAAGAAAAAAATGAAAGTACCACTTTCTGCCAATAAATTGAATCGCCGTATCAGAAATGGGGGGAAGTTACAGCGACGCAGTTAGTCTGTGAGTAGAACAGATTGTGTAGACAACTTCACTGTTTCCACAAAGGTGATGTGCTTTTTAACAGGACTTGGTCAGTGTAATGATATAAATGCTAGCATTCGATTATGGTCAACGGTACCGAAAATGCCCGTTGCACCAGCCATCATAACAAATGTCCCAATATAGGATCGATTTAAACCTCTATATATTTTTATTTCACGTTGACAGTGTAGGCTATTATGTGTATTCCGACGCGAATTACATTTAATTGGGTTACGGCATTCACTTCAACCGAATGAAGTCAAATAGAAACGGCTCGAATTCCTTAATAAGGCTTCTTGGTTTTCAAGCTAACTTTCCGAACAGCTGTTTTGTATTGAGTCCTTAAAATGCTACAACACGGTTTTTTTTAAACCAAATAACATTGAACGTCATTGCAAGATATATGCAATACCAACTTTTGCCAGTAGATGGCAGTCGCGTATAAGAAATGGGAGAGTCATTTGCGACTTGAGTTGAAGTTTTAAGACTGGATATAATGAGTCTCCAGCGAAAATAGTGAACTATTATTGCTTAATGGATGTGATGACACTCCAACAATGAACATATGTGAAAAGTTGTAGCCTCAAAATCAGGCAATGTAGAATTTAATACCTTTTTGAAATTATTTAATACATAATTGTATTAAAACATGAACTGTTTGGGCAGCATTACAAGTTAATTTTAAGGCTGACCATAGCCATACCATTCCAAGATATTAAAAATCAGTTCATAGTTGTGTGTCAGGGCTATAATATCATGCTGACCACATTTTGTGTGAATGTGATGAACCCCCTAGGAAGAGTATTTCAAAGTTTGGTACGTGAAAAAACACTTAAAAACACACAAAATCCAAAATAGCTCACTTCCTGTTGGGAAAAGTTAAGGGATGCAAATGAGAAATGTGTGTGTCTTGAGGAGACCCTTATGCCTACCAGACGTGGTGCATTTACGTGAAAGTATATGTCCACAATATTAGAAAAAAGCCATAGGGGGCGCTGTGTTGCCACGCCCAGATGAATGTGGATATGGATGTGATTGCACTCCAAAAGTGAATATATTTGTAAAATATCAGCCCGATCAGATGATGTAGAACGGAATTAAGCCCACTTCCTGTTTTTGGGCGTAACGTGTGTATTTTACGCCTCGCCATTGCCAAACCGTTTGAGATATCAAAAATCCTTTCGTCATTTAGGGTCAGGACTATTCTAAGATCATGATGACTGCATTTGGTGTGAATGTGATGAATACCCGAGCAGGAACGCATACAAACATGATAAAAACGTCACTTCCGTTGCCAGATGGTGGCGCTATAACATTGATTTTTTCTTGGTATTTGGATGTGATTACACTCTCACATTGAACATATTTGTAAAATATCAGCCAGATCAGACAATGTAGACCATGAATTTATGGCTACTTCCTGTTGGCGCGGCGTGACATGAAAATTGTACGCCTCGCCATGACCATACCGTTTGAGATATCAAAAATATCCTTTGGAATTAGTATCATGACTATCCTGAGACCACTTTGACCACATTTCGTGTGAATGCAATGAACGCCCTAGGAGGAGTACTTAAAAGTGTAGTACGTGTAAAATGCACAAAATTCAAAATGGCTGACTTCCTGTTCACATATTTGATTCGATGCGAATGAGAAATGTGTTTGTCCAGAGGAGCCCCACAAGCGCACCAAATTAGGTGAAGGTAGCTCAAAGTGCCTGTCCACAATAGAAGACAAAGCAATAGGCAGCGCTGTGGAGTCCCTTGGCCACGCCCAGGTCTGAGCATCTGACAGTTCCTGAGAGACACTACTTCTCATGTGTGTGCAAAATTCCATGAGTTTTCATCCATGGCAAGCACCTCATAAATGCACAAAACATAGAAAAAAAAGATTATAATAATTATAGGGGGTGCTGTCTAGCCACGCCCCGATTGATATGTATATATTTGATATTGTATTCCAACAGTGAACATATTTCTAAAATATCAGCCAGATCGGACGATATCGAAAAAAAAGTCATTATTTTGCACGCACTATGTCTACTCTACGACTTGCCATTTCCATACCGTTTGAGATATCAAAAATCCCTTCGCAATTTAGTGTAAGGACTATCTTAAGATCATGCTGACCACATTTGGTGTGAATGTGATGAATGCCCTAGCAGGAAGGCATACAAATATGATGAAGACCACACTTCCTGTTGCCAGATGGTGGCGCTATAACATTGACCCGTTCTTGGGACATGGATGTGTTTATACTCTAACAGTAAACGTATTTCTAAAATATCAGCCAGATCAGACGATGTCGACCATGAAATTACGGCCACTTCCTGTTGGCGTGGCGTGACATAAAAATTGTAATCCTCCCCGTGACTGTCCCGTTTGAGCTATCAAAAATATCCTGGCAATTTAGAATCATGACTATCCTGAGACCATTCTGACCACAGTTGGTGTGAATGCGATGAACCCCCTAGGAGGAGTACTTAAAAGTGTAGAACGTGTAAAACGCACAAAATCCAAAATGGCTGACTTCCTGTTTGGATATTTGATTAGATGCGAATTTGAAATGTGTTTGCCCTGAGGAGTGCTATATGCATACTAAATATGGTGCAGGTAGCTCAAAGTGCCTGCCCACAATAGAAGACAATGCGATAGGGGGCGCTGTGGAGTCCCTCAGCGACGCCCAGGTCTGAGCATGTGAGAGATCCTGACAGCCACCACTTCTGATGTGTTTGAAAAATTCTGTGAGTTTTCATTCATGGCAAGCACCTCAAAAATGCACAAAACATTGAAAAAAAAAGAATAATAATAATAAATATAGCTGCAAGCAGCAATGAACGGGCCCAAGCACCATGGGCGCAACCGCCTTGGTGGCATAGTTGTGCCAATGACATGTTTCACAACATCTACACACTTTGGAAATAATCACCTTCCTGGACAACGTATAGTGTGCACAGGAATTCCCCTTTGAGCAATGAGGATGTTGGTGCTGCTATTGGAATGCATCAATGATATAAGCCTCACTTCCTGTTGCCAGATGGTGGCGCTATAATATTGAACCATGTATGGTTTTTGAATTTGATTACACTCCAATAATAAACCTTTTTCTAAATTCTAAGCCACATCGGAAGATGTTGAGTGAAATTAAGGCCACTTCCTTTTGCCAGATGGTGGAGCTATGCCATTGAGCCTTTATTGGTATATGGATGAGATTACACTCCAAAAATGAACATGTGTGAAGTTTTAGCCACATCAGACAATGTAGAATGAAACAAAAATTACTTCTTGCTTGCACATTGTGATAACATGCTCCAGTCCTGTATGGAGAGCAGAGATGAATTCATTTCCATAGATTTTACAGCGGGAGGCACAATTTATGCTTGAGAAGTCATTCGGTTATAAATATGCACTCAAAATGAAACCATTGGCTTAAAGAAACTATTCAACTTTATTGTGGCCGCACCAGGGATGGAACCGCGGACCTTGCATGTCTTAATCCACTGCCTGAACCGTAAAACTATACTGCCCTCTTATACACGGCCGCCATCTATTGGCCAAAAGTTGTATGTTTCCTTTTATCTTGGTTAAATAATTTCTCTCCGAAGTGTCGGATAATATTGCATTAAACGTCTCGTTAGCCAGCATCATTCTTTTCCATTTCACTGGTAATTATGCTGCCTGAAACGCATTTGTTCAGCCAAATCTAAAGGAGATGCCAAGTCTCTGCCCTCAATCCGTTATTTTCATATTAAGTCACAAATTCCTAGCGAAATTGTATGTTCTCTTAATTCGTGTTTAATGACAAGCAAAATAAACTAACATAGCTGGCGATTTAACTGAAAGTTTTCTATTCATGTAAACCAACGTAGCGGACCTGTTTTTTGACTCACACAGACAAGTGGACAGGCTGGCTCCTGTTAGCCAATATCTGTCATCTCGCAACGACCTGCAAGCCATACCTTTGTTGAACATAACGGTTTCATCTTAACACAGTGTTCGAGCACCACCTCGAATGCTAACCTTTTTCTTTTTACTTCATGTGTTACTCTTTTAAATATATGATACTCTCCTGCCATTTAAAGACAGTCATTAAATTTTTTAAATATTTATTTTAGATATTCAATTCATATAATGAAAATAGATGCAAAGAAACGTCGGGCTGGGTGTTGTCAATACATTTTGTCACGTAGGCTGCAGCTGTTAATCATACATCGTTATGCCTACTGGCTCGCTAGAAAAAAACAAAAACCTATCCCCGTATCAGAAATGGGGGGAAGTTACAGCGACGCAGTTAGTCTGTGAGTAGAATAGGTTATGTAGACAACTTCACTGTTTCCACAAAGGAACCAAAAATGTGCTTTTTAACAGGACTTGGTCAGTGTAATGATATAAATGCTAGCATTCGATTATGGTCAACGGTACCGAAAATGCCCGTTGCACCAGCCATCATAACAAATGTCCTAATATAGGATCGATTTAAACATCTATATATTTTTATTTCACGTTGACAGTGTAGGCGATTGTGTGTATTCCGACGCGAATTACATTTAATTGGGTTACGGCATTCACTTCAATCGAATGAAGTCAAATAGAAACGGCTCGAATTCCTTAATAAGGCTTCTTGGTTTTCAACCCAACTTTCCGAACAGCTGTTTTGTGTTGAGTCCTTAAAATGCTACAATACGTTTTTTTTAAAACCAAATAACATTGAACGTCAATGCAAGATCTGCATTATATGTGTTAATCTTTTAAATATATGATACTTTCCTGCCAGTAAAAGCCTGTCCTTTATTTTAGTTATTCAATCCATAAAATTAAGGTCGATGAAAAAAACGTTGCTGTGGGCTGGGTGTTGTCAGTACATTTTGTCACGTAGGCTGCCGCTGTTACTCATACATCGTTATGGTTACTGGCTCGCAAAAAGAAACAAAACTTGTCATTGAGAAATCACTTTATCCAAGAAAATTAGAAAGAATACTAACCTTTGCCAGTAGATGGCAGTCGCGTATTAGAAATGGGAGAGTCAGTTGCGACTTGCGTTGAAGTTTTAAGACTGGATATAATGAGTCTCCAGCGAAAATAGTGAACTATTATTGCTTAATGGATGTGATGACACTCCAACAATGAACATATGTGAAAAGTTGTAGCCTCAAAATCAGGCAATACCTTTTTGAAATTATTTAATACATAATTGTATTAAAACATGAACTGTTTGGGCAGCATTACAAGTTAATTTTAAGGCTGACCATAGCCATACCATTCCAAGATATTAAAAATCAGTTCATAGTTGTGTGTCAGGGCTATAATATCATGCTGACCACATTTTGTGTGAATGTGATGAACCCCCTAGGAAGAGTATTTCAAAGTTTGGTACGTGAAAAAACACTTAAAAACACACAAAATCCAAAATAGCTCACTTCCTGTTGGGAAAAGTTAAGGGATGCAAATGAGAAATGTGTGTGTCTTGAGGAGACCCTTATGCCTACCAGACGTGGTGCATTTACGTGAAAGTATATGTCCACAATATTAGAAAAAAGCCATAGGGGGCGCTGTGTAGCCACGCCCAGATGAATGTGGATATGGATGTGATTGCACTCCAAAAGTGAATATATTTGTAAAATATCAGCTCGATCAGATGATGTAGAACGGAATTAAGCCCACTTCCTGTTTTTGGGCGTAACGTGTGTATTATACGCCTCGCCATTGCCAAACCGTTTGATATATCAAAAATCCTTTCATCATTTAGGGTCAGGACTATTCTAAGATCATGATGACTACATTTGGTGTGAATGTGATGAATACCTTAGCAGGAACGCATACAAACATGATAAAAACCTCACGTCCGTTGCCAGATGGTGGCGCTATAACATTGATTTCTTCTTGGTATTTGGATGTGATTACACTCTAACAGTGAACATATTTGTAAAATATCAGCCAGATCAGACAATGTAGACCTTGAATTTATGGCTACTTCCTGTTGGCGCGGCGTGACATGAAAATTGTACGCCTCGCCATGACCATACCGTTTGAGATATCAAAAATATCCTTTGGAATTAGTATCATGACTATCCGGAGACCACTTTGACCGCATTTCGTGTGAATGCAATGAACCCCCTAGGAGGAGTACTTAAAAGTGTAGTACGTGTAAAATGCACAAAATTCAAAATGGCTGACTTCCTGTTTACATATTTGATTCGATGCGAATGAGAAATGTGTTTGTCCAGAGGAGCCCCACATGCATACCAAATTAGGTGAAGGTAGCTCAAAGTGCCTGTCCACAATAGAAGACAAAGCATTAGGGGGCGCTGTGGAGTCCCTTGGCCACGCCCAGGTCTGAGCATCTGATACATCCTGACAGCCAACACTTCTCATGTGTGTGCAAAATTCTGTGAGTTTCCATCCATGGCAAGCACCTCAAAAATGCAAAATACATTGAAAAAAAAAAGAATAATAATTATAGGGGGCGCTGTCTAGCCACGCCCCGATTGATATGTATATATCTGATATTGTACTGCTACAGTGAACATATTTGTAAAATATCAGCCAGATCGGACGATGTCGAAAAAAAAGTCATTTTTTTGCACGCAATATGTGTACTGTACGACTCGCCATTTCCATACCGTTTGAGATATCAAAAATCCCTTCACAACTTAGCGTAAGGACTATCTTAAGATCATGCTGACCGCATTTGGTGTGAATGCGATGAACCCCCTAGGAGGAATGCATACAAATATGTTAAAGACCTCACTTCCTGTTGCCAGATGGTGGCGCTATAACATTGACCTGTTCTTGGGATATGGATGTGATTACACTCCAACAATAAACAAATTTCTAAAATATCAGCCAGATCAGACGATGTCGACCATGAAATTATGGCCACTTCCTGTTGGCGCGGCGTGACATAAAAATTGTACTCCTCCCCATGACCGTCCCGTTTGAACTATCAAAAATATCCTGGCAATTTAGCATCATGACTATCCTGAGACCATTCTGACCACCGTTGGTGTGAATGCGATGAACCCCCTAGGAGGAGTACTTAAAAGTGTAGTACGTGTAAAACTCAGAAAATCCAAAATGGCTGACTTCCTGTTTGGATATTTGATTAGATCCGAATGAGAAATGTGTTTGGACCGAGGAGCGCTATATGGCCACCAAATTAGGTGCAGGTAGCTCAAAGTGCCTGCCCACAATAGAAGACAATGCGATAGGGGGCGCTGTGGAGTCCCTCGGCCACGCCCAGGTCTGAGCATCTAAGCGATCCTGAAGGTCCTCATTTCTGATGTGTGTGCAAAATTCCCAGACTTTTTATGCATGGCAAGCACCTCAAAAAGGCCCATTTGCATATAGAAAAAAGAATAATAATAATAATAATAATAATCTTTACAATAACAATAGGGTCCTTCGCACCCTACGGTGCTTGGGCCCTAAATATAGCTGCAAGCAGCAATGAACGGGCCCAAGCACCATGGGCGCAACCGCCTTGGTGGCACAGTTGTGCCAATGACATTTTTCACAATATGTACACACTTTGGAAATAATCACCTTCCTGGACAACGAATAGTGTGCACAGGAATTCCCCTTTGATCAATGAAGATGTTGCTGCTGCTATTGGAATGCATCAATGATATAAGCCTCACTTCCTATTGCCAGATGGTGGCGCTATAATATTGAGCTGTGTATGGTTTATGGATTTGATTTCACTCCAAAAATGAACATATTTGTACATTTTCAGCCAAATTGGAAGATGTCGAGTAAAATTAAAGCCACTTCCTGTTGCCAGATGCTGGCGCTATAATATTGAGCCGTGTATGGTTTATGGATTTGATTACACTCCAATAATTAACATATTTGTACATTTTCAGCCAAATTGGAAGATGTCAAGTAAAATTAAAGCCACTTCCTGTTCCCAGATGGTGGCGCTATGCCATTGAGCCTGTCTTGGTATATTGATGAGATTACACTCCAAAAATGAACATGTGTGAAGTTTTTGCCACATCAGACAATGTAGAATGAAACAAAAATTACTTCTTGCTTGCACATTGTGATAACATGCTACAGTCCTGTATGGAGAGCAGAGATTAATTAATTTCCATAGTTTTTACACGGGGAGGCACAATTTACGCTTGAGAAGTCATTCGGCCATAAATATGCACTCAAAATGAAAACAATTGGCTTCAAGAACCTATTCAAATTCATTGTGGCTGCAGCGGGGATCGAACGGCTGAATTTGCGTGCCTTAATCCACCGCCCTAACCATTACGCTATACTGCCCGCTTATACACGGGTGCCATCTATTGGCCAAATGTCTCCTTTTATCTTGGTTTAATAATTTCTCTACGAAGTGTCGGATAATATTGCACGAAACGTCTAGTTAACCTGCATCATTCTTTTCCATTTCACTGGTAATTATGCTGCCTGAAACGCATTTGTTCAGCCAAATCTAAAAGAGATGCCAACTCTCTGCCCTCAATACAGTATTTTCATATTAATTTACCATTCCTAGCGAAATTGTATGTTCTCTTAATTCGTGTTTAATGACAAGCCTAATAAACTAACATAGCTGGCGATTTAACTGAAAGTTTTCTATTCATGTAAACCAACGTAGCTGACCTGTTTTTTGACTCACACAGACAGTGGACTGGCTGGCTGCTGTTAGCCCGTGCGTGTCATCTCGCAACGACCTGCATGTGATACCTTTGTTGAACAAAACGGTCTCTTGTTAACACAGCGTTCGAGCAGAGCCACCTCAGACGCTAAAGTTTCTTTTTGACTTCATGTGTTAATCTTTTAAAAATATGATACTCTCCTGCCAGTTAAAGCCTGTCTTTAAGTCTTTAAATGTCTTTCATATTTCTTTTAGTTATTCAATTCATGTAATGAAAATAGATGCAAAGAAACGTCGGGCTGGGTGTTGTCAATATATTTTGTCACGTAGGCTGCAGCTGTAAATCATACATCGTTATGCCTACTGGCTCGCTAGAAAAAAACAAAAACCTATCGTTGAAAAATCACTTGAAGGAAGAAAAAAATGAAAGTACCACTTTCTGCCAATTAATTGAATCGCCGTATCAGAAATGGCGGGAAGTTACAGCGACGCAGTTAGTCTGTGAGTAGAACAGATTGTGTAGACAACTTCACTGTTTCCACAAAGGAACCAAAAATGTGCTTTTTAACAGGACTTGGTCAGTGTAATGATATAAATGCTAGCATTCGATTATGGTCAACGGTACCGAAAATGCCCGTTGCACCAGCCATCATAACAAATGTCCCAATACAGGATCGATTTAAACCTCTATATATTTTTATTTCACGTTGACAGTGTAGGCTATTATGTGTATTCCGACGCGAATTACATTTAATTGGGTTACGGCATTCACTTCAATCGAATGAAGTCAAATAGAAACGGCTCGAATTCCTTAATAAGGCTTCTTGGTTTTCAAGCCAACTTTCCGAACAGCTGTTTTGTATTGAGTCCTTAAAATGCTACAATACGGTTTTTTAAAAATCCAAATAACATTGAACGTCAAAGCAATATATGCATTATATGTATTAATCTTTTAAATATATGATACTTTCCTGCCAGTAAAAGCCTGTTTTTTATTTTAGTTATTCAATCGAGTTAATTAAGATAGATGAGAAAAAACGTTGCTGTGGGCTGGGTGTTTTCAGTACATTTTGTCATGTAGGCTGCCGCTGTTACTCATACATCGTTATGGTTACTGGCTCGCAAAAAGAAACAAAACTTGTCGTTGAGAAATCACTTTATCCAAGAAAGAGAAACCATACCGAAAATTAGAAAGAATACTAACCTTTGCCACTAGATGGCAGTCGCGTATTAGAAATGGGAGAGTCAGTTGCGACTTGAGTTGAAGTTTTAAGACTGGAGATAATGAGTCTCCAGCGAAAATAGTAAACTATTATTGCTTAATGGATGTGATGACACTCCAACAATGAACATATGTGAAAAGATGTAGCCTCAAAATCAGGCAATGTAGAATTTAATACCTTTTTGAAATTATTTAATATATAATTTTCCTATTTGGGCAGCATTACAAGTTAATTTTAAGGCTGACCATAGCCATACCATTCCAAGATATTAAAAATCAGTTCATAGTTGTGTGTCAGGGCTATAATATCATGCTGACCACATTTTGTGTGAATGTGATGAACCACCTAGGAAGAGTATTTCAAAGTTTGGTACGTGAAAAAACACTTAAAAACACACAAAATCCAAAATAGCTCACTTCCTGTTGGGAAAAGTTAAGGGATGCAAATGAGAAATGTGTGTGTCTTGAGGAGACCCTTATGCCTACCAGACGTGGTGCATTTACGTGAAAGTATATGTCCACAATATTAGAAAAAAGCCATAGGGGGCGCTGTGTAGCCACGCCCAGATGAATGTGGATATGGATGTGATTGCACTCCAAAAGTGAATATATTTGTAAAATATCAGCCCGATCAGATGATGTAGAACGGAATTAAGCCCACTTCCTGTTTTTGGGCGTAACGTGTGTATTTTACGCCTCGCCATTGCCAAACCGTTTGAGATATCAAAAATCCTTTCGTCATTTAGGGTCAGGACTATTCTAAGATCATGATGACTACATTTGGTGTGAATGTGATGAATACCTTAGCAGGAACGCATACAAACATGATAAAAACCTCACGTCCGTTGCCAGATGGTGGCGCTATAACATTGATTTCTTCTTGGTATTTGGATGTGATTACACTCTAACAGTGAACATATTTGTAAAATATCAGCCAGATCAGACAATGTAGACCATGAATTTATGGCTACTTCCTGTTGGCGCGGCGTGACATGAAAATTGTACGCCTCGCCATGACCATACCGTTTGAGATATCAAAAATATCCTTTGGAATTAGTATCATGACTATCCTGAGACCACTTTGACCACATTTCGTGTGAATGCAATGAACCCCCTAGGAGGAGTACTTAAAAGTGTAGTACGTGTAAAATGCACAAAATTCAAAATGGCTGACTTCCTGTTCACATATTTGATTTGATGCGAATGAGAAATGTGTTTTTCCAGAGGAGGCCCACATGCATACCAAATTAGGTGAAGGTAGCTCAAAGTGCCTGTCCACAATAGAAGACAAAGCATTAGGGGGCGCTGTGGAGTCCCTTGGCCACGCCCAGGTCTGAGCATCTGATACATCCTGACAGCCAACACTTCTCATGTGTGTGCAAAATTCTGTGAGTTTCCATCCATGGCAAGAACCTCAAAAATGCAAAATACATTGAAAAAAAAGAGAATAATAATTATAGGGGGCGCTGTCTAGCCACGCCCCGATTGATATGTATATATCTGATATTGTACTGCTACAGTGAACATATTTGTAAAATATCAGCCAGATCGGACGATGTCGAAAAAAAAGTCATTTTTTTGCACGCAATATGTGTACTGTACGACTCGCCATTTCCATACCGTTTGAGAAATAAAAAATCCCTTCACAACTTAGCGTAAGGACTATCTTAAGATCATGCTGACCGCATTTGGTGTGAATGTGCTGAATGCCCTAGCAGGAATGCATACAAATATGTTAAAGACCACACTTCCTGTTGCCAGATGGTGGCGCTATAACATTGACCTGTTCTTGGGATATGGATGTGATTCCACTCCAACAATAAACGTATTTCTAAAATATCAGCCAGATCAGACAATGTAGACCATGAAATTATGGCCACTTCCTGTTGGCGCGGCGTGACATAAAAATTGTACTCGTCCCCATGACCGTCCCGTTTGAACTATCAAAAATATCCTGGCAATTTAGCATCATGACTATCCTGAGACCATTCTGACCACCGTTGGTGTGAATGCGATGAACCCCTTAGGAGGAGTACTTAAAAGTGTAGTACGTGTAAAACTCAGAAAATCCAAAATGGCTGACTTCCTGTTTGTATATTTGATTAGATGCAAATTAGAAATGTGTTTGGTCTGAGGAGTGCTATACGCGTCCTAAATTTGGTGAAGGTAGCTCAAAGTGCCTGCCCACAATAGATGACAATGCGATAGGGGGCGCTGTGGAGTCCCTCGGCCACGCCCAGGTCTGAGCATCTAATCGATCCTGAAGGTCCTCATTTCTGATGTGTGTGCAAAATTCCCAGACTTTTTATGCATGGCAAGCACCTCAAAAAGGCCCATTTGCATATAGAAAAAAGAATAATAATAATAAATATAGCTGCAAGCAGCAATGAACGGGCCCAAGCCCCATGGGGGCAACCGCCTTGGTGGCATAGTTCTGCCAATGACATGTTTCACAACATGTACACACTTTGGAAATAATCACCTTCCTGGACAACGTATAGTGTGCACAGGAATTTCCCTTTGATCAATGAAGATGTTGGCGCTGCTATTGGAATGCATCAATGATATAAGCCTCACTTCCTGTTGCCAGATGGTGGCGCTATATTATTGATCCGTGTATGTTTTTTGAATTTGATTACACTCCAGAAATAAACATATTTGTACATTTTCAGCCACATCGGAAGATGTTCAGCGAAATTAAGGTCAATTCCTGTTTCCAGATGATGCTGCTATAACATGGAGTCGTTTTTGGAATATGGATTTGATTACACTCCAACACTGAGCATCTGTGTAAAGTTGCAGTCACATCAGACATTGGAGAATTTAAGTATGACCACTTCCTGTTTGTCTGGCATGATGTGTTTTTCATGTGCCTGACCATAGCTATATCATCCCAGTAAATCAAAAATCTGTTTTGTCAGGACCATCCTAGCATCATCCTGACCACATTTACCGTGAATGTCATGAACCCATTGAAAAATAATGCTTAAGAATGCAATATAAGGCTCACTTCCTGTTGCCAGCGGGTGGCGCTTTGCCATTTAGCCTTTATTGGAAAATGGATGAGATTACACTCCAAAAATGAACATGTGTGAAGTTTCTGCCACATCAGACAATGTAGAATGAAACAAAAATTACTTCTTGCTTGCACATTGTGATAACATGCTACAGTCCTGTATGGAGAGCAGAGATTAATTAATTTCCATAGTTTTTACACGGGGAGGCACAATTTACGCTTGAGAAGTCATTCGGCCATAAATATGCACTCAAAATGAAAACAATTGGCTTCAAGAACCTATTCAAATTCATTGTGGCTGCAGCGGGGATCGAACGGCTGAATTTGCGTGCCTTAATCCACCGCCCTAACCATTACGCTATACTGCCGGCTTATACACGGGTGCCATCTATTGGCCAAATGTCTCCTTTTATCTTGGTTTAATAATTTCTCTACGAAGTGTCGGATAATATTGCACGAAACGTCTAGTTAACCAGCATCATTCTTTTCCATTTCACTGGTAATTATGCTGCCTGAAACGCATTTGTTCAGCCAAATCTAAAAGAGATGCCAACTCTCTGCCCTCAATACAGTATTTTCATATTAATTTCCCATTCCTAGCGAAATTGTATGTTCTCTTAATTCGTGTTTAATGACAAGCCTAATAAACTAACATAGCTGGCGATTTAACTGAAAGTTTTCTATTCATGTAAACCAACGTAGCTGACCTGTTTTTTGACTCACACAGACAGTGGACTGGCTGGCTGCTGTTAGCCCGTGCGTGTCATCTCGCAACGACCTGCATGTGATACCTTTGTTGAACAAAACGGTCTCATGTTAACACAGCGTTCGAGCAGAGCCACCTCAGACGCTAAAGTTTCTTTTTGACTTCATGTGTTAATCTTTTAAAAATATGATACTCTCCTGCCAGTTAAAGCCTGTCTTTAAGTCTTTAAATGTCTTTCATATTTCTTTTAGTTATTCAATTCATGTAATGAAAATAGATGCAAAGAAACGTCGGGCTGGGTGTTGTCAATACATTTTGTCACGTAGGCTGCAGCTGTAAATCATACATCGTTATGCCTACTGGCTCGCTAGAAAAAAACAAAAACCTATCGTTGAAAAATCACTTGAAGGAAGAAAAAATTGAAAGTACCACTTTCTGCCAATAAATTGAATCGCCGTATCAGAAATGGGGGGAAGTTACAGCGACGCAGTTAGTCTGTGAATAGAACAGATTGTGTAGACAACTTCACTGTTTCCACAAAAGAACCAAAAATGTGCTTTTTAACAGGACTTGGTCAGTGTAATGATATAAATGCTAGCATTCGATTATGGTCAACGGTACCGAAAATGCCCGTTGCACCAGCCATCATAACAAATGTCCCAATACAGGATCGATTTAAACCTCTATATATTTTTATTTCACGTTGACAGTGTAGGCTATTATGTGTATTCCGACGCGAATTACATTTAATTGGGTTACGGCATTCACTTCAATCGAATGAAGTCAAATAGAAACGGCTCGAATTCCTTAATAAGGCTTCTTGGTTTTCAAGCTAACTTTCCGAACAGCTGTTTTGTATTGAGTCCTTAAAATGCTACAATACGGTTTTTTTTAAATCCAAATAACATTGAATGTCAAAGCAATATATGCATTATATGTGTTAATCTTTTAAATATATGATACTTTCCTGCCAGTAAAAGCCTGTTTTTTATTTTAGTTATTCAATCGAGTTAATTAAGATAGATGAGAAAAAACGTTGCTGTGGGCTGGGTGTTTTCAGTACATTTTGTCACGTAGGCTGCCGCTGTTACTCATACATCGTTATGGTTACTGGCTCGCAAAAAGAAACAAAACTTGTCGTTGAGAAATCACTTTATCCAAGAAAAAGAGAAACCATACCGAAAATTAGAAAGAATACTAACCATTGCCACTAGATGGCAGTCGCGTATTAGAAATGGGAGAGTCAGTTGCGACTTGAGTTGAAGTTTTAAGACTGGAGATAATGAGTCTCCAGCGAAAATAGTAAACTATTATTGCTTAATGGATGTGATGACACTCCAACAATGAACATATGTGAAAAGATGTAGCCTCAAAATCAGGCAATGTAGAATTTAATACCTTTTTGAAATTATTTAATAAATAATTGTATTAAAACATGAACTGTTTGGGCAGCATTACAAGTTCATTTTAAGGCTGACCATAGCCATACCATTCCAAGATATTAAAAATCAGTTCATAGTTGTGTGTCAGGGCTATAATATCATGCTGACCACATTTTGTGTGAATGTGATGAACCCCCTAGGAAGAGTATTTCAAAGTTTGGTACGTGAAAAAACACTTAAAAACACACAAAATCCAAAATAGCTCACTTCCTGTTGGGAAAAGTTAAGGGATGCAAATGAGAAATGTGTGTGTCTTGAGGAGACCCTTATGCCTACCAGACGTGGTGCATTTACGTGAAAGTATATGTCCACAATATTAGAAAAAATCCATAGGGGGCGCTGTGTAGCCACGCCCAGATGAATGTGGATATGGATGTGATTGCACTCCAAAAGTGAATATATTTGTAAAATATCAGCCCGATCAGATGATGTAGAACGGAATTAAGCCCACTTCCTGTTTTTGGGCGTAACGTGTGTATTATACGCCTCGCCATTGCCAAACCGTTTGAGATATCAAAAATCCTTTCGTCATTTAGGGTCAGGACTATTCTAAGATCATGATGACTACATTTGGTGTGAATGTGATGAATACCTTAGCAGGAACGCATACAAACATGATAAAAACCTCACGTCCGTTGCCAGATGGTGGCGCTATAACATTGATTTCTTCTTGGTATTTGGATGTGATTAGACTCTAACAGTGAACATATTTGTAAAATATCAGCCAGATCAGACAATGTAGACCATGAATTTATGGCAACTTCCTGTTGGCGCGGCATGACATGAAAATTGTACGCCTCGCCATGACCATACCGTTTGAGATATCAAAAATATCCTTTGGAATTAGTATCATGACTATGCTGAGACCAATTTGACCACATTTCGTGTGAATGCAATGAACCCCCTAGGAGGAGTACTTAAAAGTGTAGTACGTGTAAAATGCACAAAATCCAAAATGGCTGACTTCCTGTTTACATATTTGATTCGATGCGAATGAGAAATGTGTTTGTCGAGAGGAGCCCCACATGCATACCAAATTAGGTGAAGGTAGCTCAAAGTGCCTGTCCACAATAGAAGACAAAGCATTAGGGGGCGCTGTGGAGTCCCTTGGCCACGCCCAGGTCTGAGCATCTGATACATCCTGACAGCCAACACTTCTCATGTGTGTGCAAAATTCTGTGAGTTTCCATCCTTGGCAAGCACCTCAAAAATGCAAAATACATTGAAAAAAAAGAGAATAATAATTATAGGGGGCGCTGTCTAGCCACGCCCCAATTGATATGTATATATCTGATATTGTACTGCTACAGTGAACATATTTGTAAAATATCAGCCAGATCGGACGATGTCGAAAAAAAAGTCATTTTTTTGCACGCAATATGTGTACTGTACGACTCGCCATTTCCATACCGTTTGAGATATCAAAAATCCCTTCACAACTTAGCGTAAGGACTATCTTAAGATCATGCTGACCGCATTTGGTGTGAATGTGCTGAATGCCCTAGCAGGAATGCATACAAATATGTTAAAGACCTCACTTCCTATTGCCAGATGGTGGCGCTATAACAATGACCTGTTCTTGGGATATGGATGTGATTACACTCCAACAATAAACAAATTTCTAAAATATCAGCCAGATCAGACAATGTAGACCATGAAATTATGGCCACTTCCTGTTGGCGTGGCGTGACATAAAAATTGTAATCCTCCCCGTGACTGTCCCATTTGAGCTATCAAAAATATCCTGGCAATTTAGCATCATGACTATCCTGAGACCATTCTGACCACAGTTGGTGTGAATGCGATGAACCCCCTAGGAGGAGTACTTAAAAGTGTAGTACGTGTAAAACTCAGAAAATCCAAAATGGCTGACTTCCTGTTTGGATATTTGATTAGATCCGAATGAGAAATGTGTTTGGACCGAGGAGCGCTATTTGGCCACCAAATTAGGTGCAGGTAAATCAAAGTGCCTGCCCACAATAGAAGACAATGCGATAGGGGGCGCTGTGGAGTCCCTCGGCCACGCCCAGGTCTGAGCATCTGAGAGCTCCTGACAGCAACCACTTCTGATGTGTGTGCAAAATGTCAAGACTTTTTACGCATGGCAAGGCCCTCAAAAAAGCCCATTTGCCTGAAGAAAAAGAATAATAATAATAAATATAGCTGCAAGCAGCAATGAACGGGCCCAAGCCCCATGGGGGCAACCGCCTTGGTGGCATAGTTCTGCCAATGACATGTTTCACAACATGTACACACTTTGGAAATAATCACCTTCCTGGACAACGTATAGTGTGCACAGGAATTTCCCTTTGATCAATGAAGATGTTGGCGCTGCTATTGGAATGCATCAATGATATAAGCCTCACTTCCTGTTGCCAGATGGTGGCGCTATATTATTGATCCGTGTATGTTTTTTGAATTTGATTACACTCCAGAAATAAACATATTTGTACATTTTCAGCCACATCGGAAGATGTTCAGCGAAATTAAGGTCAATTCCTGTTTCCAGATGATGCTGCTATAACATTGAGTCGTTTTTGGAATATGGATTTGATTACACTCCAACACTGAGCATCTGTGTAAAGTTGCAGTCACATCAGACATTGGAGAATTTAAGTATGACCACTTCCTGTTTGTCTGGCATGATGTGTTTTTTATGTGCCTGACCATAGCTATATCATCCCAGTAAATCAAAAATCTGTTTTGTCAGGACCATCCTAGCATCATGCTGACCACATTTACCGTGAATGTCATGAACCCATTGAAAAATAATGCTTAAGAATGCAATATAAGGCTCACTTCCTGTTGCCAGCGGGTGGCGCTTTGCCATTTAGCCTTTATTGGAAAATGGATGAGATTACACTCCAAAAATGAACGTGTGAAGTTTCAGCCACATCAGACAATGTAGAATGAAATAAAAATAACGTCTTGCTTGCACATTGTGATAACATGCTACAGTCCTGTATGGAGAGCAGAGATTAATTAATTTCCATAGTTTTTACACGGGGAGGCACAATTTATGCTTGAAAAGTCATTAGGCCATAAACATGCACTCAAAATGAAAACAATTGGCTTCAAGAAACTATTCAAATTCATTGTGGCTGCAGCGGGGATCGAACGGCTGAATTTGCGTGCCTTAATCCACCGCCCTAACCTGTTTGTTTGTTCAAAAAAAAAAAAAAAAAAAAAATGGCCCTTGTCCTTATCTTTGTTGTACAGGTAGCAGTTGAAATTGTACTTACCTCTAGGGTCTTTCAGCGAACTTATCCCTGGTTATGGGTATGCACTTTGTTGTACGTCGCTCTGGATAAGAGCGTCTGCCAAATGCCAATAATGTAATGTAATGTAATGTAAAAATTACGCTATACTGCCCGCTTATACACGGGTGCCATCTATTGGCCAAATGTCTCCTTTTATCTTGGTTTAATAATTTCTCTACGAAGTGTCGGATAATATTGCACGAAACGTCTAGTTAACCTGCATCATTCTTTTCCATTTCACTGGTAATTATGCTGCCTGAAACGCATTTGTTCAGCCAAATCTAAAAGAGATGCCAACTCTCTGCCCTCAATATAGTATTTTCATATTAATTTACCATTCCTAGCGAAATT
Source organism: Conger conger (assembly GCF_963514075.1). Classification (NCBI taxonomy): domain Eukaryota; kingdom Metazoa; phylum Chordata; class Actinopteri; order Anguilliformes; family Congridae; genus Conger; species Conger conger. The sequence goes on from NC_083762.1 coordinate 48,103,766, forward strand.
GTATGTTCTCTTAATTCGTGTTTAATGACAAGCCTAATAAACTAACATAGCTGGCGATTTAACTGAAAGTTTTCTATTCATGTAAACCAACGTAGCTGACCTGTTTTTTGACTCACACAGACAGTGGACTGGCTGGCTGCTGTTAGCCCGTGCGTGTCATCTCGCAACGACCTGCATGTGATACCTTTGTTGAACAAAACGGTCTCATGTTAACACAGCGTTCGAGCAGAGCCACCTCAGACGCTAAAGTTTCTTTTTGACTTCATGTGTTAATCTTTTAAAAATATGATACTCTCCTGCCAGTTAAAGCCTGTCTTTAAGTCTTTAAATGTCTTTAATATTTATTTTAGTTATTCACTTCAGGTAATGAAAATAGATGCAAAGAAACGTCGGGCTGGGTGTTGTCAATACATTTTGTCACGTAGGCTGCAGCTGTAAATCATACATCGTTATGCCTACTGGCTCGCTAGAAAAAAACAAAAACCTATCGTTGAAAAATCACTTGAAGGAAGAAAAAAATGAAAGTACCACTTTCAGCCAATAAATTGAATCGCCGTATCAGAAATGGGGGGAAGTTACAGCGACGCAGTTAGTCTGTGAGTAGAACAGATTGTGTAGACAACTTCACTGTTTCCACAAAGGAACCAAAAATGTGCTTTTTAACAGGACTTGGTCAGTGTAATGATATAAATGCTAGCATTCGATTATGGTCAACGGTACCGAAAATGCCCGTTGCACCAGCCATCATAACAAATGTCCCAATACAGGATCGATTTAAACCTCTATATATTTTTATTTCACGTTGACAGTGTAGGCTATTTTGTGTATTCCGACGCGAATTACATTTAATTGGGTTACGGCATTCACTTCAATCGAATGAAGTCAAATAGAAACGGCTCGAATTCCTTAATAAGGCTTCTTGGTTTTCAAGCCAACTTTCCGAACAGCTGTTTTGTATTGAGTCCTTAAAATGCTACAATACGGTTTTTTTAAAATCCAAATAACATTGAATGTCAAAGCAATATATGCATTATATGTGTTAATCTTTTAAATATATGATACTTTCCTGCCAGTAAAAGCCTGTTTTTTATTTTAGTTATTCAATTGAGTTAATTAAGATAGATGAGAAAAAACGTTGCTGTGGGCTGGGTGTTTTCAGTACATTTTGTCACGTAGGCTGCCGCTGTTACTCATACATCGTTATGGTTACTGGCTCGCAAAAAGAAACAAAACTTGTCGTTGAGAAATCACTTTATCCAAGAAAAAGAGAAACAATACCGAAACTTAGAAAGAATACTAACCTTTGCCACTAGATGGCAGTCGCGTATTAGAAATGGGAGAGTCAGTTGCGACTTGAGTTGAAGTTTTAAGACTGGAGATAATGAGTCTCCAGCGAAAATAGTAAACTATTATTGCTTAATGGATGTGATGACACTCCAACAATGAACATATGTGAAAAGATGTAGCCTCAAAATCAGGCAATGTAGAATTTAATACCTTTTTGAAATTATTTAATATATATTTTTCCTATTTGGGCAGCATTACAAGTTAATTTTAAGGCTGACCATAGCCATACCATTCCAAGATATTAAAAATCAGTTCATAGTTGTGTGTCAGGGCTATAATATCATGCTGACCACATTTTGTGTGAATGTGATGAACCCCCTAGGAAGAGTATTTCAAAGTTTGGTACGTGAAAAAACACTTAAAAACACACAAAATCCAAAATAGCTCACTTCCTGTTGGGAAAAGTTAAGGGATGCAAATGAGAAATGTGTGTGTCTTGAGGAGACCCTTATGCCTACCAGACGTGGTGCATTTACGTGAAAGTATATGTCCACAATATTAGAAAAAAGCCATAGGGGGCGCTGTGTAGCCACGCCCAGATGAATGTGGATATGGATGTGATTGCACTCCAAAAGTGAATATATTTGTAAAATATCAGCCCGATCAGATGATGTAGAATGGAATTAAGCCCACTTCCTGTTTTTGGGCGTAACGTGTGTATTATACGCCTCGCCATTGCCAAACCGTTTGAGATATCAAAAATCCTTTCGTCATTTAGGGTCAGGACTATTCTAAGATCATGATGACTACATTTGGTGTGAATGTGATGAATACCTTAGCAGGAACGCATACAAACATGATAAAAACCTCACATCCGTTGCCAGATGGTGGCGCTATAACATTGATTTCTTCTTGGTATTTGGATGTGATTACACTCTAACAGTGAACATATTTGTAAAATATCAGCCAGATCAGACAATGTAGACCATGAATTTATGGCAACTTCCTGTTGGCGCGGCATGACATGAAAATTGTACGCCTCGCCATGACCATACCGTTTGAGATATCAAAAATATCCTTTGGAATTAGTATCATGACTATCCTGAGACCAATTTGACCACATTTCGTGTGAATGCAATGAACCCCCTAGGAGGAGTACTTAAAAGTGTAGTACGTGTAAAATGCACAAAATTCAAAATGGCTGACTTCCTGTTTACATATTTGATTTGATGCGAATGAGAAATGTGTTTGTCCAGAGGAGTCCCACATGCATACCAAATTAGGGGAAGGTAGCTCAAAGTGCCTGTCCACAATAGAAGACAAAGCATTAGGGGGCGCTGTGGAGTCCCTCGGCCACGCCCAGGTCTGAGCATCTGATACATCCTGAAAGCCAAAACTTCTCATGTGTGTGCAAAATTCCGTGAGTTTTCATCCATGGCAAGCACCTCAAAAATGCAAAAAACATTGAAAAAAAAGATAATAATAATTATAGGGGGCGCTGTCTAGCCACGCCCCGATTGATATGTATATATTTCATATTGTACTCCAACAGTGAACATATTTGTAAAATATCAGCCAGATCGGACGATGTCGAAAAAAAAGTCATTTTTTTGCACGCAATATGTGTACTGTACGACTCGCCATTTCCATACCGTTTGAGATATCAAAAATCCCTTCACAGCTTATGGTCATGACTTTCCTAAGATCATGCTGACCACATTTCGTGTGAATGTGATGAATGCCCTAGCAGGAAGGCATACAAATATGATAAAGACCTCACTTCCTGTTGCCAGATGGTGGCGCTATAACATTGACCCGTTCTTGGGATATGGATGTGATTATACTCCAACAGTAAACGTATTTCTAAAATATCAGCCAGATCAGACAATGTAGACCATGAAATTACGGCCACTTCCTGTTGGCGCGGCGTGACATAAAAATTCTACGCCTCCCCAGGACCGTCCCGTTTGAGCAATCAAAAATATCCTGGCAATTTAGCATCATGAATATCCTGAGACCATTCTGACCACAGGTGGTGTGAATGTGATGAACCCCCTAGGAGGAGTACTAAAAAGTGCAGTACATGTAAAACGCACAAAATCCAAAATGGCTGACTTCCTGTTTGTATATTTGATTAGATGCAAATTATAAATGTTTTTGTTCCGAGGAGTGCTATATGCGTACTAAATTTGGTTAAGGTAGCTCAAAGTGCCTGCCCACAATAGATGACAATGCGATAGGGGGCGCTGTGGAGTCTCTCGGCCACGCCCAGGTCTGAGCATCTAATCGATCCTGAAGGTCCTCATTTCTGATGTGTGTGCAAAATTCCCAGACTTTTTATGCATGGCAAGCACCTCAAAAAGGCCCATT